>NW_012108698.1:119056-132197 GCF_000951045.1 Mandrillus leucophaeus
CACAGTAAGAATTGCTGAGCCTACCTTAACAACTTGGGTTTTTTATTTGTTTTGTTTGTGAGACAGTGTCTCACTCTGTCACCCAGGCTGCGGTGCAGTGGCAAGATCATAGCTCACCGCGGTCTTTAACTCCCGGACTCAAGCAATCCTCTCACCTCCTAAGTAGCTGGGATTACAGGCGTGCACCACCATGCCTGGCCTACAGCTTGTTCTAGGTAAGGGTAAGGCAAAACATTATCATTAAACATTTTTATTGGGTGACTCTGAAAGAAATGCAACGAAAACTCCAGTCAGTAACTGCAACACAGGTACAAAACACTAACCAAGTCCTGAGAATATCCTGCCAGTTAGCCTAACAACTGTTCTCAACTCCAGAACATTTAACAACCTACGAATTAGTCTGGACACTACAACATTTGATTAAATGATCCCTGTTGATGGGAGGATATTTCTGAAAATGTTCTCTTATAGTATATCAGTCAAAACTGACTAAGGACAATTACAGTGTAGATCTCTTAGAGGTGGTGGGTTGCCACAGTAGAGGGGGAGGGAAAAGAGAAAAAGAAGAGACAGATAGTCCTTGCTACTAAGAAGTTTACCCCAAACAGAGATGAACTGTACATCAGCCTGAAGAATTGAGAGCTCTTGCAAAGAAACATATAGTTGAAGCAAATGAACACCTTGCAAACTGAGTTCAAATGTTCACACTACAAGAAATTCCAATATGCCTCCAATAACTACAAGTGAATACATTCAGGTCACAAAATTGTAGGCCAAATAAATACCAATTTAAGAAGCGATACAGTGAAATTTCAGCTGGCACCCTTGTGAAAATGAGCCACTATGGGTGGTCAACTTTTCTAAAGAGTTGTGCCTAACATTGCCCATTTAAGTACAAAAGTCAAAAGATTTTGAATTTTTTTTTTTTTTTGAACTAGGGTCTTGCTTTGTTGCCCAGGCTGGAGTGCAGTGGTGGGATCACAGCTCACCAGAACCTCAACCTCTTCAGCTCAAGCTATCCTTCCACCTCAGCCTCCCAAGTATCTGGGACTACAGACACACACCACCATGCTTGCCCTTTTTTTTTTTTTTTCTTTTGTAGACACAAGGCTCACTATGTTGCCCAGGCTGGTCTTGAACTCCTGGGCTCAAGTGATCTTCCCCGCTTGGCCTCCCAAATGCCCGGATTACAGGTGTGAGCCACTGCGCCTAATGGATTAAAATTCTTAAACTGTAATAGTCTTGCATTCTTAAAATATACTGGAAAAAACCTTAACTCACTGCTCAACAAAAAGAAATCCTGGCACACAGAAACCCTTATCTAGAAAAGACATTACGAGGTGATGATTTATCACACAGGGCTTACCACATGTTTCCATACAAGTAAGCTACTCTGGGAAATTTAAAATTAAACATGTAGGTAATTTTGTAAAACACCAGCTATTGTGTAAAGTAAGGTCTGTGTGTGTGTGTACACAATGCAAGCATCTAAGGCTCCCTAAAAAAAGTTCTTCTCCCCTGAGAACTTGGAGAATCCATCAGTCCAAAAGAAGTGCTCAGGAGAGCTTCCCTGTTGCTGACATCCGACCTAGCAAATGAATGATGCCACTGCTGATGAAGCTTAGGTAACAACGAAACTGAGATGGAACAATCAGAACACCGTTCTCCCCATACCTCCTAAAGGGACATCTTGGAGCTGAGTCTTATCCTTTCTCCACTCAGAGACAACATCCAAGAGAGCATTAAAATGAAAATCCATGCGCTTGTCAATAGTGGGGTCAGTTATTCTTCCACCTTCCTGAATTAAGTCACATCTTTCTCCAAATTTATGCATGCTGATGCCAAGCTTCAAAATAATAAGAATAAGAAGGTGAAAATTTTTCCTGGAAAAAAATATTTACAGGTTCTAAGCTGAAAATCAGACAGAGCTCTCATGGAGAAAATGGGCTAATATCTCTCAAAAATAAAGCTAAATACGCTTCACGGGGAATGGCAGCAAAGGCAGGCAGTGAAAAAAAAAAGCGTGAAATCTACAAGATTTTATTTGATGAGAAAGTGAGAGGGGCAGCAACAGCTCCCACGCCACGCCCACTGTAACTTTTTGGCTAATGTTTCAGATGCTAGACACTGCCTGTCCTTGCTCGAACATTCTATCTCTTCTGTGGACCCTCATGTAAATGAACACACAAACACACAAACACTCACAGCAGAAGCTGAAACTGAATTGACCATCAATAAACATTTCAGAAAAAGCCTTGGGCCCACCAACTCTTCAAATAAACTCTGTAAGACTGCCAGATTAAAGACAGGCTGCCTCATTAAATATGACGTTCAGATTAGTAACACATAATTTTTTAAGTATGTCCCAAATACTGCATGTAAATATTGCACATAATACTGGGAAATACTTTGGTAAAAAATTACTTGTTTATCTGAAAGTGAAATTTAATTGAGAATTCTGTATTTTTATATGCTAAATCCGGCAACCCTAAAATTATGAGCTAACCAAGTGACCTGCAAATAACAAGGAAATGAAATTAAAGAGCTTAGAAAAAGGAAAAAAGTCTTTTACATCCTCTAGTTCTACCTTCTCAGAAAGGCAGAAGTGTAATTCTTACTACTTTGCAGAGGAGATGAGGGGGCTGTTATATGTAATTTACTTTAGAAGCATATTAATACTGCACGCAAGCAAATTGAAACTGTTTTTCTTTCCTTTATCTACAATACAAAGCTAAAAGAAACTCACTTGCTCACACATTAATGCTACTGGGTTGTTAATACACCCATTAACAATTTGAGCTCCTCTTCCCACTGTGACGCCTTTAAAAGATTTGTCATCCCAGACTCGGCCTCCAATTCTGTCTTTGGCTTCCAGGACAGTCACCTAAAAAGACAGTCAGTCAGGGAAGCTAAATAGGACACAAGAGTTATATCAGACACAGTATTATAAAAATGTAGAAGGACACTGTTAAATAGCCTCTATATTTAGTTAATTCAAAATATTTCTACAAAAACAACTTTAAAAAGCAGGCAGTGTGAACAGAAGCCAAAACAGATGTTCAAAACAATCCATCTAGACTCTAGCAAGGAAAAACTGAGTGGTCTGTTGAAAGAATCACTCAAACCAGATAATAAGATTTGATGAACTAGGACAGACACGATGGCTCACGCCTGAAATACCGGTACTTCGGAAGGCAGAGGCAGGAGGATCACATGAGGCCAAGAGTTTGTGGCCAGTTTGGCCAACATCGCAAAACCCCGTCTCTACCAGAAATAAATTAGTCTGGGGTGGTGACACACACCTGTAATCCCAGCTATTCAGGTGGCTGAGGCACAAGAATCACTTGAACCCAGGAGGTGGAGGCTGCAGTGAGCAGAGATTGCGCCACTGCACTCCAGTCTGGGCAACAGAGTAAGACTTTGTCTCAAAAAAAAAAAAGATTTAATGAACTAGTACATGAAATGTACTTTGAAAGCTTTTTATAAGATAGTATTCCATAAGTTAAGAAGCAGTTAAAAACTTCTTTAGGTGATTTTTCCTAAGAAATATCTACGTAGCAAAATTCCTTTAGCACTGCAAATAAGTCTTAACTTCCCTAAGATACATTATTTTTTTTAAAAAAGTATGCCACTCCATATAAATATGACTTCATGGGCTTGGCCTAATGAGGTTTGTCTCATACCCAGGCTATTTTATTGCCACCAAATTTCTAATGCTGGTGGCATGAGAAGCTGCTCTTGGGTGCACAGGCAGTGCCTCACCTGCAGCCCTGGGATTCCAAGTGCCACATTCCCTGAGTTGCATCACCTGAAAACGTGAGTCCTATTCATCACAAGGCCAGTCTTTCACTTCTGGATCTCTAGAAACTACTTGAAATTCTCAAGGAGAGGTTCCCCAAGTTAACCATCTTTCAGGCTACTCAGAGGAATCTATTTCCCACCCATGTGGGGAATGAAGGGCCTCCTGGGGATCTCCCCCATCACTTGGGGATGGGGCAGAAAGTAATATTGATTCTCCAAACTGCTTTCTCAAACGTAAATTCTTCACTTTCTCTAACTAGGAAGGCTGCACCTTGTAGTTCTACCCTCTTTCTCGGACTTCAATTTTACACAGAACCATCCATTTCTAGTTTTTCTTTCTGGTTTTGTGTTTTTTTTTTTTTTGAGTTGGGATCCCACTCCGTCACCCAGACTGGAGTGCAGTGGCTAGATCTCGGCTCACTGCAACCTCCGCCTCCTTGACTCAAGAGATCCTCCCACCTCAGCCTCTTGAGTACCTGGGGCCACAGGTGCATACCACCATGCCCCGTCAGTTTTCTTTTTGCTTTTTTTTTTTTTTTCGGTAAAGACAGGGTTTTGCCATGTTGCCCAGGCTGATCTCAAACTCCTGAGCTCAAGCGATCTGTTCACCTTGGCCACCCAAAGTGCTGGGACTACAGGCACTGAGCCACTGTGCCCAGCCCATTTCTAGTTTCTTTTTAGTGTAAGAGGAGAGCTGAACATTAAAGACCAGACTCCCTAGATTTTGGATTTTAATAACCTTCCTTGTAATATAATCTGTAGGTTTCCCAAGTAAAACTCAAATAACCTTGGCCCAAATATCTAACACTGAAATAAACAATCAACTGAAACATGTGCTAGGCCCGGAGCAGTGGGTCATGTCTGAAATGAGATTCAAAGGGCGTTTCTTTTTCTTTTTCTTTTTTTTTTTTTTTTTTGAGATGGAGTCTCACTCTGTCGCCCAGGCTGGAGTGCAGTGGTGCGATCTCAGCGCACTGCAAGCTCCGCAAAGGGCGTTTTTGACAGGCATAAAAAATTTTAACTGGAGGCCGGGCACGGTGGCTCATGCCTGTAATCCCAGCACTTTGGGAGGCCAAGGCAGGCAGATCGCTTGAACTGAGGAGTTTGAGACCATCCTTGCCAACATGGTGAAACCCTGTCTCTACCAAAAATACAAAAATTAGCCAGTCTCATAACACTGTCTCAAAATAAATAATTAGATTAAAAAAACAAAAAAAATTTAGAACTGAGTATTTCAGAAAATTTTACACGAGAAACAGTGAATATCCATGCACTTTTTGCTGTCTCAAACTACTGCGGAAACAGGCTTTTTCTCATCATTTCTCTTGTGTGAACAATAACCTGTCAAGAATTTCTACTTTGGCCAGGCGCAGTGGCTCACGTCTGTAATCCCAGCACTTTGGGAGGCCAAGACAAGCAGATCACTTGAGGTCAAGAGTTCAAGACCGGCCTGGCCAACATAGTGAAACCCTACTTTACTAAAAATACAAAAAGTAGCTGGGCATGATGGCACACAGCTGTAATCCCATCTTGAAACCCAGGAGGAGGAGGTTGCAGTGAGCTGAGATCGCACTGCTGCACTCTAGCCTGGGCGACAGAGCAAGACTCTGTCTCAAAAAACAGAATTTCTACTTTGATGCCGAGTTAGAATTTCTTCTGACTTGCTCATTAGAGTCTAAAATTATCTCCAAAGCTGTGAGAATTTCTATTTACCTTTCCTTATGAAATCAGTTTCAAGTTTTATAACTTTTCTAGGACCTAATATAAACATATAATATATTTAGTATTCTTCAATAAAAATAGGAACTGGTTTCTAAATCTTAGAAATTTGGACCAAAAGGAGCAGCCAACCATCTGTTCTAACTCCATGTCCCCAAAATCCTACCTTAATTCCAAAGTTATGCAGTTGCCTAGCAGCTGCTAATCCTGCTGGACCAGCCCCGATAATGATGACTGATTTCTTAAAAAGAAAAGAAACAAAATTCCAATTAGAGCAGATGATAACAACGTCCTGTTTTAGTTGTTCTGGAACTGCAGAGCAAATTCGTTCATTTACATTTCTTTGATGTCCTTAGAAAGTTATTTTCAAAAAGCATGTGGTGGCACTTGTCTTATTACTCCCTTTCCTTTTCCCCTACAATCTCAGGAAAGAGTGCTTGATAGTCGCCTTTCAGGAGAAACACATTCTGCGAAAGCCTTGCTTCTCTAAGTTTTATGGTGATGATGTGGCTTTTACTATATTTATTAACAGCAATAGACTAGCGTTTGTCCTGATCAATGGCAAGGCTATCACTAAAGCTACAATCACCTACATTGTGGTAGTCCTTAGGGAGAAGATACTGGTCGGCTCCCACGCTGAGAACTCCAGTGTTGATGAGGCCTTTTCTGGTCATAAAATACAGTATCCTCTCCACTTCCTGAACGCATCGAATACGCACGAGACCCCGCACGATGATGTGAGGAATACATTTCTGAGGAGTAAGAGCTTCCTGTGTTTGGAAATAAAACCAAACTGCTTTTTAAAAAAAGTACCAAGGAGTTCAAACAATAGCAGGAAAACAATCCATTTAAAAGCCAAGTAAAAGATGTGAATCAACATTTCTCAAAAGTAGATGCTCAAATGGCCAACAGGAACAGTCCTCCCTGGTTTCCAGAAGGAGATTGGTTCTAGAACCCTCCTAAGAAGACCAAAATCCATAGATTCTCAAGTCCCTTATATAAAATGACAGTGTTTACATATAACCTATGCACAGACTCCAGCATACTTTACGCTATCTCTAGATCACTTATAATACCTAAGACAATGTAAATGCTATGTAAATAGCTGTTACATAACATTGTGTAGAAATATTGACAAGGAAAGTCTGTACAGCGTTTAGTGGAGATGCAACCATCCATTTTTTTCCCCAAATATTTTCTTTTTTCTTTTTCTTTTTTTTTTTTTTTTGAGACGGAGTCTCACTCTGTCCCCGCCGCTGGAGTGCAGTGGCGCGATCTCGGCTCACTGCCAGCTCCGTCTCCTGGGTTCACGCCATTCTCCCGCCTCAGCCTCCCGAGTAGCTGGGACTACAGGCGTCTGCCGCCGCGCCCGGCTAATTTTTTGTATTTTTCGTAGAGACGGGGTTTCACCGTGGTCTCGATCTCCTGACCTTGTGATCCGCCTGCCTCGGCCTCCCAAAGTGCTGGGATTACGGGCGTGAGCCACTGCACCCAGCCCCAAATATTTTCAAGATGTGGAACCCAAAGGTACAAAAGGCCAAGCATATATGAAAAACTGCTCTCACCACCACTAATCATCAAGGAAGCAAATTAAAGCCACAATGAAAATCACCTCATAGCTGTTAAAATGGCTATTATCAAAAAAGACAAAAGGTAACAAATGATGAAGAGAAAAAAGAACCCTTATTCACTGTTAGTGGAATGTACATTAGTACAGTCATTATGGAAAACAGTATGGAGGTATCTCAAAAAAATAAAAATAAAACTACTGTATGATCCAGCAACCCCAATGCAGGGTAGTCAAATAAAATGAATCAGCACGTCAAAGAGAGATGTGCACTCCCATGTTCACTGCAGCATTATCACAAATGCCAAGATATGGAATCAACCTAGAGGCCATTGATGGATGAATAAAGAAAATGTGCTATATCCACACAATGGAATACTAGTCAGCCTTAAAAGAAAAAAAGGAAGTCCTGTCATTTGCAACAACATGGTTGAACCAGAAGGACATTAAGTGAAATAAACCAGACACAGACAAATACTGCGTGATCTCACGTACACATGTGGAATCTAAAAACGTCCAACTCACAGAAGCAGAAAGTAGAACAGGCATTAGCAGGAGCTGAGGGGAGGGGGAATAGCGGGGAGATGTTGGTCAAAGGACACAAAATTTCAGTTTAGACAAGAGGAATAATTTCAGGAGATCCATTTTACAACATGGTAACTACAATACATAGTTAATAACAACGTATTATATATACTTGAATATCATGGAGAGATTTTCAAGTTCTCAGAGACAAAAAAAAAAGGTAAGTATATGATGTAAGGCATATGTTAATTACGTCAATTTAGCTATTCCACAATGTATATATATTTTCTTTTTTTTTTTTTTTTTTTGAGATGGACTTTCGCTTTGTCACCAGGCTGGAGTACAGTGGCACGATCTCAGCTCACTGCAACCTTCACCTCCTGGGTTCAAGCAATTCTCCTGCCTCAGCCTCCCAAGTAGCTGGGACTACAGGCGCCTGCCACCAAGCCCGGATAATTTTTTGTATTTTTAGTACAGACAGGATTTCACCATGTTGGCCAGGCTGGTCTCAAACTTCTGACCTCAGGTAAACCACCCACCTTGGCCTCCCAAAGTGCTGCGATTAGAGGCGTGAGCCACCGCACCTGGCCACAACATATATATATGTGTATTTCAAAACATCAGATTGTACATGATAAACATATACAATGTTTCTCAATTTAAAAAGCAAACCAATTAATTTTTTAAACTTTTTTTGGTTCCTCAAAAGGTTTAACCTAAAATACTATATGACCCAGTAATTCCAATCCTTAGTATATACCAAAAAGAACTGAAAACAGACATTCAAACAAAATGTTCACAGCGGCAGTATTCAAATAGGGAAAAGGAGGAAACGATTCAAATGCCCATCAATGGATGAACGGGTAAACAAAATGTGATGTGTACAATGAAATATTACTCAGCTATAAAAGTGAGTGAAGTTCTGACATGTGCTAAAACATGGATAAACCTTGAAAACATGATGCCAAGCGAAAGAAGCCAGTCACCAAAGGGCACATATTATATGCTTCCATTTACTGGAAATATCTACCACAATCTATACAGACAGACAGTAGATCTGTGGTTGCCAGGGGCTGAGAACAGGAGAAAATGAGAACAGACTGTTTAATTGGTATCGGGTTCCTTCTTGGGATAATGAGAAAGTTCTGGAACCGGATAACGGTGATGGTTATACATTATACATGTATTTAATGCCACTGAGCTGTAAATTTTACTATGGTTAAGATGGAATGGGGCTGGGCACAGTGGCTCATGCCTGTAATCCCACCACTTTGGGAGGCTGAGGCAGGAGCATCACTTGAGCCCAAAACTTTGAGACTAGCCTGTGCAACACAGCGAGACGTTTTCTCCATTTAAAACAAATAAATGTTATGAGTACTTAACCATAATAATAAAAAAAGTCTCTCTGGGTAATTCAAATCCATCACTTATCACTAAGACAGTAAGAACAAAGGGAGGTTCCCCCAGTGGGGAAAAAGCAGGAGGAGGAGACAACAGGAAGATACAGCGATTTACACTTTATCATGTCGGTCTTCCCTGAGCAAGAACGACTGCAGCAGGTGCATGGCGGCAGAGCACATCACACTCCTGACTCAACAAAGGCCACTACAGAAATCCAGGCTGCTGATACTACTGACCACAGAAAAAGCTGGATTCTTGTGACTGATAAGATTCGGGGGACGGGGGCACGGGCATGGTGGCTCATGCCTTTACAGCACGTAATCCCAGCCCTTTGAGAGGCCAAGGCGGGTGGATCACCTGAGGTCAGGAGTTCGAGACCAGCCTGGCCAACATGGTGAAACCCCATCTCTAGTAAAAATACAAAAAATTTAGCTGGGCGTGGTAGCGTACACCTGTAATCCCAGCACTTTGAGAGGCCGAGGCAGGTGGATCACTTGAGGTCAGGAGTTAGAGACCAGCCTGGCTAACACGGTGAAACCCTGTCTCTACTAAAAACACAAAAAAATTAGCCAGGTGTGGTGGTGCACACCTGTAATCCCAGATACTCAGGAAGCTGAGGCAGGAGAATCGCTTGAACCCAGGAAGCGGAGGTTGCGGTGAGCCAAGATCGCACCATTGCCCTCCAGCCTGGGCAACGAGAGCAAAACTCCATCTAAAAAAAAAAAAAAGACACCATCTTTCTCTGCTCACCTAGCCTTGGCATGGCCTTGATCTGTTTCAAAGGCTCAAGAGTAATGATGCCACTACCTCCACCCAGCGTCAGGAAGCAAGAACAGGCACCAAGCAACTCCCACCCCAGGCCTCTCCTCTGCCCCTTGTCACCAATCCCCAGCTCCACCAGAACCGAATATTCAAGAAATAACACATACAACACCGGCTTGGATTGCTGCAGAAGATAATACATTTGTTTGTATTCATGAAGTTTAACAAGAATCATTTCAAGGCCAGGTGTGGTGGCTCAGGCCTGTAATTCCAGCACTCTGGGAGGCCAAGCCAGAAGGATTGTTTAAGCCCAGAAGTTTGAGAACAGCCTGGGCAACACAGCAAGATCCCATCCTACAAAAAAATTAGTTGTGCATGGTGGCACGTGCCTGTGGTCCCAAATACTCAGAAGACTAAGATGAGAGAATCACCTGAGACTGGGAAGGCGAGGCTGCTGTACTGAGCTGTGATGGTGCCACTGTACTCCAGCCTGGGCAACAGAACAAGTCCATGTCTCAAAAAAAAAAAAAAAAAAAAAAAAAAAAAGCACACATTTCAAAGTCTTTGATTCTTTTAAAGCAAATATATTTATGTTTTCCCACTCTAATATTAAGTATATACGGTAAATTCTTTTTTTTTTTTGACAGAGTTTCGTTCTTGTTGCCCAGGCTGGAGTGCAATGGCGCGATTTCAGCTCACTGCAGCCTCTGCCTCCCAGGTTCAGGCGATTCTCCTGCCTCAGCCTCCCAAGTAGCTGGGATTAAAGGCCACCCGGCACCACCCCCAGCCAATTCTTTGTATTTTTAGTAGAGACGGGGTTTCATCACGTTGGCCAGGCTGGTCTTGAACTCCTGACCTCAAGTAATCCACCCAACTCAGCCTCCCAAAGTGCTGGAATTACAGGTGTGAGCCACCGCGCCCAGCCAGTATACACAATAAATTCTATCTTATGAAAAACTAAAATAGATCCAGGTAAGTTTAGGACTTCTATAAGATTCTCTCCCTGTATAAGTCAAATTTCAAAGTCAAACAGAAAGAAATGTGGCCAAAAGAAAAATGAATCCAAGGCTGTTTCTTTGTTTTTTTTTTTTTTTTTTTGAGACGGGATCTCACTATGTTGCCCAGGCTGGTCTTGAACTCCTAGGCACAAGTGATCCTCCTGCCTCAGTGTCCCAAGTAGCTGGGACTACAGGGCCACACTACCACTCTTTATAATTTATTTATAGGAAATTCTGACCATAATTTTGTTCAGTTGGTTTCCTGAGCACCTATTTCAAGGTTACTGGGCAGAAAATCAGTTGCACAGCCTACTCACCTGGCTATAATTCATACAGTCGCATTAACAGCCATAACTTAATCAGGCTAGGTCATTTCATTCTGGATTCTAATCCAGTGAAATGCCACGGTGAAACTGGCATGTCTTTCTTTAGTTAAGATGACTTTGGCAGTCTTGCACAATGTTCTGAATTCAGCATTGACTCAAATTGCTGATTAAATTAATAAATCAGAAAAATGCTAGGGTCAAGAGAATCTTTGTGGGTTTTTTTTGGAAACAGGGTCTCATTCTGTCACCCAAGCTAGAGTACAGTGACGCAATCATGGCTTACTGCAGCCTTGACCTCCCAGGCTCAGACCATCCTACTACCTCAGCCTCCTAAGTAGCTAGGATTACAGGCATGTGCCACCACACATGGCTAATTTTTTAATTTTTTGTAGAGATGGGGGTTCTCATGTTGCCCAGGCTGGTCTTGAACTCCTAGGCTCAAGCAATCCTCCTGCCTCAGCCTCCCAAAGTGCTGGAATTACAGACATGAGCCACTTCACCCAGCCCCTTTGTTTTTTGTTTTTAGCTAGTATTCCCATTCTCCCCACAATTTATCTTCACCTTTTTCAAGGTGGGTACAGTGTGACAGCCCTAACATTTATTTAGTCCCAACAGAAGAAAAGTACTGGTCTTGGTTGATTTAGGACACCGGGGTGAATAAAAATTCCTGTCCTCAAGGATTTGTAATTCAATCTTCGATGTTTTTCCCTCTTGTCATTGTCATTGGAACTCCTCGGATCAAACCTTGCACCTTATACTCACCACTGGAGAGTCAGCGTTCTGACTATCTGTGGTCTAAAGTAGTGGTTTTCAACAAGGGGTGATTCTGTCCCCGTTTGGAAATGTCTACAGACATACTTTGTTTTCACAGGTGGGAAGCGTTCCTGGAATCTAGTGGGTAGAAGCCAGGGATCTTGCTAAACATCCTACAGTGCAAAGACAGCCCCCACCACAAACAATTATCTGCCCAAATTGTCAACAGAGCCAAGGTTGAGAAACCCTGGCATAAAAGTGTCCATCCCCAGATAAAGTATCCCCTCCTTTTCAACATGGTCCTTCTCTGTCCAGTGCTACTGGCTAACATGCCCTTACTTACTTTGCAGTTAGTATACCACAGTGCGAGGATGAGGTTTCTCAAAGCCAGGTACATGGTGGGGTCTCGGGAATATTCTGGAAACTCATAGAGCTCATCCAGTTCCATCACATCCGGCCTCACACAGAGGGCTTTGCCACACTCATTGGGCTGGTAGAAAGGCTGGAAGTATCGGTTCATGCCTGGAACTGATAGGTAACACAAATGGGCAACTCCTGCAAGCTGTAACTTCCAAATCCAGAAGAATTAAAGGGCAAAAGCAAACCAAAAAGTAAGCCAAGACAAGCTCCATGTCTACCCTACATAAATACCTTTGCTTCCTCCACCCAGTTAGACAAAACGTACATAAATTTTTTTCTCATTCTTTCTTCACATTATTCTCAACTTTAATTTCTATAGCATGGAAAAATTTTTTTATTTTTAATTGTGGTAAAAAAATACATACCATAAAATTTATCAACTTTTTTTTTTTTTTTTTTTGAGACAGAATCTTGCTCTGTTGCCCAGGCTGGAGTGCAGTGGTCTGATCTCAGCTCACTGTAACCTCCATCTCCCATCTCCTAGGTCCAAGCAATTCTCATGCCTCAGCTTCTTGAGTAGCTGGGATTACAGGTGCTCACCACCACACCCAGCTAATTTTTCTATTTTTTGTAGCTATGGGTTTCACCATGTTGGCCAAGCTGGTTTCAAGGTACTGGCCTCAAATGATCCACCCATCTCAGCCTCCCAAAGTGCTGGGAATACAGGCATGAGCTACCATGCCCAGGTATCTTGTTTTTTTTTTTGAGATGGAGTCTCACTCTGTCACCCAGGTTGGATGGAGTTCAGTGGTGCGATCTTGGCTCACTGCAAGCTCCGCCTCCTGGGTTCATGCCATTCTCCTGCCTCAGCCTCCTGAGTAGCTGGGACTACAGGCGCCCGCCACCACACCCAGCTAATTTTTTGTATT
>NW_012108698.1:132251-163040 GCF_000951045.1 Mandrillus leucophaeus
TTTTTTTTTTTTTTTGTATTTTTAGTAGCTAATTTTTATTTTTAAATTTTTTTTGTATTTTTAATAGAGATGGGGTTTCACTGTGTTAGCCAGGATGGTCTTGATCTCCTGACTTGGTGATCCACCCACCTCAGCCTCCCAAAGTGCTGAGATTATAGGCGTGAGCCACCGCACCCAGCCTACTTATCTAAGTGTACAGTTCAGTAGTGTTAAGTACATTCATGTTGCTCTGTGCCACAGATCTCTGGAACTACTTCATCTTGTAAGACAAACTCTGTATCCATTGATACAGAGTGCCCACTCCTCACGGCGACACGTTTTTAAAATAACTTTTTTTTTTTTCTCGAGACAGAGTCTTGCTCTGTCACCCAGGCTGGAGTGTAGTGGCACAATCTCAGCTCACAGGAACCTCCACCTCCCAGGTTCAAGCAATTCTCCTTCCTCACCCTTCCCGGTAGCTGGGATTACAGGTGTGCGCCACCATACCTGGCTAATTTTTTGTATATTTTCTTTTTTGGTAAAGACAGGGTTTCACCATTTTGGCCAGGCTGATCTCGAACTCCTGACGTCGTGATCTGCCCACCTCGGCCTCCCAAAGTGCTGGGATTACAGGCGTGAGCCACTGTGCCCAGCCGAAAATAACTTTTATGGCATTTTTTTCTGACTATAAAATGAATAGGTTCATAGACATAAATAACAATCACTAACCCGATTATGTCAGTAGTGGAGTTACATTTAGGGGTATACGTTATCCTTATTTCTGTGTCTATTAACGGAGAATATTCATATAATAGATATCTGCCTTTGCAAAACCGGAAAAAAAATGTCATGAAAGTGTCGTTTTCTAACCTGCTTTTTAATGTGTACAATATCATGAATACTTTCCTGTGTCACTACATATGCATTCAATGGCTGTATAATATTTTCTTATTATTTAACCATTTCCCTATTGCTAGGCATTAAATTTCATCCAATTACTTCACTATTACAAGCAATGTGAAAAGAAATTTCTTTGTACCTAATCTCTGGGTTTACGTTTGATTAGCTGTTTAGGATAAATTCCTAGAAATAGCACTGCTGGGTCAAAGAGTCTCTGTTTTCCAGTTTTTGATGCACGCTGCCAAATCTTCCTTCGTAAACATACACTCTCCCTAACAGTAGTCAAGTGCCTCTTCATCACATCTTCGTCAACCCTGGGAATTACACTTTAGCTTTGATTTCCACCACATCTAGATTTCAGTGTTACTGGTAAAAAACAACAACAAAAAACAAAACCTTAAGACAGGACCACAGTGCAAAAATCTATTTGCATAATCAAAAATGCCATTTGTTCCTGTCCAGGTGTAGGAAATCCAGAATTCTTGCTTCTACACCAAGAATTCAAATGTAGAATTTTAAAGATGCCTTTAAAGTAAATAACCAGGCCGGATGCAGTGGCTCACGTCTGTAATCCCAGCACTTTGGGAGGTCGAAGGGGGTGGATCACTTGAGGTCAGGAGTTTGAAACCAGCCTGGTCAACATGATGAAACCTCGTTTCTACTAAAAATATAAAAATTAGCCAGGTGTGGTGGCATGTGCTTGTAGTCCCAGCTACTCGAGAGACTGAGGCAGGAGAATCACTTGAACCTGGCAGGAGGAGGTTGCAGGGAGCCAAGATCGTGCCACTGCACTCCAGCCTGGGTGACAGAGTGAGACTCTGTCTCAAAAAGAAAAAAAAAAAAACAATTAGCCAGGTGTAGTGGCACATGCTTGGAGTCCCAGCTATTCGGGAGCCTGAGGCAGGAGAATCGCTTGAACCCAGGAACTGGAGGTTGTAGTGAGCCGAGATCGTGCCACTGCACTACAGCCTGGGCGACAGAGCGAGACTCCATCTCAAAAAAAATAAAATAAAGTAAATAATCAAAAGCATGCCTGCCCTGCAGTTTTTTTTTGAGAGTAGGTCATTTTTCTGGAATCACCAATGGCAATAATTAGAGGCAGAAAGACTCAGAGGAAAAAGGACTGCTCATGTAGTTGAAAACTTTTTCCCGGTAAGTCAGAGTTCATGTTATCATTAAATGAGACAGCAATCCAACTTCCAAATAAACACTCATTAAGTCCTGTAGATAATTAGAGTGTTGCAGGTTTTCCAAATTACTGAGGAAAAATTAACCACACACTATACATAAATGATATGACTGATCCACAGTACAACCATTTCCATGAAATAATGAGGGGCTTTATATCATAGGTCACATACATTTTAAAAAATAAATTTTATCTACTTATTTATTTTTAGAGATAAGGTCTCGCTATGTTGCCCAAACCGGTCTCGAACTCCTGGCCTCAAGGGATCGTCCTGCCTCGGCCACCCAAAGTGCTGGGATTACAGGCATGAGTCACTGTGCCCAGCCTGCACATTTAAAAAAATCCTTTGCATTTTGCTTACTCATATATTCCCCAGGGAGGGGAGTGGGGAATGGAAAGCAGGGAGTCCCAGGAATGGCTCTCACCGTGCACGGAGGGGGCGGCCTTGGAGTGCTCCAGCTTCCCAGGGCTGGCATTGCCAGTGGCAGCGGCGCGGTTTGTGCTGGTGCAGGAGGGGCTCATGCCAACACAGTCAGGGTAGTAGGCAGACAGCAGGGGCGCTGCCACGCTGTCTTTCAGCAAAGGAGGTAGGATGAGCATAGAGTACCACCAGTGATTGGAAACTTCCAATACTCTCTGCAATGGACCAGGCAGGAAGAAGACAGACAAGCACAGACAAGAAATGTACAAGCAGATTCTGCCAAGGAAAGAGGGTTCTCTTCGTTTTATTCATCTTTAACCCACTATGCTTTTTCTCGCTCAGACTTAACAATTCTATTCCAGAGCTCTACACACACAGATGTAGAAACAAAAATGGGCTGATAACACCTGGCGAGAATGTCTCCCAAGCAGAATTATTTCCGACATACAGCAACAGCCTCCCTTATCCCTCCCCCAAAATAAGCCCCCCAGCGCCAGGTGAGTCTGAAAGCTGTGCCCATTTACTAGATCGCAAGCCTAGGTTTAAGTCTGATGTGAGAAATGTATCTCTGCTCAGTAATCATCTATCATTCAAGCCCCACGCCTTTAACTTAGGACCTCAAGATAGTTAAAATTGGGAAACTGGGCATAAAAAATAATGCTCCCAAGTAGTAAGTATTACTGCTTTTTGCCAAAGGCTACTAAAAAACCCTCAGAGGGAAAAGTACACTGCAACCATCAGAATAAGATGCCAAATGTAGAACTGAACAAAAGCAGTTACTTTCAGTCTTCAAATATGTGATCCTGTTCCAGAGTTGACTTAACATATGGAGTCAACAAATCAGAGCCTTCTCATGATGACTACTGAAATAAAAAAGAAAGTCTATGTGGCTTCTAAAGCAACACTGCCACAATCCATGGTAGACAGGCTTTTCTAAATGCAATCCGACACTTATGCTCCAGGAATTCAGGAAAAAAAAAAAATGTCTATTCTGGAGCCTAGAAAAAAAAATCTGTGTGTGTCTGTGTGTGTACACACACACATATATACATAATTATATGGTTTTGCTGGGCCCCTACTCAAATCTCCTCTTGAATTGTAGTTCCCATAATCTCCATGTGTCATGGCAGGGAGCGGGTAGGAGGTAATTAAACCATGGGGGCGTTACCCTCATGCTGTTCTTCTGATAATGAGTTCTCACGAGATCTGACGGTTTTACAAGGGCTTTTCCCCCTATGCCATCATGAAGGACACATTTGCTTCCTCTTCTGCCATGATTCTAAGTTTCCTGACGCCTCCCCAGCCATGTAGAACTGTGAGTCAATTAAACTTCTTTCCTTCATAAATTACCTAGTCTCAGGCAGTTCTTTATAGCAGCATGAGAATGGACTAATACGCACACACACACCCTTTTATATAACAGAATGGATTTAAAGTAGATTTGCTAAAAGACAATGCTGTCTTTGCCGGAAAAGCTATCGTAGTTCCTGAGTTTCAGACATCTAGAACAATCCAGTCCTGAATCACTGAAAATCAGAATGACTCAGGATTCTAGAAACTCAAGAAACCCAAAATTTAAAAAACTCTTTTCTGAAATAGTCACTGAATCTGGTTACATGGTACACTGGAGTTTGTCAACTCAGGTAGCAAAGTCTTATGAAGACACAGGAAATGTGACCAGCTTTGCCAGCTGGAAGTACTGCTCCCCCTTCCATATCTGGGCGAGGACAGGACAAAGCCAACATGCTGAGGTCAGAATGCACAAGAACACTCCTGCAGCTGAATCCAAGCCAAGACAATCAAATTGTGGCCCTCTTGTGCTTTTCTTAGGAGGACTCAAGTGGAGAAAAGGTCACAAAGTCATCCTTGAAAAACAAGTAGAGCAAGCCTGAGCCCTAGAGCAAGGCAGGAGAGCTGTGTCTTCCTCTTCATTTCCTTTTAAAGAAAACCAATAGAACTTTATTTTTATTTTTTAAGTTGGGGGAAAGACTACCCATAATATCACTATTGCTACCACTTTCATAATATAGTTATGATCATGTAAGATTAAAAAGTCACTGATCATCAACCAAAGAGAAAGAAATTCATGAAGCTGTTACTATCATTTCCTTATAACACTTATCATCAAAGATGCAATTAACCCCAATCCACAGCATGCGGAAGTACTCACTAGATCCTCTGGGAGGGAACAATGATCTGAGGTCTCCGGCTACAAAAGAAAACCAAGTGTTAAATTAGGGTTGCTTATAAAATAGTCTCAGGTATCAATTTATCTTCAGTAAGATATCTCTTTTCACCTATCAGGCTGGCAAAGAAAAACATTTTGATGAAACAATGTATAAATGAGAGTGTCCGGAGGCCTGGCTCTGTGGCTCACGCCTATAATCCCAGCACTTTGGGAGGTCGAGCAGCACTTTGGGAAGTCAAGGTGGGCGGATCACCTAAGGTAAGGAGTTTGAGACCAGCCTGGCCAAAATAGTGAAACACTGGCTCTACTAAAAATATAAAAATTAGCCAGTCATGGTGGCGGGTGCCTATAATCTCAGCTACTGGAGAGGCTGAGGCAGGAGAATCGCTGGGATCCAGGAAGTGGTGGTTGCAGTGAGCCGAGACTGCGCCACTGCGCTCCAGCCTGGGTGACAGAGCAAGATTCCATCTCAGAAAAAAAAAAAAAAGTTAGGGTGTGGGGAGACACGCACTCTCATAAGGACGTTCCTGGTGGAAAATAAAGGCATATAACAACCATGAAGGGTGGTGACAAAATACAAACATTTTTCAAAATGCACAATCATCTGACATCATCTTTTATAACTGAAAATACATATGATACATCCAGCAATTCTAACTGGGTTATATTTTCCAGAGACAGACTCTTGTATATCTGCATCAACGAAAGTATTACAAAGTGTTCAAAGGAGCATTATTTGTATTCAAAAAAAGCTAGAAACTGGCCAGGCTCAGTGGCTCATACCTGTAATCCCAGCATTTTGGGAGGTCAAGGCAGGTGGATCGCTTGAGCCTAGGAGTTCAACACCAACCTGGGTAACACAGAGAGACCCCCCATCTCTAAAAAAATTGCAAAACTCAGCCAGGCTTGGTGGTGCATGCCTGTACTTCCTCAGGAGGCTGAAGTGGGAGGACTGATTGAGGAGTTTGAAGTTGAGGCTGCAGTGAGCTGTAACAGCACCACTGCACTCCACCTGGGTAATGGAGACTTTGTCTCAAAAAAAAGGAAAAAAGCTAGCAAATACCCAAAGGTCATCAACAGTACAATGGACACCCAAATTGTATTACAGTCAAACAATGGCATGTTGCACAGCAATGAAAACAAAGTACAACCACACATTACAACATGGATGCATCTGACAAACAATGTTGCGCAAAAGAAGCTAGAACAGGCTGTGTGTAGTGACTCATGCCTGTAATCCCAGCACTTTGAGAGGCCAAGGTGGGTGGATCACCTAAGGTCAGGAGTTCGAGACCAGCCTGGCCAACATGGTGAAACCTCGTCTCTACTAAAAATACAAAAATTAGCTGGGCGTGGTAGTGCGCACCTGCAATCCCAGCTACTTGGGAGGCTGAGGCAGGAGAATCACTTGATCCTGGGAGAAGGAGGTTGCAGTGAGCCAAGATCGCACCACTGCACTCCAGCCTGGGCGACAGATCAAGACTCCGTCTCAAAAACAAAACAAAAAAAGAAGCTAGAACAATCACAGTGTAGGATACCATTCATGTAAAACTTAAAAGCAAGCAACAAAACAAAACAAAACAAAACAAAATGATTGTAAGTCAGGAAAGTAGGCAGTTACTCTAGGGCAGCAAGGGTTACAGACTGTGATTAACAGTGACACGGGGCTTCTAAGGGGCTGGTGTGTGTTCAGTTTCTTTCCTGGGAGCCAGCTAAATGGGTACTTGGTGAAAATTCATTGAGCTATGCATTTTGATTTGTGCATTTTCTGTATGTTCTATTTCACTAAGAAAAGTTGCCTAAATAAACAAGATTGTCATACCATATGGCCCAGCAGTTCTAGTCCTTGGACTATATTTCAAAGACACTCCTGTCCTTGTGCCAGGCAAGAAGGCTCACAAGTAGCATTTGTACTTAACAGCCAAAAACTAGAAACAGCCCTTATATTCATGAACACAAGAATAGATACACCAAGGTAGGTTCACATAATGTAATACTACTCTTTGGTATTAACACACCAAATTTTTAGGCATCGACATGGATGCATCCCCAAAACCTTAATGTTGACTGAAAAGAGCAAGTTAAAGAGGAATATAAACAATTGTGATATAATTTGTAACCAGTATAAAAATAGGCAAAACTTATGTTACTTAGGGTTTCAGAAATATGTATTAACTCTATAACAAAAAGCAAAGGAATAAGAAACACAAAATTCAAGGCCGGGCGTGGTGGCTCACATCTGTAATCGCTGCATTTGGGGGGGCCGAGGTGGATGGATCACCTGAGGTCAGGAGTTCGAGACAAGCCTGGCCAACATGATGAAACCCCGTCTCTACTAAAAATACAAAAAATTAGTTGGGTGTGGTGGCGGGCACCTGTAATCCCAGCTGCTCAGGAGGCTGAGGCAGGAGAATCACTTGAACCTGGGAGGTGGAGGTTGCAATGAGCTGAGACTGTGCCACTGCACCCCAGCCTGGGTAACAAGAGTGAAACTGTCTCAAAAAAAAAAAAAAAAAAAAAAAACCCACAAAATTCAGGACACTGTTTACTCCTGTAAGGGAAAGAGAGGAAGCATAATAATAACTACTGAGGGAGGGACAAACACTGGAGGGAGGGACAAAGCCACTGGGAGCGCTCTGTTTCTTCAACTGAGTAGTAGGGAGGTACACCAGTGTTTGCTTTTATTCTTTCCTCCTTACATGCAAATTGTAATTCTTTGTGTCTATAACGTATTTCATCTTAAAACAACAGCATCTACCCTTTGATACAGAAATTTCATTTGTAGGAACTGATCTTACAAATAAATATACTCAAAAATAGCACAGATAGAAAGCTTTTCACTAAAGCACAGTGAGGAACAGTAAACGTTTAAAAGTAACCTAAATGCCCTTCAACAGCACTAAATTAAGCACGGGACGTCTGTTCAGTGGACTACTTATGAGACAGCCATTGAAGAGAAAGAAGGGCTGAGCACAGTGGCTCACACCTGTAATTCCAGCACTTTGGGAGACCAAGCTGGGAGGATCACTTGAGGCCAGGAGTTTGAGACCAGCCTGGGAAACAGAGCAAGACCCTGTCACTACAAAAACATTAAACATTTTAAAAAAATTAGCTGTGCATGGTGGTGTGCCTATGGCAAGAGGCTGAGTCGGGTGAGAATCACTTGAACTCAGGAGTTTGAGGCTGCACTGGGCTAAGAGTATGCCACTGTACTCCAGCCTGAATGACAGAGCGAGACACCATCACTTAAAAAAGAATGAAATAAAAATAAACAGAAGGAAGAGATCTTTATATTCTTATATGAACACATCTTTTAAGACATATTAAATGAGAAAGAGCAAGATCAAAAACGGTGTACAGAGTTGTCAACTGTTCTTTTTCATGTTATTCTACAAATAAACCTTCACTGACTTTCTCCTTGACAGCACACCACACTGAAAACCAAAATTACTCAGGGTCAATAAATATCATTTAAATTAGTATTTCAAAAGTTCAGGTTATGGAGAACACTCGATTCATACTGGAACAGTAAGATGAAGGGGTCTCAAAGGAGGGTGACTGGGTTGGGGGACAAGATTTGATATTATCCATAGAAGTTGAAATGTAAGGGCTGGGTGTGATGGCTCACATGTGTAATCTCAGCACTTTGGGAGGCCGAGGTGGGCAGATCACGAGGTCAGGAGATTGAGACCATCCTGGCTAACACGGTGAAACCGCATCTCTACTAAAAATACAAAAAATTAGCTGGGTGTGGTGGCGGGCACCTGTAGTCCCCTTGCCACTGCAATCCAGCCTGGGTGACAGAGAGAGACTCCATCTCAAAAAAAAAAAAAAAAAGTTGGAATTTAAAAAGACTATAAAGGCTTTTACTAAGGTGAGGTGAGAAGAAAAGTAATTAAGTTTTCAAAAATGTAAGGAATCTGACACCTCTGAGGCCCTCCTGGAAAAAAATGCTTGATGTTAAAATACAGCCAGCAAGGTTTCAAATCAAAATAAAGAACCTGGGAGAGAGGGAACTACGGTAAGAGAAATTACAGAGAGCAGTAAATCTACATAAACATGTAAGTGAGAGTGAACAATGGAGGGAATACAGTTATAGAAAATAATAAAATCGCCAAGAAAACTAAACAAAAAACAAAACCATAACAAAAATTGGGAGAGAAGAAAAGAAAGTGTTATATAATTTATTTTTTCTGATTTCATAACAGGGTATTGACCAATATCATCTAAAATTGAAACATGAAGTTTTTTTTTTTTTTCAAGTTAAGAGTGATTTCAACTTTTTTACTTTTCTTCTTGGAACAGGGTCTCACTGTGCCACCTAGGCTGGAGTGCAGTGGTGCGATCTTGGCTCACTGCAGCCTTGACCTCATGGGCTCAAGGGTTCTTCCCACTTCAGTCTTCCAAGTAGCCGGGGCTACAGGCGCACGTCACCAGGCCCAGGTAATTTCTGTATTCTTCACAGAGACAGGGTCTCGTCATGTTGCCCAGGTCAAACTCCTGCCTCAGCCTCCCAAAGGGCTGAGATTACAGGCATGAGCCACTGTGCCCAGCTGATTCCCACTTCTTATTTTCATATTTTCTTAACCTTTCAGAGAGTTTTTAGAAACTTATTTCTTGGGATAAAGAAGTATTTTATGTTCAACAATTTCTTATTTCACTTTGGCTTCCTTTTCTTATTTTAAATTGATGTTATATTAAACACAACCAACTTAGAAAACAAAGTGTGTATAGTACTATTCCTTAACAGGAAGCTCTTTGTCAACCAGGCCTTCTCCCTGAATATACACAGAGGTACACTATATAGATACTCTTGAATGAATCTCACTCAATGGTGGTTATTTCACAATGATGACTGCATGCATTTTTTCTTTGTTCTTTTCTACATTGCTGGAATTTTTCAATAATGAACATATATCATTTGTCTAAAAGTAAAGTTATTCTACAGAAAACCTTGGAGTTTTCAAAAACTACTTAGAGAAACTGAAAGTGACGACCATCACCCAAGAAAAAATTTAAAAAACAAAAAGCAAGGCATAGTTTGAATTAGTAGAGATCAAGTCAAAGTTGTCCATTCAATTGTCAGCAAGTAAAAGAGAGGTCAGATTATGGATCACTCCAATTACAGTTTAGTCAAAGCACAGAACAAAATGTAAAAGTCACAGCTAGAGTAGCTGAGAGCAGTGGCTCACACCTGTAATCCCAGCACTTTGGGAGGCCAAGGCAGGTGGATCACCTGAGATCAGGAGTTTGAGACCCGCCTGGCCAACATGGTGAAACCCCGTCTCCATTAAAAATACAAAAATTGGTTGGGCGTGGTGGTGAGCACCTGCAGACCCAGCTACTCGGGAGGCTGACGTGGGAGAATTGCTTGAACCTGGGAGGCGGAGGTTGCAGTAAGCCTAGATGGTGTCACTGCACTCCAGTCTGGGCAACAGAACGAGACTCCTTCTCAAACAAAACCAAACCACAACAACAAAATCACAGCTAGTATTGACTAATGTAATATTACACAAATCACCCAAAATCTTAAAAAATTATCTGAAACAATTTTTAGAATCATCGCATACACAGGCTGACTGAAAATGGCTAAAAAAATAGAATCTATTAAAATAGCTCTTTTTGACTGTTGCTTGGCTGAACTCTCCTTTAAATATTATAATGAAATGCCACTGAGTCAACTTTTCATTGTCAAGTAATCTGGGACACAGGTAGTTAGTTTAGTGCCACCAAGACATTGTTCCTGCCAGCTGGACACGCTCCCCTATGCCTCACATGTTCATGGTATTTTCATTGGTCAGTTCCCAGCTCCCAACAGTGCAGCCACACAGCCTGGATATGAACTGCCCACGCCCTCATGTCAGCTCCCTCCCATTTTTTTTCTCTTCCTCTTCTCAGAGAGGCCTTCCACTTTCAAAGTTGAGTTCCAGAATCAATCATGGGCCTCACCCTGGGCAAGACAGCAAAACCCTGTCTCTATTTAAAAACAAAACAAAACAAAAACAAAAATTAGTGAAGCATGGTGGCATACACTTGTAGTCCCAGCTACTCGGGAGACTACGGTGGCAGAATCACCTGAGCCCAGGAAGTCAAGGCTGCAGTGAACCAGGATTACGCCACTGTACTCTGGCCTGGGAGACAAGAGTGAGACTCTGCCTTACAAAAAAAAAAAAAGAAAGAAAAATATCTAGTGCTAAATGGAAAGATTTTGGAAAGGCTCTTACCAATTTCAGGAATCTAATCCCATGCTTAGATCAGTGCTTTCCTTCCCTCAGTCTCAAATCACCCACATCAAGAATAAAAGAAGGGATACCAAGATAGAGCCCACCAATATTAAAAGGAGAACAAGGAAACAGTACGAACAACTTTAAATTAAAAATGTGACAACACCGATGAAAAAGACAAGCTGCTTGAAAAACATAACCTTCTAAAATGGAAAGAAGTCATAAACCACCTAAATGGCCATATATCTGTTAAAGAAACTGAATTTGCAATTTCTGAACTTTTTACAAAGAAAGCTACTGGCCCAAATTGTTTCATTAGTGAATTCAACCAAACACACAAAAAAAGAAGTAATATCAAACTTAGACGACAAACAAAATAGAAAAGAGGATATATTGCTTGTTTCACAGAGCCAGCATAACTCTGAAAGCAGAACCTGACAAGGTTATTACAAGAAAGGAAAGTAACAAAGTATCCAAGACACAGATGCAAAAATCTTTAACAAAATTCAATCATATCTGGGAATACATAAAAAGAACAATATATTAAAAACAAGTGGATTTTTTTCCCCCAGGAATGCAACATTGATTCAACATTCCCAAATTGGTGTAATTCATTACATTTGCTGACGAAAGAAGAAAAAGCAATGGTCATCATAAAAGATGCATGAAAACTATTAGCCCACGTCTGTTCATCATAAAAAGTTATCAGCAAATTAGGAAGAGAAAAGGAGACTGCTCAATCTCATAAAGAATGTCTACAAAAAGCAATAGCCAACACTGTATATGATACTGAACACGTTCCTCCTGAAGTCAGGAACAAAGCAAGGTGGTCTGCTCTCATCACCTCTATAGAACACTATCACTGGCGGTCCTGACCAATGTAGTAAGGCAAGAAAAAGGGAAAAAAGACTGAGAAGAGGTTTGTAGACAATCATGATTGTTTGTATGACTGATTTGCAGACAACCCAAAGGAATCTACAAAAAGATCTATGAAACTTGCTAAGTGAAGTTAACAAAGTCTGTGGGTACGAGGCCAATATACAAAAGTCGATTGTATTTCTATATAGTCGCAACAGTGCACAACTTGAAAATGGAGTTAAAAACAAATTTTATCAGTCAGGTACAGTGGCTCACGCCTATAATCCCAGCACTTTGGGAGGCCGAGGCATGTAGATCACGAGGTCAGGAGTTCAAGGCCAGCCTGGCCAACACAGGGAAGCCATCTCTACTAAAATACAAAAAATTAGCCAGGTGTGGTGGTGCGTGCCTGTAGTCCCCGCTACTCAGGAGGCTGAGGCAGGAGAATTACTTGAACCTGGGAGGCGGAGGTTGCAGTGAGCCAAGATCGTGCCATTGCACTCCAGCCTGGCGACAAAGCAAGACTCCGTTTCAAAAAATAAATAAATAATAAAAAATAGGCCAGGCGCGGTGGCTCATGCCTGTAATCCCAGCACTTTGGAAGACCAAGGCAGGCAGATCACCTGACGTCAGGAGTTCGAGACCAGCCTGGCCAACACACTGAAACCCCGTCTCTACTAAAAATATAAAGAAATTAGCTGGGCATGGTGGTGGGTGCCTGTAATCCCAGCTACTCGGGAGGCTGAGGCAGAAGAATTGCTTGAACCCAGGAGACAGTGGTTGTAGTGAGCCAATACGGTGCCACTGCACTTCAGCCTGGACAACAGAGTGAGACTCCGTCCAAAACAAAAAAATCAATCAATTTTATCTACAACTACGGGAAAAAAAAATAAGTGTCTAGAAATAAACTGAACAAAGGCATAAAAGATATCCTCAGTGAATATTAGAAAACACTGTTGGAAGACATTAACCTTTAAAAGATGGAGACAAATACCACGCCCATGGGTCAGAAAAGGGGATCAGGAAACATTTTCTGTAAAGGACCAGATAATAAATATTCTAGGCTCTGTCGCAAATACTGTCATTGTAGCATGAAAGCAGCCAATACATAACAATGAGCATGGCTATGTCCCAATTAAAACTTTATTTACAAAACAGGTATGGTGCCAGGAGCAGGAATGAGCATGGCTATGTCCCAATTAAAACTGTATTTACAAAACAGGTGTGGTGCCAGGTGCAGTGGCTCACGCCTGTAATCCCAGCACTTTGGGAGGCTGGGAAGGGAGGATCACTTGAGGCCAAAAGTTCAAGACCAGCCTGGGCAATACAGCAAGACCCTGACACTACAGAAAATTTTAAAAATTAAAAATAAAATAAACCAAACCCAAGCCCAGCAGAAGAAAGGAAATAACCAAGATCAAAGCAGAACTAAATGAAATTGAAACAAAAAAAATATACAAAAGGTAAATGAAACAAAAAGCTGGTTCTTTGAAAAGATAAATAAAGTTGATAGACAATTAGCAAGATTAACCAAGAAAAGAAGAGAGAAAATCCAAATAACTTCATTATGAAAAAAAAAAGACATTACAATTGACACCACTGAAATACAAAAGATCATTCAAGGCTACTATGAACACCTTTACGCACATAATCTAGAAAACCTAGAAGACATGGACAAATTCCTGGAAAAAATACAACCCTCCTAGCTTAAATCAGGAGGAATTAGATACCCTGAACAGACCTACAACAAGCAGCGAGATTGAAATGGTAATTAAAAGATTACCAACAAAAAAAAGTCCAGGACCAGATGGATTCACAGCAGAATTCTACCAGACATTCGAAGAAGAATTGGTACCAATCCTTTTGACACTATTCCACAAGATAGAGAAAGAAGGAACCCTCCCTAATTCATTTTATGAAGCCAGCATCACCCTAATACCAAAACCAGGAAAGGACATAACCAAAAACGAAAACTATAGACCAATATTCCTGATGAACACAGACACTAACAAAATATTAGCTAACGTAGACGCTTAATAACATACTAGCTAACCGGATCCAACAACATATCAAAAAGATAATCCACCATGATCAAGTGGGTTTCATACCAGAGATGCAGGGATGGTTTAACATATGCAAGTCAATAAATGTGATATACCACATAATTAAAAACAAAAATCACATGATCATCTCAATAGATGCAGAAAAAGCACTGGACAAAATCCAGCATCCTTTTATGATTAAAACTCTCAGCAAAATCGGCACACAAGGGACATACTTCAATGTAATAAAAGCCATCTATGACAAACCCACAGCCAACATAATACTGAATGGGGAAGAGTTGAAAGCACTCCCTCTGAGAACTGGAACAAAACAAGAATGCCCACTCTCACCACTCCTCTTCAACATAGTACTGGAAGTCCTGGCCAGAGCAATCGGACAAGAGAAAGAGATAAAGGGCATCCAAATCGATAAAGAGGAAGTCAAACTGTCACTGTTTGCTGACAATATGATCGTTTACCCCGAAAACCCTAAGGACTCTTCCAGAAGGCTCCTAGAACTGATAGAAGAAGTCAGCAACGTTTCCAGATACACGATTAACGTACACAAATCAGTAGCTCTTCTATACACCAATAGCAACCAAGCAGAGAGTCAAATCAAGAACTCAGCCCCTTTACCAATAGCTGCAAAATAAAATAAAATACTTAGGAATAAACCTAACCAAGGAGTCGAAAGACCTCTACAAAGAAAACTACAAAACACTGCTAGAAGAAATCACAGATGACACAAACAAATGGAAATACATCCCATGCTCATGAATGGGTAGAATCAATGTTGTAAAAATGACCACATTGCCAAAAGCAATCTAAAAATTAAAAGTGATCCCCATCAAAATACTACTATCATTCATCACAGAATTAGAAAAAATTCTAAAACTCATATGGAACCAAAAAAGAGCCCGCATAGCCAAAGCAAGACAAAGCAAAAGAACAAATTCAGAGGCATCGCACTACCTGATTTCAAACTATACTGTAAGGCCATAGTCACCAAAACAGCATGGTACTGGTATAAAAATAGGCACACAGACCAGTTAAACAAGACAGAGAACCCAGAAATAAACCCAAATACTTAGAGGCAACTAATCTTCAACAAAGCAAACAAAAACAAAGTGGGGAAAAGACACTCTTTTCAACAAATGGTGCTGGGATAATTGGCTAGCCACATTTAGGAGAATGAAACTGGATCCTCATATCTCACCTTATGCAAAAATCAACTCAAGATGGATTAAGGACTTAAATCTAGAACCTGAAACTACAAAAATTCTAGAAGACAATACTGGAAAAACCTTTCTAGACACTGGCTTAGGCAAGGATTTCATGACCAAGAACCCAAATGCAAATACAACAAAAACAAAGATAAATAACTGGGACTTTAAAGAGCTTTTGCAAGGCAAAAGGAGCAGTCAGCAGAGTAAACAGACAACTCAGAGAGTGGGAGAAAATCTTCATAACTTATACATCTGACAATGGACTAATACCCAGAATCTACAATGAACTCAAACAAATCATTAAGAAACAAACAGTCCCATCAAAAGTGGGCTAAGGACATGAATAGACAATTCTCAAAGAAGAGATACAAATGGCCAACAAACATATGAAAAAATTCTCAACATCACTAATGATTGGGGAAATGCAAATCAAAACACAATGTGATAGCCCCTTACTCCCGGAAGAACGGCATAATCAAAAAATCAAAACACAGTAGATGTTGGCATGGATGCAGTGATCAGGGAACACTTCTATACTGCTGGTGGGAATGTCAACTAGTATAGCCACTATGGAAAACAGTGTGGAGATTCCTTAAAGAACTAAATGTAGAACTACCATTTGATCCAGCAATCTCACTACTGGATATCTATCCAGAGGAAAAGAAGTCATTATACAAAAAACATACTTCCACACACATGTTTATAGTAGCACAGTTCACAATTGCAAAATTGTGGAACCCACCCAAATGCCCATCAATCAACGAGTGGATGAAGAAACTGTGGGGTGTGTGTATGTATGTGTATATACATGTAACACTACAAAATGTTGTAGTATGGTACAACCATGAAAGACATTTGGTAGTTTTGCAAACAGTAAACATAAATTTATGATATAATTCACTAATTACCCTCCTTTTTTTCTTTTTTTTTTTTTTTAATGGAGTTTCACTCTTGTGGCCAAGGCTAGAGTGCAATGGCATGATCTCAGCTCACTGCAACCTCTGCCTCCAGGGTTCAAGTGATTCTCCTACCTTAGCCTCCCGAGTAGCTGAGATTACAGGCACATGCCACCACACGCAGCTAAGTTTTGCATTTTTACTAGAGATAGGGTTTCAACATGTTGGCCAGGCTGGTCTCGAACTCCTGACCTCAGGTGATCCGCCTGCCTCGGACTACCAAAGTGCTGGGATTTCAGGCATGAGCCACCACACCCAGCCACTCCTAATATATTTTTATTAATAAGAAACAAATACGCCAGGCACAGAAAATAAACTGTATAGTTTATTATTAAATATAATAAAATATAATATGTTTACATTTTGAATCCCAGGCTTTTACTGAATCCCAGGCATTATACAAATATGATGTTTATATTCTGAATCCCAGGTTGAATTTCTCTTATTTGAAATGCTTGGGACCAGAAGCGTTTTGGATTTTGGATTTTGGAATGTTTGCAACATACTTACCAGTTGGACATCCCTAATCTGAAAATCTGAAATGCTCCAATGAACATTTCCTTTGAGCAGAACCTCTGAGCATCATCTCAGTGGTCAAAAAGTTTCAGATTTTGGAGCATTTCAGATTTTCAGACTAGGGTGCTCAACCTGCACCACAAACCACTCAATTGTATGCTTTAAAAGGGTGAATTTTATAATATGTTAATTTTATCTCAATTTCTAGAAACAAAGTATTTTACTTTCGAGATTAAAACGATTCCTAATATTCTTTAACGTACTGCAGGTACCAGTGGCATTTATGCAGATTAACACCTTTAACGCACTAGGCACTAAGTTTTTAAACAGTAAGTAATTGCCAAATTTCAAAAAAGGCAAATTATAACAACGATGGCCGATTCCTAACTGCCAAGCATATCAGTTAATCTTTTCTTCCTCACTAATAGGATCCGGTTTTGTTTACTGTTGCAACATGCTCGGTTGTAAAATATTTTCTTCCTCTGTCCTCACTGTAGTTAGGGAAGCTGCATTTATGGTATCAACATCATTATATAAAAACAAAACAAACCAAACCTAATAAAAAAATTAAAACTAGAGTACCTGCATGATCCTGTTCTGGCCAATGAGATATAAATAGAAATCTACTGATGGAACTTTCAGGAAAGTTCCTGTTTCCCCCAATAAAAGAGGGACAGGCTCAGCTGATACAACCCTCTTACCCTTTGACTGTTCCACCCTTTTCTGCTTAGAATTTGGACACATGACTGGTGGTGTAGCAACTACCTTGTGGCCTTTAGGATGGAAGTTAGACTACAGGTGCCTGGAGTGGAAACTACAAAGAGATTTCCCTGGGCAACAAAACCAACCCTGGACAGCCTGTCTTAACTGCTTATAATGACGGAAAAGTAAAATACTTAATTGGTTAAGCCATTATACTTAGGATTCTATTACATGCATGCAAATGCAACCTTGATAGAATGATCAACACAATACATGAAAAACATACACCATTACTATTTGCTGACTACATTAATGTATCAATTAATTCAAAAGCAAAAAGATAGAGAACATACCTTAATAGCAGTATTTGGTTTCATACCACATCGATAAGTCTTGGCTATCTGTGGAGTAAGCTGGATTTCCTTGGTAAGCTGCCTCCATTTTCTACACTCAGGTTTTGTACACTGAACCTAGATGGGAAGTATCAAGTCAAGATGAACAAGTGAGCTAATCTTCAGTTACCATTTCTATTCTCCACCACCTGGCCATCTTCTCCAACCTGTTAGCAATCCTAAGTATTTTTTCTCCTCCTTGCATCACCACCATCCATATAATCCACTTTCACCTCATTAGGATAATTTCTGCTTTAACACTTTCTCAGGGTGAGGAAAGTGCCAAGGGGATCTGAGTCTTGTCAGAAAGGTTTTCTAGGCCGGGCGCAGTGGCTCATGCCTGTAATCTCAGCACTTTGGGAGGCCAAGGCGGGCAGATCACAAAGTCAGGAGATCCAGACCATCCTGGCTAACACGGTGAAACCCTGTCTCTACTAAAAATACAAAAAGTTAGCTGGGCATGGTGGCGAGCGCCTGTAGTCCCAGCTACTCAGGAGGCTGAGACAGGAGAATGGCATGAATCCAGGAGGCGGAGCCTGCAATGAGCCAAAATCGCACTATTACACTCCAGCCTGGGCGACAGAGTGAGACTCATCTCAAAAAAAAAAAAAGGTTTTCCAGCTCTAACCTAAAGAAACAATCAGGGCCAGGCATGGTGGCTCACATCTGTAATCTCAGCACTTTAGAAGGCTGAGGCGGGCAGACTGCTTAAGCCCAGAAGTTCCAGACTAGCCTGGGCAACATAGTGACACCCCGTCTCTACAAAAAACACAAAAGTAGATGGGTGTGGTGGTTCATGCCTGTAGTCCCAGCTACTCAGGAGACTGAGGTAAGAGGATGGCTTGAGCCTGGGGAGGTCAAGGCTGCAGTGAGCTGAGATTACACCACTGTGCTCCAGCCTGGGCAACAGACTGAGATTCTGTCTCAAAAAAAAAAAAAAAAAAAAAGCATAAAATAAACTGAAATTTACTTTCAGTTAGTCAACAAGTATGCACACTAAATGCAATGTGGTATGCTGTGTTGGATCCTATAACATTAGTGAAGAAACTGATGAAATCCAAATACAATCTACAGTTATTGGTACTATGCCAAAGTTAATTTCTTACTTTGACAAATAATCATGGTATGTAAGACAACAACGTTAAGGGAAGCTGTATGAAGGATATATGGAAACTCTCTGTACTATCTTAGCAACTCCGCAAATTTAAAATGATACCAGGCTTGGTGCAGTGTCTCACGCCTGTACTTTGGGAGGCCAAGGCAGGTGGATCACCTGAGGTCAGGAGTTCAAGACCAGCCCGGCCAACATGGTGAAACCCCATCTCTACTAAAAATATAATAAAAATTAGCTGGGCATGGGGGTGCATGCCTATAATCCCAGCTACTCGGGAGGCTGAGGCAGGAGAATCGCTTGAACCTGGGCGGTGGAGGTTGCAGTAAGCTGAGATTGTACCACTGCGCCCCAGCCTGAGCAACAGAGCAAGGCTCCATCGCAAAATAAATAAATAAATAAATAATTTTAAAAAGATGATTCCAAAATAAAGTTTATTTTTAAAAAGTGGGCAGATATCCATATGCCAAAGAACGACGTTAGACACCCTACTTTACACACACACAAATATTAATTTGAAATTGATAAAATACCTAAACATAAGCACTCAAACAACAGAACTCTTAGAAAACAAAGTCAACCTTTACGACCTCGAATTTGGCAATGAGTTCTAAGTGATAACACCAAAAGCAACAAAACAAAAACACAGATAAATTGAACTTCCTTAAAATTAAAAACCTTTGGGCACCAATGGGCTCTACCAAAGAAGACAACAACCTATAGGAAAAAATACTTGCAAATCATAGCTCTAATAAGGGTTTAGTATCCAAAATACATAAAAAGGCCAGGCACGGGGCTCACGCCTGTAATCCCAGAAATTTGGGAAGCTGAGGCAGGCAGATCACCTGAGGTCAGGAGTTTGAGACCTGCCTGGCCAACATGGTGAAAACCCCATCTCTACTAAAATTAGCCGGGCGTGGTGGTGGGTGCCTGTAATCCCAGCTACTCGGGAGGCTGAGGCAGAAGAATCGCCTGAACCCGGAAGGCGAAGGCTGCAGTGTGCCGAAGATGGCACCATTGCACTGCAGCCTGGGTGACAAGAGCAAAACTGTCTCAAAAAAAAAAATAAATAAAATTATATATAATTCTTACAACTCAACTACAAAAAGACAAACAACTTAAAAAGGGCAAAGGAAGACCGGGCGAGGTGGCTCACATCTGTAATCCCAGCACTTTGGGAGGCCGAGGTGGGCAGATCACCTGATGTCAGGAGTTCAAGACCAGCCTGGCCAACATGGTGAAACTCCGTCTCTACTAAAAATACAAAAATTAGCCCACGGTGGTGGCGCGCACCTATAATCCCAGCTACTCAGGTGGCAGAGGCAGGAGAATGCCTTGAACCCAGAAGGCAGAGGTTGCAGTGAGCCAAGATCATACCACTGCATTCCAGTCTGGGCGACAGAGCGAGACTCCATCTCAAAGACAACAAAACAAAAATGGGCAAAGGATAACATATTTCTCCAAAGATATACAAATGGACAACAAGCACATGAAAGGTTGCATTAGTCATTAGGGAAACACAAATTAAAACCACTATGAGATACCACTTCAAACCCGTGGAGAAATCAGAACCCTCATACACTACAGACAGGAATGAAAAACAGTAGAACAACTATGGAAAAGAGTTTGAGGTCCATCAAGAAGTTAAACACATAATTAACAAATATGATTTAGCAATTATATTTCTAGGTACATACCCAAGAATTGCAAGCAGGTATTCAAACAAATACTTGTAAAAGAATGTTCACTGCAGCACTATTCACAATTGCTAAATGCTTGAAATGATCTAGATGTCCATCAATAGATGAATGCTTAAAAAAACTGTGGCATATCCATTCGATGGAATATTATTCACCCATAAAAAAGAACGAAGTACTGACACATCCTACAATGGATATGAACCTCAAAAACATTACGTTAGGTGAAAAAGTTCAGATACAAAAAGTCACATGTTGCATGATCCCATTCATATGAAACATCCAAAATAGATAAATCCATAAACACAGAAAGCAAATTAGTGGTTACCAGGAACTGGGGGTAGCAAGAATTAGGGCTTCCCTTGTGGGTGATGAAAATACTTTGGAATTAGATAGGGGTGGTAATTGCATAACATTTTGAATATACTAAGTGCCACTGAACTGCACACTTTAAAATGGTTAATTTTATGTTATACAAATTTTACTTCAATGAAAAAAATCTTTAAGCATGCACAAAGCTCAGCATTACTAATAATATTTTTTTAATTAGCAAACTGGCCGGGTAGAGGGGCTCACGCCTGTAATCCTAACACTTTGAGAGGCTGAAGTGGGAGGATTGCTTGAGTCCAGTAATTTGAGACCAGCCTGGGCAAGATATCGAGCCCTGTCTCTATAAAGAGTTAAAAAATTAGCTGGGCATGGTGGTGCACTCTGTAGTCCCAGCTGCCCTGGAGGCTGAGGTGGGAGGATCACTGGAGCCTGGGAGACTGAGGCTGCAATGAGTCATAATCCCACAACTGCACTCTAGCCTGAGTGACAGAGCAAGACCCCATCTTAAAAAAAAAAACTGGGAGTGGTGGCTCATGCCTGTAATCCCAGCACTGTGGGAGGCTGAGGCAGGTGGATCACTTAAGTCTAGGAATTCAAGACCAGCCTGGGCAACATGGTGAAATGCTATCTCTACAAAACATACAAAAGTCAGCTAGGCGTGGTAGCGTGTGCAGAGAGTCCCAGCTACTAGGGAGGCTGAGGTGGGAGGATCTCTTGAGCCCGGGAGGTGGAGGTTGTAGTGAGCTAAGATTGTGCCACCGCACTCCAGCCTGGGCAACAGAGTGAGACCCTGTCTCAGAAAAAAAAAAAAAAAAATAGCGAATCATTTATTAAATGGTGGTATATTTCAACAATATTATGTAATAATGAAAATATATTTTCAAAGAATGACTAAATGAAAAAAGAATACGAAGTCAAATTAATTTTCTTCTTTTTTTGAGACAGAGTCTCACTCTGTCACCAGGCTGGAGTGCAATGGCACGATCTCGGCTCACTGCAATCTCCGCCTCCCAGGTTCAAGCAATTCGCCTGCCTCAGCCTCCCGAGTACCTGGGATTACAGGCGCGTGCCACCACACCTGGCTAATTTTTGGATATTTTTAGTAGAGACGGGATTTCCCCATGTTGGCCAGGATGGTCTTGCTCTCTTGACCTTGTGATCTGCTCACTTCAGCCTCCCAAAGTGCTGGGATTACAGGTGTGAGCCACAGCCCTGGCCCAAATTAATGTTTAAAAAGCTAAATGTTACAAAAATAGTATCTGAAGCCTGATTTTAAACCTAATCAATACATGTATATAAAGCATGAAATTGTGTTTAAACAGACAAAAATATGAAAAGAAAAAAAAGGATTAAAAAGCTATGTACCAAGCTCAGCCAGCTGGTGGTGAGCCTTTAGTTTTTTCTTTTTTAAAACAATTTTTTTTCCTTTTTTTTTTTTTGAGACATCCTCTCACTCTGTCACCCAGGCTGGAGTGTAGTGGTGTAATCACAGCTCACCACAGCCTTGAACTCCTGAGCTCAAGCAATTACCCCACCTCGACCTGCTGAATAGATAGGACTACAGACACCTGCCACCACTCCTGGCGACTTGAAAAAAAATTTTTTTTGTAAAGATAGGGTCTCACTTTGCCCAGGCTGGGCACAAAGCAACCTTCCCACCTCAGCCTACCAAAGGGCTAGGATTACAAGTATGAGCCTCCACACCCAGCCTAGTTTCCTCTTTCATACTATGTTGAAATATCTGAGCTTTCTATAAAAATAAAAAATATTTGCTTTAATAGTCATAGAAAGAACAACAACTGTTAACAAGAGATTTCCTAAACATAGCATTTTCATCCATTCCTCTTGCATTTGGCTCCACAAATACTTCACAGATGGAGAGCACCATTCTCCTTACCCAGTAGGGGAGTTGCTGGTCTGCCATGAAAGCTTTGGGACTAGGTTCAGTTTTGCCATTGCTAGTCCATATTTTTTTCCATGTAGTATATTTGTCATATCCATCCTTGTGGCTGGAAAACAAGAAAAATTAATATATCGAGCTACAAGCAATCAGGTTTTTCAAAACAAGAAGCAGGTTAGTAAATCTTACGTAACAAACTTAACTAGCCTTGTTATAAAAATAGAAGAAGTTATTATGGCACCTATAAAACAGGCTGTCAGAAGGGGTATATTCTTGTCAGTTTTAGTATCTAAAACTAAGAAAGGCATATTATTTGAAAGGGAAATTAAATTTTTTTATTTTTTTTCCCCTTGATACATGGTGTTGCTATGTTGCTCAGGCTGGAGTACAGTGACTGTTCACAGATGCAATCATGAATCACGGTGCACTGCAACCTCGAACTCCTAAGCTCAAGCGACCCTTCTGCCTCAGGCTCCCAAGCAGCTGGAACTGGCTCAGAATACTTTTATATTTTTATTTTATTTTATTTTTTGAGATGGAGTCTTGCTCTGTCACCCAGGCTGCAGTGCAATGGCACAATCTTGGCTCACTGCAACCTCCACTTCTTGGGTTCAAGGGATTCTTGTTCCTCAACTTCCCAAGTAGCCGGGATTACAGGCGCCCGCCACCATGCCTGGCTAACTTGTACTTTTAGTAGAGACGGGGTTTTGTCATGTTGGCCAGGCTGGTCCCGAACTCCTAAACTCAAGTTGTCTGCCCGCCTCAACCTTCCAAAGTGCTGGGATTATAGGTGTGAACAACTGCACCTGGCCTACAATATTTTTTAATGTGTGTAGTAAATCCTAGGGCAGTCATTAAAAATTACATCAGTAGATGAAATACAATACAATCATAAAAATGCTCAATTAAAATCACAGAAGGCAGCCAGGCGCGGTGGCTCACGCGTAATCCCAGCACTTTGGGAGGCCAAGGTGGGCGGATCATGAAGCCAGGAGATAGACACCATCCTGGCTAACATGGTGAAACCCTAACTCTACTAAAAATACAAAAAATTAGCCAGGTGTGGTAGGCGCCTGTAGTCCCAGCTACTTGGGAGGCTGAGGCAGAATGGTGTGAACTCGGGAGGCAGAGCGTGCAGTGAGTCGAGACTGCGCCACTGCACTCCAGCCTGGGGGAGAGAGCGAGATTCTGTCTCAAAAAAAAAAAAAAAAAAAATCAGAGAAGGCAGAGCAAGGGGAAAAAGAATAAAATGCACCATATGGAAAACAGCTAGCAAGATATTTTAATCCAGTTATATCAACAATCACTTAAAACATGAATAGCATAAACACACAGATTAAAAGACAGATTGTCAGTGGGATTACAAAAAAACTATATGTGTAAACGAGAAATCTCTAGGCTGGGCATGGCGACTCAGACCTGTAATCCCAGCACTTTGGGAAGACAAGGTAGGAGGATAACATGAGGCCAGGAGTTTGAGACCAGCCTGGCCAACATGGGGAAATCCAGTCTCTACTAAAAATACAAAAATTAGCTGGGCATGGTGGCACACACCTGTAATCCCAGCTACTCGGGAGGCTGAGGCACGAGAATCACTTGAACCCAGGAGGCATAGGTTGCAGTGAGCCAAGATCACGCCACTGCACTCCAGCCTGGGCAACAGAGCAAGACCCTGTCTCAAAAGAAAAGAAAAGAAATCTACTTGAAATACAAAGACTCAGAAAGGTAAAAAGTAAAGAAACAAAGAAAGGTGTATCATGCTAACATTTAAAAAGCTGAGGCAGCCACATTAATGTGAATAATGAATATTATCAGGGATAAGAAGACAAGGGATATTACATAAAGGGGTTAATTTTGAGAGAATCCACAACGTTAGAAGTACAATGTCAACAACAGAGTTTAAAAATACATGACGGCCGGGCATGATGGCTCCAGCCTATAATCCCAGCACTTTGGGAGGCTGAGGCAGGCAGATCACCCAAGGTCAGGAATTCGAGGCCAGCTATGTCAACATGATGAAATCCTGTCCCTACTAACAATGCGAAAACTAGCCAGGTGCAGCGGCATATGCCTGTAATCCCAGTTACTTGAGAGGCTGAGGCAGAAGAATGGCTTGAACTCAGGAGGTAGAAGTTATGGTGAGTCAAGATCGCACCACTGCACTCCAGCCTGGGCAACAGAGCAAGACTCCATCTCAAGAAAAAAATACATGAGGTAAAAATGTATAGAACTGAAAGGAAAAATAGACATATCTGCATTATAGTTGGAAATGTTAAGAGACAATTATAATTGCAGACTTTAAGACACTTTTCTTAGTAATTGAAAGATCAGGTAGGAGTAAATCAGAAAGGTGTGTGTGTGTGTGTGTGTGTGTGTGTATATATATATATATATATATATATGACCTGAACTGCACTACCAACCAACTTGGTCTACCTGACACTGATAGACCCACCTGACAATGGTAAAATACACACTTTTCTCCACTGCACGTGGGACATTTACCAAGATACACTGCATTATGGGCCATAAAGCAAACTTTGACAAATTTAAAATGCAGAAATCATACAAAGTATATTCTCAGACCATTACTGAACTAAACTAGAAAGCAGTAACAGAAAACTGCTGCAAGTGTCCCAAATATTTGGAAATTAAACAATTTACTTCTAAATAACCTATGGATCAAAAAGGAAAACTCAAGAGACATTAAAAAAGATTTTGAACTAAATGAAAATAAAAGTTGTCAAAAGTTGTGAAATATCACAACCTACTTGCAGGGGAATTTATAGCATTTAAAAAATGTATTTATTGGAAAAGAAGAAAGATCTAAAAATAAATAATTTCAGGTACTAGCTTACGAAACTAAATAAGAAAAAATCAAACCTAAAGCAAACACAATAAAAAAAATTAGAGCACAAATGAATGAAATTGAAAACAATAAAATAGAATCAACATCTCCTAGACGTTCCAGAACTTTCAGACTAAAGAAATTACTGTTTTGCTGCGTGCAGTGGCTCACGCCTGTAACCCCAGCACTTTGGGAGGCCGAGGCAGTTCATTTGAGCCCAGGAGTTCGAGACCAGCCTGGCCAACAAGGCAAGACCCCATCTCTACAAAAGAACCCAGGAGTCGGATATTGCAGTGAGCTGAAATTATGTCTCTACACTCCAGCCTGGGTAAGACTTTTGCCTCAAAAAATTAAAAAGTAAAAAAAAATAACTTTTTTTTTTTTTTTTTTGAGACGGAGTCTTGCTCTGTCCCCCAGGCTGGAGTGCAGTGGCGCTATCTCGGCTCACTGCAAGCACCGCCTCCCGGGTTCACGCCATTCTCCCGCCTCAGCCTCCCAAGTAGCTGGGACTACAGGCGCCCGCCACCGCGCCCGGCTAATTTTTTGTATTTTTAGTAGAGACAGGGTTTCACCGTGTTAGCCAGGATGGTCTCGATCTCCTGACCTCGTGATCCGCCCGTCTCGGCCTCCCAAAGTGCTGGGATTACAGGCTTGAGCCACCGCGCCCGGCCAAAAATAACTATTTCATGGCAGGTATTTTTTGATCCCTGAGTGTGCACACACATAAACATGCACACACACAAACTACAACATCAAAGTTCTTGTCCAAGTTACAGTCATCGCAGGCATGGCTGAAAGAGCTGAATAATTCAGTAAGCCTGGGGACTAAGCTTTAATCAGCTGACAACACGCACTGCCCCTGCCACGGTCCCCTTCTCCACGGAAATCTCACACAGTTAGTGAACATACCTTCTGTAGTAATGGTCAAAGCATTCATTACAGAAATGTTCCCCACAGGAAAGGTGATACCATCGGGAGGTGTAGCCATTTTTGGCACATCTGAAAATAGTGAAAAACATACAGCTTTGGGAATGAATAAACATTTCTCCTCTCATTTTTTAAAAAACCATCTTGCAAGCACCATCTATGAACCCATTTTGGGCTATCTCCACTTAGCTCCCTAATGACAGGGGAAACAGGAATGGATTATTAGCAGATAATACACAGGGAGGATGCAGGGACTTAGACCATGGGACCTAAGCTAGCTGGCTGCCTGGGGCTTAGCAGTCTTAAGAAGACTCCTTGGGGCAATGATAGGGTTTTATGACACATAAGGGCAGATGCCACTGTGCTTGCTGCTGGCTGCATATGTGGACAGGAGAGAATAACATGGGGTCCAATACTGAACAGCGAGGGAATCCGGTCAGCTGTAATTTGAACATCAAGCAGGCAATTTGGCAAAGATAACTTGTCAAACAGTTGATAATATAGCAAAAGAGTGAAAAATCATGCCACTATGAACACGATCACCGCCACGTCTTTGTGTCTATTTTTATTATTTTATTTATTTATTTATTTTGAGATGGAGTCTCACTCTGTCTCCCAGGCGGGAGTACAGTGGCACGATCTCGGGCTCACTGCAACCTCTGCCTCCTGGGTTCAAGCGATTCTCATGCCTCAGCCTCCCGAGTGGCTGGGATTACAGACGTCTGCCACTGCACCCAGCTAATTTTTGTATTTTCAGTAGAGACGGGGTTTCACCACGTTGGCCAGGCTGGTCTGGAACTCCTGACCTCAAGTGATCCGCCCATTTCGGCCTCTCAAAGTGCTGGGATTACAGGCGCGCGCCACCATGCCTGGGCCCTCTTTGTGTTTAAAAACAAATAGGATTTGTTTTCTAGATTTTATTAAACCTTAACCCTTAATTAAAGATTTTCCTCTGGAAGTAAAAAAGAAAAAAAAAAGGTCATACTTGTGTCACCTCACAATAAAAATGGCAAGGCTGCAGTTAGCTGTAGTTTCTATGAGACCCTTACGTGCGTATGGGAAGAGGCGGCATATTACATGAGAGAGAAAAGCACAGTGAGAAGTAAACAAATGCTGGTGTCTACAGAGAGCTCATGAGTTCTCTCCACTGTCTCCCCATGACATACACCATCCCACCCTCAACCCTCGGAGAGGTAGATATGGTTGGCTGGATTTGAGGACACTGTGTTGCAAAGTTGACATGGGTGTGGCCTCTCCCGGTAGGCTAGGGCTAACACAGGGAGGGCCTTGAGGAGGGTGTGGTGTGCACAGAATGTCTGGGCAATGTCTCTATTATTAGATTAGATGACTTATAGTATCTGTATCTATCTTTAGGAAAACTATCTTCAAGGATGATGTTTCCACAAAGAACTTCTCACAAGCAGAAATGGGAGGTCAGACACACATCTAAACAGACCTTTCAGAAGCACTTGCAAAGCACACAGGACATGCTGCCGTACAGCCTGCCTTTTCACATTTCCTGTACTTCTTCTCTGAGCCACCATCTTCATCCTCATCTGTTGTCTCTGTTGCTTTCTTCTTTGCCTAAGGGAGTCACAGCTGACGTTAAAATTTCACTGATGATGACAAAATGACTAAGGATGAAGGTTCACTACTGAAATCACATCTGAGTTCTAAACATGAAGGTGAAAACCATCCTGGCAGTAGGTTAGGGATCACAATACAGCAATTTCCTGGTGACTGCACTGTGCGAGTAATTTACTAACTTGCTAGAGATAGAGAACTAGCATTTTAATAACAGATGTCTAAGCAAATAACTAAATTCACATGAGTTTTTCTTAGAAAAAAGTGACATCAGCTGGGTGTGGTGGCTCATGCCTGTAATCCCCAGCACTTTGGGTGGCTGAGGTGGATCACTTAAGCTCAGGAGTCCAAGACCAGTCTGGGCAACATACCGAGACCCTGTCTCTACTAAAAATAAAAAAAAAAAATCAACCAGGCATTGTGGCACACACGATTGTGTCACTGTACTCCAGCCTGGGGGACAGAGGAGATTGTCTCAAAAGAAAAAGAAAAAAAAAAGTGACATGAGTCAAAAAAAAACAAGTCATTCCCCAAATTGAGACTTCTTTATCTTTCTTTACTTAGAGCAGTTATACCCTCTCAGTTTTGGTTTTTTCTTTTTTTTTTGAGACAGAGTCTCACTCTGTCGCCCAAGCTGGAGTGCAGTGGCACAATCTCTGCTCAGTACAAGCTCCGCCTCCCAGGTTCACGCCATTCTCCCGCCTCAGCCTCCCGAGTAGCTGGGACTACAGGCGCCCGCCACCACGCCCAGCTAATTTTTTGTATATTTAGTAGAGACGGGGTTTCACCATGTTAGCCAGGATGGTCTCGATCTCCTGACCTCGTGATGCACCCGCCTTGGCCTCCCAAAGTCCTGGGACAGGCATGAGCCACCGCGCCCAGCGTCCTCTCAGTAATTTAAATAAAAAGCTAGAAAAATCATAGAGAATTATATTGCTCAATTTTTTCCTTTAAAAGAATAAAAGCCCTACCCAAAAAGCCCTATACATAACCGTCCAATAGCACTCAACCAACTACAAGCTGAAGTCCAAATTCCTACGAATGACATCCAAGCCAGCCATGATCTGGCCCCAGCCTCACATTCTGGAAGCAACCACACAGCTGTGATTCTCTGAATATCCTATGCTGATTCACACTCTACACCTTTATACTTACAGTTCCCTCTGCCAGATAATGCTTCTATTTTCTATATTCTATCATGTTATCACACTGTGTTATGACCATACTGAGAATTTCTCCACTAGAATACAAGCAATTTGAGGACTGGAGTAGTCTTTTCAACTCTAATTCTCCAGTCCCAATCAGTAATTCTGCATGCTCAAAAAAGGCTTGTTGAATGAATAAATGAACACTACCTGCCTACCGGAGCTCCTCAAAGGAAGGCTATCCGGAGAATGATCAAAAGATGCTTTTTTCTTGGTCCTCCCCCGTGGGGTTGCCATTACATTAAATAATCTGCAAAAGAAAAATCAGAGCATTAAACAGTAGCATCTGCAAATATTTTTAACAGTCTGGAGCAAGTTATTACACACTTTAGTAGGTAAGAATGTATGTTAGATTGCCTGAATACAAAGTTACAATTTTATTTTTTTTATTATTTTCTTTTTTTTGAGACGTCTCGCCATGTTGCCCAGGCTAGCCTGGAACTCCTGGGCTGAAGTGATTCTCCCACCTCAGCTCCAAGTAGTGTGACCAATAAACAAATCACACTATGTTTATAAAATTCAATGAGGAAAGTCACCTAGTTTTGTCTATGTTCCTCCCCATTTTACTGTGTCTTCTTAGCAGTTCCTGCACTTTGATCTCTTATTATACTTCAAAAAGAAAACTCATGGCCGGGCACAGTGGTTCACACCTGTAATCCCAGCACTTTGGGAGGCCCAGGCAGGCGGATCATGAGGTCAGGATTTCGAGACCAGTCTGACCAACATTGTGAAATCTCATCTGTACTAAAAATACAAAAATGAGCCAGGTGTGGAGGCATGTGCCTGTAATTCCGGCTACTCAGGAGGCTGGGGCAGGAGAATTGCCTGAACCAGGGAGGCGGAGGTTGCAGTGAGCCAAGATTGCACCACTGCACTCCAGCCTGGGCAACAGAGCAAGATTCCATCTCAAAAAAAAAAAGAAAAGAAAACTCATTCATTCCTTCTTAGTACAATTCAACAAATAAATATTAAGAAAACCAACTAGTCACTACTGAATATACAGATCTAAATTAGATAGAAGCACTGGTATCTTCTACTGGAAAAAATTTCCCAAACTAGTCCAATAACAGCTTGGTTAAACAAATATTAAGAACCAAAGTCTACAAGAGAAATAATGTGTAGCAGCTATGAAAGATTAAGAGCTAACAGAATTTTTTTCAATTAAATTAGATAAGGAATGAAAAATGCTTAGCATAAGTACTCAGTAATATATAAAATCTATAATTATCATTCATCTCCTTCCTTGATCCATTGGATTTAACTACACATGCACACACAAAATGATAAACGAAAAATAAATAGGACATAAAAATGGATAAAGAATTTGAAAGTGGAAAAGTAGAACCATAAAATACAAATTCCAGATATATAATCTTCGTCTTGGAGAAAAGCTTTAAGGAGCTTGTAATCCTATTGTTTCGTATTTGTGAGCTGTATTAACACTCATAAGAGTATTTTTCATGGATTATTAACATCCTATGGAAAAATTCACTTTGCTATCTACATTGACTCTGGGACATCTTGACATCAATGTTACAGATAATTTTCCTTTGACTTTTGTTTTTTTTTTTTTTTTTTTTTGGTGACAGAGTCT
>NW_012108698.1:163570-166355 GCF_000951045.1 Mandrillus leucophaeus
TACTAAAAATACAAAAAAAAAAAATTAGCCGGGCATGGTGGCGGGCGCCTGTAGTCCCAGGTACTTGGGAGGCTGAGGCAGGAGAATGGTGTGAACTCGGGAGGCGGAGCTTGCAGTGAGCTGAGATCGTGCCACTGCACTACAGCCTGGGCAACAGAGCGAGACTCTGTCTCCAAAAAAAAAAGGTACTATCTACCTATAATTGTTATACCCAAAGAAGGCTTTTTGGACTCTATTTTAAACAGGCTGTCCACTCTAACAAATCTCTCCACAGACACATATAAATATGAATTCTTATATATGTAAATATACAGATCTCTTCATTTATATATAAAATATACCTGACATTATTCACAACATGAACCACAAATATAGCATATGTAAATATGTAATATAGTATTTGTAAATATATAGCATACATATAATACTTACATGTGTAAGTATTATAGCAAAAATATCTGAAGTCAAATGTGAGGTTTAGGAACATAAATGAATCAGCCTAGGTTTATGCAACATTTGACCTTGTCACCTGGGAAGGTGTGCATTCTCAAAAGAAAGTATAGTTTCCTGAAATTTCATCAAACATTTTAATCTAACTAAATACTAGAAAATATGTACTTAATGCAACAAAGAATTCAAGAAATAGTTAACAAGGAAATGAAAACATGAGCTACAAAAGCCATTATTAAATCTGACTGAAGGTTTTTATGGTAGTATATTTTCAACTTTAATTATACAATTGAGGGTTATATGAATCCATTCTAAGAATTTTTGACACTTAATGTAATTTATATATTTCCACTTGCTGGGTCCTTAGGTCTTAAAATGAAGAAAAAACTTTTTAGTATATTAAAATGTTTTCCTTTTTGATTTTTCAAATTAATAAACACACCTAAATATAATCAATTGGTTTCATGCTCAACATTATACACATATTTCTAATTTTTAATTCAAGCATTTAAAATTTGGCTTTGGTTTTCTTTTAATGTGATAAAAGAAAAAAGTGGGTTTTTTTGGTAAATATATAAGTGGATATATCAATATGTAATTTCATTATAATTCCTAGGTTTTTCTGAAGCAGCTTATTCAAAAAGTTTTTTTTCTTTCTTTCTTGAGACGGAGTCTTCCTCCGTGGCTTAGGCTGGACTGCAGTGGTGCCATCTCGGCTCACTACAACCTCCACCCCACCAGGTTCACGGGATTCTTCTGCCTCAGCCTCCCGAGTAGCTGGGATTACAGGTGTGTGCCACCACGTCTGGCTAATTTTTGTATTTTTAATAGAGACCAGGTTTTGCCACCTTGGCCAGGCTGGTCTTGAAGTACTCCTGACCTCAACTGATCACCCACCTCGGCCTCCCAAAGTGCTGTGATTACAGGCGTGAGCCACGGCGCCCGGCCTCAAAAAGATGTTTAAGAAACACACAGAATTCATACAAATATGAATCAAAAGGACCAATCTAAAATACAAATTCATAGTGAAGTCAGTACAACTTCTAAAAATAGGACAAACTACTAGAAACTTCTTCAGAGACAACAGAAACAGTAATTTTCCTTGGGACAATTAAAATAGGGGGACTAGCACCTTATTACTCCCACACTAATCAAATCTTCAGAAATAGGGAACCAGTACAATTCAATATTGAATTATTCAATATTCAACATGCAGTTCAATGATTCAATATTAAATCCCCAATTGCCTAGACATCTTTTGTTGACTCTCCCTGCAAGACAATTAATTATTGATGGTAATTTTCTCATGTACCTCCTGAAGAAGCCTTCCCTCTCACTCGCCTTTCTGCCACTAAAATAGATTTAAAAACACAAAACAAAACTGGCCAAAGCCTTGAGTTATGTGTGTATACGTGGTGTGGGGGATTCCCCAACTGGAGTGGACTGGGGAGTCCTCCAGGCTCACCCAAGGGAAGACTGGGCCTCTATGTGGCTGGTTTCCACATCACTGAACCCTAACTTTCTACAGCTGGGTCGGCCTCTTCCTTCCTCTTTCACCTGTCAGCTGCCCGGCCGTTGACTAACAGCTACCCTAATCTACCCTAATCGGGCCACCCCTCCTCCAAATCTCCAATCCCAGAGGAGTTACCCCAGCAACCTGGCAATGCTCATCAAGTCTCAATGCGTGGTGGCTGTGCCAGAGGATTACTACAACACCTGCAAGGCTGTGCGGGCTCCGGGCCGCACCCTACCGGCCGGGAAGAACGAGCGAGGGAGTTCCTACTCCAGGACCGTGGGGTTCTCCCGCGGCTCTGACAGTCCCCAGGAGGGAGCCCCAAACTCCCGGTGCCAGCTGCAGCCGCCTCGCTTTCCAAGAAGCTTTCGGAAGCTTTTCGAAGTCGGAGAAGCAACTGCCCCGGGGCTCACCTTTTCGCTGAAGAGGTGCCGGGAGTCTCGGGGAAAAGGCACCGCTGTACAGAAAGGAAACATTGTAGGGGGGTTAGGAGACCGGCAACATCGCGACGAATCTGGCGACCCCACTACCCCAACACTCTAGCCCGGGAATTCCCCCTTCTTCAGACAGCTACCCACCCCGCACCCTCTTTTAATCCGGGGCATGAGGTATCCGTCCCTGGGGCACCCGCCCACCTCCCACTACGGCGAGGGGCGCTGCACAGGGGGAGAGGGAGGGCTTGCACCCCAACCAAGCTGCTTTATGCAACGCTGTCACCCGAAATTCGCCACGGTCCCCACGCACGCCCCCGGAGTGGGGAGTCTCCCACCTCTGAGCGCCAGCAAGGCGGTGCGCGCCGCCCTAGACTGCGGGCGCCTCTCC
>NW_012108698.1:167025-180746 GCF_000951045.1 Mandrillus leucophaeus
GGGCGGAGGCGGGGCGCAGAGAGGTGGCGGAGGCTGGCGCGGACCTGGACTGGCTCCTGAGGACGTCGGCGGTGGCGGAGGCAAAGGCTGGCAACGCGCTGTAAGCGAGGTAGGCTCCCTAGGGGGCGGAGGGTGCGGGTGAGAAACGGAACGATTTGCTAGGAGTGTATGCGCTTGTGCTAGGGCTCCCAGGAATTCTTACAAGCGTAGACAACCCAGCAATCAGGCCTGTGAAGTGGGGTTCAGGGCTGAAGTGGAAACTGGGAAGAACGAGATTGGACAATAAATGACCTGAATCCAAGGTCCAATATTTAAAGTGTGTCCAAAGCATTGGTGTGTTTTAATTTTTTTTTTTTTCTTTTTTCTTTTACAGACAGGGTCTCCCTCTGTCGCCCAGGCTAGTGTGCAGTTGGACAATCATAGCTCACTGTAACCTGAAACTCCTGGGCTCAATTGATCCTCCCGCCCCAGCCTCCTCAGTAACTGGGACTACAGGCTCGCTGCACCACGCTTGGCTAATTTTTCAAATTTTTTTTTTATGGAATCGGACTCTTGGTTTTTGCCCCAGCCTGGTGTATTAATGATTTTTAGAAAAAGAGAAATACTGCCAAATAGTGAGTGATTCCCTGGAGATGTGGGAAACTGGGGTGCTGTAAACATTCTGTCTTGTTCTGTGGTGGGTTACACAGGTGTATGCATATGTAAAAAATTCACCGAGTCATACTCTTTTAAGATTTGTGCACCTTAGGGAAGTTTCTCTTCAATTTTATGAAATTTAAAAACAAAACTATAGCAGATGCTTTTGAAAAGGTGAGAATGGAGACTAGAACAACTTGAGGACTTGTATGACCAAAGGAGCACATCTACACTTACTGTTTGTGGGCACGAATTATTGTGAAATTTCCCTTCCTTAATTCTTGTAATGTGCACTTTTTTTTATTATAGCAATAAACTTTATTTCTCTAGAAATGGTGTGTACAAGTGGAGTCCATGCTGAGAAATTGTTAGAACAGCTAAGACGTTGAGCCCAGGAGTTTGAGACCAGCCTGAATAACATAGCAAGACCCTGTCTCTACAAAATATTTAAAAATTAGCCAGGCATGGTGGTACACCCTTGTAGTCCCAGGTACTCAGGAGGTTGAAGTGGGAGGATTCCTTGAGCCCCAGTGTTGGAGATGGAAGTGTCATTATACCACTGCACTCCAGCCTGGGGGATAGAGGGAAACCCTGTCTCAAAAACAAACAGCTAAGACGTGATTAAATTATGTGCATGATTTTGTTAGACAGTTCAAGTTTGTGTGAAAGCAATAGAGTTGTGCTACTCCAGCTGCTGTGGCACTATGATAAAGATTATGCTCCTCTTATAAGTAGAGAACTGCTTTATGAAGCCTTGAATTTAGGTTCCAGAGTTTCTGAATGAAAATGAAGATGAGAAAACTGTAACATTATTTTGCTTTTCTATACCCAATATAAATCAGAAATTTTCCACTGACTTCTCAGCAAACTCTGAGAGTCATCTCCTGATACCACCAGGGTCTTGCAGAAGCCATTTGTCAACAAGTCTTTGATAAGAAGTGAATTCATGTTCCCAAGTAATGAGAGAAATGCCTCCTCCCTATATCCTAACCATACTGAGGCCAAATTTGGCAACAAAAGGGGAAATTTTCCTGAAATACATGCTTTTATGCAATGTTTGCTATTTCACAGATTAATCATTAAATTAGACCCACCAATAATGGCATGCTAGTATAATCCAAACTAGTTTCACTGATAATTTAAAGGGAATGTTGGAATGATGGTGTTATATTGTCCTTAATATTGCAAAGTTGACATTGAAAGAACAGGCATTTTCCTCATACATTCAGATGGATCTGCAGTTATGGTCTGTCAGCTAAAGAATGAGAAGTTCTTAATTTAGAAAGGAGATCTTTTTCTCATGAATGGTTTCAGACTGTAGAGTGGCCATTCTCACAGGCTGAAAAGTGTAACCTCAGGCCAGAAGCCAGAAACTGACACTTCCAGGGAGGGGCAAAGGGAACAGGAATTTATGCTGAGGAAGGTGGCCAAATATACATATTCAGTAAGCTGTAGGATGACTCATGAATATTTATGAAAGAAGGAAAGGTACCCATGTGTAATTGAGCTTCATGGGTACCATGCGCAAAAAATGGCAGTGTTACCATGATCACAGGATGGATGGAGTTTTTGGCCCTCTTACATCAAAAGGTGAAGCAGAGGACAGAAAAACCCTTACTGTGCATTCTCAGTAGACTGGCCAGAACCATTCTGTGGTCTGTGATTTCTTATCAGGCACAAAAGGAGGGGCAGCATCAGGGGGTTGGTTGATATCAATAGTAGAATCTTCTGAAAGGGCTGGTTTCCCTTAAGCCCTTAGGAAACAAAGCCTAACTGTGGTTAGCAGGAGAGGAGATATAGAGTTGTATCTGACATTCTATCTACTCTTGGCCCAGAACTCAGTTTTCAAGGTTACTCTGGGGGTCCCGTTAGCCAAGAAAGTGTGTGGTGAGCCGAGACCGCACTGCTGCACTCCAGCCTGGGCAACGAGAGTGAAACTCCATCTCAAAAAAAAAAAAAAAAAAAGAAAGGAAAGGGAAGAAACTGTGCCTTCAGCCAGTTGAGAGGCTTTGAATTTTATTGTTAGTTTACATTGTACATGTCTTTTATCAGTTTCCTTAGTGTGCATTTCCCATGCAAAAAAAGAAGCTGCAGAAAATTACTTGAAAATACAAATGTGTGGAGTAGAGATAGGATATTAAACTATGGTTCAATATCTACTTTAGTCTGTTTTTGTTGCCTCCTGAAAGTAACAGGATTTTTTTTTTTTAAGACATAAAGTACTAGGATAGCCAGGACAGGAGAGACAAAATTAATAAAATTTTGGAAAGGCAAACGGACAAGTGGGAAAGGATTTTGCAACTTCAACGAAGCTGAATTCTAAACCAGCAATGAGGAAAGCCATTGAGCAGCCCAGTTTGCATTACAGAATCCCCAAATGCTCAGGATTAGCAGCACCAGGTACCTCCATGAAGTGTGAGAGTATGGTTGAAACAAGAAGGATTGCTTGAAATGCTGGTTCAGAATAGGCCAAATTCCCAGATCCCTTTCTCAACTTCTTGCAACCGAGTGTGTGCATCTCACCACACTTTGGGGGTTTATTCTCTGGAAAGGGTAAAACAAAGAGTGTCTAGACTGAGAAGATACAATACACAGTTGAGCATGGGAACATACAGAAAACATGAGGATTAATTGAGTACAGCAAACTGGATACTGGGACCCTCGCCTACTTTGCTTCTTCTTTTCTTATATGAGTATATAACAGTGGCTCCAACAACAGAATCCTTAAGACAGGAATTGGGAGATCCATCTATGGAAAGTCTGACTAGCACAAAGACATTAAAGACATTAGCCAGGCATGGGGTTGTGCACCTGCAGTCCCAGCTACTTTGGAGGCTGAGGCAGGAGGATCACTTGAGCCCAGAAGTTTGAGGCTGTATTGTGCCACTGCACTACAGCCTGGGTGACAGAGTGAGGCCCTACCTCTAAAAAATAAATAAATAAATACATCTAGGTTTCCAAATGAAATACCCTCACATCACCCTACAATATAAGCCCCATCCACATTCTTTGCCTTTATTCATTTTAATGCCTATTCTATTTTTTTTTTTTAAGACAAGGTCTTGATCTGTAGCCCAGGCTGGCGTGCAGTGGCACCATCATAGCTCACTGCAGCCTCGAACTCCTAGGCTCGAGCCATCCTCCTGCCTCAGCCTCCTGAGTAGCTAAGATTACAGGCATGCACTACCATGCCTGGCAAATTTTAAAACTGTTTTTGTAGAGATGGGAGTCTCACTATGTTGCCCAGGCTAGTCTGAAACTCCAGGCCTCAAGCCATCATCCTGCCTTGGTCGCCCAAAGCACCGGGTGATTGATAGCAAAAAAAAAAAAAAAAAAGAAGAAGAAGAAGTTTTAAAATTAAGAATTAAGGTAAATCTTTGAGAAAATAGTACGAAAAGATGAAGATACAGAAAAATAGAAAAAATGAGAAATTTACCGTACCATGTCAGAAGATTCTAGAGACAAATAATAGGGGTCCCAAAAGGAGAAATAAAAAAAGCAGAGGGAGGCCAGACTCAGTGGCCCACGCCTGGAATCCCAGCGCTTTGGGAAGCTGAGGCTGGTGAATTACATGAGGCCAGGAGTTCAAGACCAGCCTGGCCAACGTGGTGAAATCTCTTCTCTACTAAAAACACAAAAATTAGCTGGACCTGGTAGTGCACGCCTGTAATCCCAGCTACTCAGGAGGCTGAGGTGGGCGTGATTTTTCACTGTTTAGTGAAAACCTTTAGGGTGCCAACACCCTATGGCCCCCACACTTCTAACCAAGAATTTGATACCCAGCAGAGCTATACATCAAGGATGAGAAAGTCTAACCGAATGGAAAAACAATATTTTTCTTCCTTGCGCTTTTTCAGGAAGCTCTGGAGGTTGGGCTTCACAAATATAAGGGTGGTCACTAAAAAACAACACCAACAAAAAAGAGGAAGATATGAAATAAAGCTGGAGATTTAGACAAGAAGGAAATCTCCAGAATGATGATGAAGAGAGATCCCAAAAAGCTAGGAATAGAGAATAGTCAGGGCAGATTCCAGGAGAGAATTCTCCAAGATGATACTGATAGTATAGCTGATGACTGGAGAGACTGAGAGCGTATTGATAGGAAATTGGGACAATTGGCAGAATTTAGAGTTGAATTAGGAGTAAGTACGATCGTGCCTACGTGATGAAGCCTACATAAAAACCCAAGAGGATGGGGTTTGGAGAGCCTCCTAATAGCTGAACAGGTGAAGGTACCTGCAGCTAACCCATCTCTTCATCCGAATCCTCCGCAGTATCCTTTATAATAAATGTGCAAAGATAACTCAGTATTTCTCTGAGTTTTGTGAGTTGCTGTAGCAAATTAAGCAAACCCAAAGTGGAGGGTGTGGGAACCCCAACTTGAAGCCGATCAAGACCTGGACTTGCGACTGGTGTCTAAGTGAGGAGGGAAGTCGTAGGGATTGAATTCCCAACATACAGATCTGACACTATCTCCAGGTAGGTAATGTCAGAATTAAATCAGAAGATACCCAACTGGTGTCCAATATGTGGTGTGCTGGGGGAAGAACCCCCACATTTGGTCACAGAAATCTGGATGATTGGGGCGTGAGAGAGAGGAAACACTTGTATTAAGATATAATTCAGTTTATTTAACTATCTTTTGTAATGTGTATTAAGGGGTTTGCCTCTACCACCAGGCGCACTGAAAATAATTTTTTGTATCACTTTTTATTGGATGCTGAAATGGCTAAGTGCAGTGACTCGCACTTGTAATCCCAGGGCTTTGCGAGGCCAAGACAGAAGGATCCCTTGAGCCCAGGAGTTCTTTGTTGTCTGGACAACAAAATGAGAACCATCTCTCTAAAAAAATATATATATATATATATACACACACACACACACACACACACACACATATATATACACACACACAAAAGTTAGCCAGGTGTGGTGGTGTGTACCTGAAGTCCCAGCTACTTGGGAGGTTGAGGTTGGAGGATCGCTTGAACCCAGGAGGTTGAGGCTTTCAGTAAGCCAAGGTCTCCAGCCTGGGTAACAGAGCAAGACCCTATCTCTAAAAAAAAAGAAAGAAAGAAAGATTAGCCGGGCGTGATGATACACACCTGCAGTCCCGGGCGTGATGGTACACACCTACAGTCCCAGCTACTTGGGAGGCTGAGGCAGCAGAATTGCTTGAACCTGGGAGGCAGAGGTTGCAGTGAGCCAAGAACACACCAGTGTACCCCAGGCTGGGAGGCAGAGGTTGCAGTGAGCCAAGATCACACCACTGTACCCCAGGCTGGGAGACACAGCGAGACTCTGTCTCAAAAGTAAAAACAAAAATAAAAAAAGAAAGAAATATTTTTTTTAAAAGTCATACTGCTAAGAATAATAGGTTTTCATTTAGCTCATCAATAGAATTCCAATGACCTTAAATGACAACATTGCAAATATTTTCCACTTAGGCAGGGAAGACATATGCTTGTGAGACAAAGGTGTCTATGAAACTATGGATGGTTCAAGAACTTCACTTGACATCGAAGAGTACTCCGATACTGAGGTACAGAAAAACCAAGTACTAACTCTGGAAGAATGGCAAGACAAGTGGGTGAACGGCAAAACTGCTTTTCATCTGGAACAAGGACATCAGTAAGAAATATTGAGTATATAATAGAGAAATGTTCTATCAGAAACTGACTTTGAGATAGAAATAATCATATAAGTACACATTATTTGACTAATTTTTCAGATGCACATTTAATTCTTCACATTTTTGTGTCTCCTGAATCACAGTGCATCTATGGCATGATGTAGTTTAATTGGCAGTGTCTTTTCTTCCCACAGTGTGTAAATAATGGTGTGACTTACCAATGATGACATCTTAGATTTTTAAAATATGTTCTTTGATCCCTACAGCATCTGTGTATTAGTCATGAATATTTATACCTGCAACAGGTACTCAGGCAATGTTTATGCTTACAGTTCTTTATACTGAAAACCAGCAGTGTCTGACTTTGCTTTCCAATAGGATGTGTTCAGATACTGAAGAATTATCTCTACGGTGGGAGAAGAGAAGTTGCAAGAAATTAAAAAGTGAGCTAGGATGTTGTGCAATGTAGTAGTAGTCTTCATAGCAGAAATAAATCATGGGACCAGTGCTGAGTAAAGTGGTCGTTATAGACATTGCTTGTTCTGGGCAGCCACGCCCATCTCCCCAGGAGATGACATCATCATCATCATCATCCCAGAAACATTGGCTTATTTCTGTCGTGTGGATGACCTTAGAAGAGCCACATCTCCACAGAGGAAATTACAAGAAACTACAAGAGTTACACTTCTCAGGTTTACTTCTGAGACTTGACTCCACGTCTAGAGAACTTACCATGAAATGAATGTTGAAAAATCCATGGCTCCAGAGGCTCCATCACCCCCAAAATAGTATATATTTAGAGAATTAATAAAGAATTCTCAAAACATACCCAAGAAAAAAAAATTATTTTTAATTACTAATCAGGAGAGCCCTGGGTGTAAGTCAGATTTACCACTGACTGAGTGGGTGTCTGAGCAAGTTACCTGTTTCTTCATATGTAAGCTGGAGAGTATAATAATTAATAGCATCTGCTTATTAAGGTTGTTGGGAATGTTAAGTGAGATAATGAATGAAAAGTATTCACCTGTGATACAATTGTCCTGAAAACTTTTTTTTTTTTTTTCCTCCTCAGGCTGTTAAAGAAGCATTTAGATACTTTTCTCAAAGGCAAGAGTGGACTGAGGGTATTTTTTCCTCTTTGTGGAAAAGCGGTTGAGATGAAATGGTATGAGCAGATAAACATTAACAGAATTATCTTGTCTTAATGATGAATTCTTTGGGTGATTTAACAGAATGTGAGTTTAGAAACTCCATTTTCGGGAAATACACAGGAATTCCTTATGTTTCTGTTAGTGATGGGTATATAATTGGAAATAATATTCTCAAACAGTAAGAAACAACAGAAACAGGTATGAAGTCTTTCTGGATTGAGTTTCAAAATCAAAAAATCAGTTTGGAGCCAGTGTGGGGAGAAAAAACAGCCTTCCCTCTTACATTTCCTGGATCCGTGTATGTGGTTCAGTTTTTGTAGGTGGTTTAGGAATTTAGCTAAGTTAATTTTTAGATATTTGAAATGGTGGTGGACAGAGAAATTCAAAATGAATTACAGCGTTTTGGCAGGACAATGTTCATAGTCCACAGTTCAGTTCAACCTTCCCCTCCCACCAGGGAACACAGGAGTTTCTGTTATCGTGAACGGTTGTTATAAAACCTGTGATTAAGCAGGTATTTCTTGTGAGTAATTCTCTACAAAGAGAATTCACTTTCACAAGCCACTTTCACTGTGAGTTACCCTAAAGTCACCTTGACATCGTTCTCTATACAGAACTCTGTTTTAATGATAATATATAGATACAATCATACCTGCCAAGATATGCATTTATTTATAAGCTTGAATGTTGAGAACTTTGATCATTGAGCAGGAAAGAAAAAAGAATGTATGAAAAGGTTAGTAAATGTGCCAGGTGTGGTGGTTCCCGCCTGTAATCCCAGCACTGTGGGAGGCCAAGGCAGAAGGATCTCTTGAGCCTGGGAATTTGAGACCAGTCTGGGCAACATAGTGAGAAGCTGCCTCAAAAAATAAATTAAAACTAAAAGATTAATAAATGTAAAATATAATAACGTAAAAATGGTCTATTCTGAATATAAATATCGGTGACTAACAGAGTATGCGTGCATTTTTTGGGAGTTGATTTTCAAGTAGAGATGATAGAATTTTTGCAGCCAGCACACACTCAACTGTAGCTGAGAGCCTTTGTTAGAGGGCTGCTATGACTTTAAGATTCAAGTGTGATCTTCAATTCGTGTGAAATTGAGAATATGTAAACTATATTATTACACCTGTATTTTAACCAATTCATTGAGCCAGAAGAGATAGTTACTTTCAAAACTACCCTCAAAAAAATATTAACTCTATAAACAGATTGTCATGCAATGTCATCATAAATGGTAACAATGTAACAGGTTCTGAGGCAACGTTAGGAGAATGGTATGAAATAGCCAATTAAATGTGATTGTTGAATATTTGGGGTCTAAAGCCATTTTAAAAAATTACAAAAAATAATCAGAACTTGTCAGGTGTGATGGCTCACACTTTTAATCCCAGCACTTTGGGAGGCCAAGGTGGGCGGATCACTTGAGGTCAGGAGTTCAAGACCAGCCTGGCCAACATGGTGAAAACCCGTCTCTACTAAAAATACAAAAATTAGCCAAGCGTGGCGGCGCTTGCTTGTAATCCCAACTACCTGAGAAGCTGAAGCAGGTGAATTGCTTGAACCCAGGAGGCAGAGGTTGTAGTGAGCCCATGCACTCCAGCCTAGGTGACAGAATGAGACTCCATCTCCAAAACTATGTGTGTGTGTATATATGTAAATACAGTTTTATATATATATATTAGAACTGAGCTACTGTAATTACATGTAAGAAGTTATGGTAGTAGATGATTTTTCATTTATGTAACTGATCTATGTATTGAGGTCTATACAGACATCAGATGTGAATAGAAAAACTGATCATGAGCTAAGGCCAAAAAGCATTAAAACAAAATGTTTAAGATATTTAGGTTTTGGTTTTGAGTTTTTTGAGACAGTCCCACTCTGTCACCCAGGGTGGAGTGCAGTGGCATAATCATAGCTCACTGCAACCTTGAACTCCTGGGTTCAAGAGATTTTCCCTCCCAACATGCTGGGATAACAGGCATAAGCCACCGCACTTGGTCTTATTTTGTTTTTATTACAGGTTGTAGTAGGCTATGCTTCATTTTTCCATCTGTTGAATGAGAAATAAAAACACATGCAACCAATTTGAATAATATTTTTGTTTACATTTTATAACTTTAAAATGTATGGAGAATTTTAAAACTCCCTGTATGTTTACAAATATCCTAGGAAATATGAAAGATGAAAGACAATTTATTAATGTTTCATTTTACAACTCAACGGTTCATGCTCTGCCCACACTGAAAGTATGTACTCTTTTGTAGATAAAAGGTACAGTCAGTCCTGCTATACTTGTTTCAAAACTGAATTCTAACTCAGTTGATATATTAGGGAACAATTTGAACATGAAATACATTTCACATTTGCTTGTGTGTGATTTCATCTGTAAGAAGCCTTAGGTAAAAGCAGAAAACTGCACCCAGTTGAACTGAGCCACGTATGAATAGAAGGAATGCACAAACATCCCTCAGCTACCTCAGTAAGCATGAGGTCTTTTTCACAGTAAAGTCCCATATTGTAGTATTTATCTATGTCTCAACCATTTAACATGTGTAAAACTGTTGTTATTAGCTTCCTATTTTTGTTTTTCAATGTGGCACTGACAAAGATTTTAAATGCTGTGCCCTCACTTTCCCCACCAGCCTGGTGATTTTTATTGCGTGATTTAGCATAGTGCAGTGATTGTAGGAAGGCACATGTTGTATTATAGCAGAACTATGTTTTTATTTCACTTGACATAAAATCATAATTGTCCTAGGTATTTGTGCCAGCGGTACTGTTTTCTCTTGAGTCCAAGATCCTGAGACTGAATTCTGTTAATTATAAAACTTACCAGGACTGTAATCCCAGCACTTTGGGAGGCAGATCACTTGAGGTCAGGAGTTTGAGACCAGCCTGGCCAACATGGTGAAACCCCGTCTCTACTAAAAATACAAAAATTAGCCAGGTGTGGTGGGGCACACCTGTAATCCCAGCTACTCTGGAGGCTGAGGCAGGAGAATTGCTTGAACCCAGGAGGTGGAGGTTGCAGCAAGCTGATAAATTGTGCCACTATACTCCCGCCTGGCTGACAGAGTGAGATTCTGTCTCAAAAAAAAAAAAAGTTAGCTGGGCATGGTGGCAGGCACCTGTAATCCCAGCTACTCGGGAAGCTGAGGCAGGAGAATCACTTGAACCCGGAAGGTGGAGGTTGCAGTGAGCCAAGATTGCGTCATTGCACTCTATCCAGCCTGGGTGACAGCGTGAGACTCCGTCTCAAAAAATGAATAAATAAATAAATAAACAAACAGATAAAATTACCAGGAAAATGCTATTGTATATAATAAAATATACAAATTTTGGATAATGTTTATTTTAAGCAAATGGAAACTACAAGATTAGTATACAAATGAGTGCTAATGTTCTAGACCTGTTCACTTCCGTACAGTAGCTACTAGCCACATGTGGCTATTTAAATGTAAACTAAATAAAATTTAAAATTCAGTTCCTCAATCACGAGAAGCCAACGTGGTTAATGGCTATGTTATTGGACAGCACAGATACAGACATTTTCATCATTGCAGAAAATTTTAATGGGCAGTACTGATTTAGAGAAATTGAAAAGCATTTCCTCTAGTCAAATCAATTTATTAAATCAGTATTTTAAGTTACATATCTATAATCACATTCCAACTGTTCCATACATTAAAAAATAAGAGATATATATAATTTTCCAAATGTTTGTTGTTTCCTAAGGTCATATAAGTCGTTTTTCAGAATTTTTATAAGGTTTGAAAATAATATAGATCTGCTTTCCTGCATGTTCTTTGAAACCCTGTGAACCTGAATTCATATAAATTCCTTTAAATTAAAGAAAATATAAGCTTACTCCAATATAACCCTCTATTTAGTCATTTGAAAACATAATTTAAGTGTAAATGTATGATTTTATGCAGGTTTGCAAACCGGGGACACAGTGTAATTGGTGTGGAAATCAGTGAACTTGGGATACGAGAATTTTTTACAGAGCAGAATCTTTCTTACACAGAAGAACCAATCACCGAAATTCCTGGAGCCAAAGTATTTAAGGTTTGTTCTGGTTTGGGTAAATAATTGTATCCATATCCCCACAAAAGTTTTTCTCAGCATGAGTATTATGAGGATACCATATATGTGTCCAGTGGTTCCTATTTAGCACACGGATTCATCCTAGACATTATATAGTATCAGGAGCAAGAGCTTAAAAATGTAAGTGATAGCTACCTAAACAGATATAGACATGTATATAAAAGCTGAGGTCAAAGCCTTTCTGTACTTAAGTTTTTACGTTCGTTTTATTTTTATTAACATGCATTTTCTGAGAATCTATCATGTGCCAGACCCCGCCTAAGACATTGAAAAGGTAAAGATAACACCCCCCACCCACCCCAACCCTCCCCGCCAAAGAATCTCTTAGTTTCGGAGAGAAGAGAAACAGGGACAAAGCTATTTGTAATGCGTGGAGCTAAGTGTAAAGACATAGGGTATTAAGGAAAGAGATAGGAGTTACACTTGCCCAGCCTGGCAGTGCTTCCTGAAGCATGGTGACAGATAGAGCTGTAATCAGGCAGGGCCTGGGTCCATGGCCTTGGACACCTGGGGAAGATACTACTTCAGTCACCCAAGCGGCCTCATAGGAAGCAATTTGAAGGGAAGTAGCCTGCTGGCAGAGACCAGACAGGAGGCTGTGGCAGTGGTCCAGGAAAGACATCATGAATCCCTGAGCAAGGAGAGTGATGGGGCATAGAGAGTAGAAAGACCCTTCCTCCTCTACTTGTAAACCTGTGTGGGGACCTCATTTCAGAATAAAATCTAGCAGTCTTGTGCGCTGATACACCTTTCCTACACTGCCCTTCATCCCAGCTCCCAGGATCCTAAAGTCTATGTTATATTGCCCCCTCTTGGAGTGCGCCCCCAGACCACACCCTAGAATGTCACCCTTTCAAAAGTCACCACTTTTTTGTTTTGTTCTCTTGATTTTTGTTGTTGTTGTTTATTTCTTAGGATTATTGTGCTCCAAGGGTTCGTTTTTGAGACACGGTCTTACTCTGTCACACAGGCTGGAGTGCAGTGGCACAATCACAGCTCACTGCAGCCTTGACCTCCCAGGCTCAAGTGACCCTCCCATCTCAGCCTCCTAGGTAGCTGGAACTACAGGCGTGTGCTACCACACCCACCTAATTTTTTCTGTAGAGTTGGAGTTTTGCCATGTTGCCCAGGCTGGTCTCATACTCCTGGGCTCAAGCGATCTGCCTGCTTCAGCCTCCCAAAGTGCTGGAATTACAGGTGTAAGCTACCACACCTGGCCAAAAGTCACCTTTTGTTTGGTCTCCCTGATGCTCACAGGCAGGCCCCTGCTCTGCCTCATATGTTCACATAGTTCGCAGGCACAGAACCATAACAGAGCAGGCCGTTCTGGACTGTAATGTTTCTCTGTGCCCACGCTTCTCTGCTCTAGTCTGTCCTCACTGTGGTCAGAGACTGTGTCTAATTCAAATCTGTCTAGAACCCAGGATAGGTGTCTTGTCTACTAGGCGCTCAGCAAATAAATGCTCATTGGCTGAATGAATGAGCAAAAATGGAAGAATCAGCACAATTGCACATTTCCGGAATAACTTAAAATACCTGACTTTTCAGTACCACCCTGCCTGGTAACTGGTTGACCTGCAGATTTATCTTTAGCAGAGTAAAAATATCACTCTGCTCGAGGAAACATTGCTAGAATTTTATAGCAAGCTCTGAAGTGAATAACAGCCAACTGATCTTCAAGGTTGTCCTCTGTGATATGCCTCTGAGTTGGCCCAAAAGAACCTCACACAGGTTTTAAAAGAAAAAAAATAAGGTGCCAATAAAGTGCAGTAAAATTATTTACTTTAATTATGTTTTATTAACACATTCTTTCCCTAGAACTTTTGCTTTGCTTGGCCCTCTTTTCTTGACTATTCAAGTAAGTACTAAGTGAAAAAAAAAATTTTTGTTTTCATTATTTCATTACAGAGTTCTTCGGGGAACATTTCATTGTACTGTTGCAGCATTTTTGATTTTCCCAGGTAGGTTGAATACTACATCTGCACTTTAAAAAACTTGAATGCTTGCCAAGCAGTGCAGGCATGGGAGTGGAGGTCTCTTCATCACTCTCCTCCGCTTGTGTAACATCCACAAAGCATTTTTTTTGTTTGTTTTTGTTTTTGTTTTCTTGAGACGGAGTCTCGCTCTGTCGCCCAGGCTGGAGTGCAGTGGCCGGATCTCAGCTCACTGCAAGCTCCGCCTCCCGGGTT
>NW_012108698.1:180816-215310 GCF_000951045.1 Mandrillus leucophaeus
TGTTAGCCAGGATGGTCTCGATCTCCTGATCTCATGATCCGCCCATCTCGGCCTCCCAAAGTGCTGGGATTACAGGCTTGAGCCACCGCGCCCGGCCCACAAAGCATTTTTTTGAATGTCTGTTCTGAAGGTATTTTTGTTACATTCTTGTCTGCACACTTTAATGTGTTTTGTCTTTGGTTAGCTCCCAAACTATGGGAAACTGAGGCAGCTAGGGAAAAAGAAAGGTGAGTAAGACAGTGTCTTCTACCTTGCAGCTGGGCCTATAATAGAAATGAATTTCAAGTGGCCGAGGGAGATAAGAGCTCATTTCCTGAAAGTCCCTGATACCTGAGCCAGAGGCTGGGAGCAGAGTTGTTGCACACCGTCCTTTGTTCTTTCTTCATGTCCCCAAATCATAATAGAGTGGGGAGGCTGCTGCCACAGGCCCCTAAAACCGTGAGGGGATGGACAGCTCTCCACACTCAGGCCCACACATCCTTATGGACTCTATGAGGAAATGCGACGTGAGATCCTAGTATCTTGACGACGTTTGAAGTACCAGCATGCACCATGGGGGGCGCTGTTCATCTTCTTAAAGATTTGATTTTTCTCCCATAAAATGTTTTTTCTCTTTCTGGTAGGACAAATATTGGCAAATTTGACATGATTTGGGATAGAGGAGCATTAGTTGCCATTAATCCAGGTGATCGCAAACGGTAAGTAATTTTTCTTTTTTTGTTTAGCCTTCTTAATTTTTTAGTATTCTATACTTTTTCTGGGTTCTAGAAAATCAGCTACACTTTTATGAGTTTGAAATAGCTTATTATATTTGGAATTTATAAAAACCTAAATCTAATACCAGCTTTGTCTAAAAAAGTATAGGATTTGGCTACAGAGACCTGGGTATAAGGCTATAAGGCTTGTGGCTGTATCACTTTCAAGCTGTGTGGCCTTGGTCCAAGTATGCAACTTCTCTAAGCTTTGGTTTACTCCTGCAAAATGGGAATATTTCTGTAATACTAACACAATCATCACCACCTCCACTAATATTACCAGGTAATACTTATTGGTCACTTGCACTATGCCAGGTACTGTTCAAAACACTTTGTGTGGGCTGGGTGTGGTGGATCACACATGTAATCCCAGCACTGTGGGAGGCCAAGGCAGGAGAATTACTTGAACCCAGGAGTTTGAGACCAGTCTGGGCAACAAAGCAAGACGCCACCTCTGCAAAATATTTTTAAAATTAGCTGACTATGGTGGTATGTGCTTGTAGTCCCAGCTACTTGGGAGGCTGAGGCAGGAGAATTGTTTGAACCCAGGAGGCAGAGGTTGCAGTGAGCCAAGATTGTGCTACTGCCCTCCTGCCTAGGTGACAGAGCAAGACGCCATCTCAAAAAAATAAATAACTATATAAAAACAAGTTAGGCTCCACATCAGTGAAATACAATTTTTATTTTAAAAAATTGTTTCATCAGTAAGGCTTACTGCCAAACCTAACCTTTTTAAATTAGACCATGCCACATCTTAATTTTCATGCTCCTGTTTCCCCCTCTTTGTCACTGTTCCTCCTTTATCTCTTTTCCAGAACTCCCGTCCTCCTTGCATGCCTAAAAGTTGTGATTCCTCAAGGGACCACCATCCTCAGCCTTTTGCTCTCACCCAAAAATTGCCAATATTTGTCCTACCAGAAAGAAAAAAAAAAAAAAAAACATTTTATGAGAGAAAAATAAAATCTTTTTTTTTTTCTTTCTTTCTTTCTTTTTGTTTTTGAGATGGAGTTTCACTCCTGTTGCCCAGGCTGGAGTGCAGTGGTGCTATCTCGGCTCACCTCAACCTCCGCCTCCCGGGTTCAAGCGAATCTCCTGCCTCAGTCTCCCAAGTAGCTGGGATTATAGGCATGCTTCACCACACCCGGCTAATTTTTTTGTATTTTTAGTAGAGACGGTTTTTAGTAGAGTAGGTTTCTCCATGTGGGTCAGGCTGGTCTCGAATTCCCAACCCCAGCTGATCCACCCGCCTTGGCCACCCAAAGTGCTGGGATTACAGGCATGAGCCACCACGCCTGGCTGAAAAATCAAATCTTTAAAGATCAATTCTGTTACTTTCATTCAGCTATTCAACAAATATTTACTAAGTTCCTGCGATGCTCTAAATATATACTATGCCAGAAGCAGGGGAAATAACTGAACAGATTATACATGGTATTTGCTCTGACAATCTTTACATTTCCAGCTCTGTTCTTTCTCCCAAACATCCACATCACATGTCCAGTGTCTGCTTTGCATTTCCCATGTGACATCAGTGTCCTTTAACGACTCAAAATATCACTGAGACCTCTGTCTCCATAAGACACATTTGTATATGAAACCTGATCTGCTAATGTCTAAATTTGTAGGTGTTTCCCACTCCCTAAAGATGTTCATCCACTCCTTAGAGGTTAGTCCTTCTACAGGCTCTGGTTGGCATGGTAAAATCAACCAAGCAGTGGGAAGCAAACTGAAAGTCACCAAGTGCAGACCAAGAGTAGACACAGCACTTTGGGAGGCTGAGGTGGGCAGATCACCTGAGGTCAGTTATTTCCCCAGTGTCTGGCATGGTATATATTTAGCACCTAGTAAGAGCTTAATAAATGTTTTTTAAATAAATGAGTAGAGGAACTAGGGTTTGAGCTTGGGCATCTCGTAGAGTCCACACTCCTAATCTCCACACTTGCCTCCCCAGCTTCTCACAGACCTCTGGACACAGATCATAGTCTAGCCAGGCTCTGTAGAAACTGGAGTGCCAAGAGCGCAGGCTCCTTCCTCAGTGTGGGGAAGAGTGTCCATCTTTGTCCTTGACCTGTCTCTCGTGGCCTCTCTACCTCCCTGCATGCATCTCCTGTCCTCTCCTTATCCCTCAGCTTCCTCCATTTTTATTCCCACATAGCTGACTTGCCTTCAACCCTCAGCCTCCTTGCTCCAATCACCATACAACAGAAAAGCTCCAACTTTCAGTAGGACCACAGCTAATTAGCAAGTCCTCTTCTGTCTCTTAATTCAATTTCCAAGTCAGTCATCTGATTGGTCAACTCATCGTCTGTCCCTGGTCCAGCCCTGGCTTCTGCCCAGTCCATCGATGGGTCCTGTTAGCATCAGCTTCCCGCTCTGAGCCAATCAGACCTGGCTGTCAAAGGACAGTTCCATTGCACTCATGGTTTACTCCACACTTGCAGAGCTTTCATTTCATGCCACCTTTTTTTTACCTGCTTGTTATTCTCATTTCTCTCTAATTAATAGAGGAAAAGAATTGTGTTTTCTCTTACATAAGGCCCCTGGAGGGGTCCCAGTCACCCAGGATATTTGTTAAATTGCAGCATCCCAGGCCCCATGGCAAACTGACTGCATTGGTCTGTGGGGATGGAGCTTGGGCATCTTTTCTTTCAACAAGCACCCGGTGATTTTGACACCCAGCCTGGTCTAGAAACCACTGCCCTCAAGCACACAGGCATCCAAGCAGGCCCTCGAGTACTTCTTCAGGCCAGGAGCCTCTACCCAACCTTATGTGATGTCTTCTGCTCTGATCAGCTCTGGAAGCAGGCCTCGATTTGATTCCCATTTGGACCAATTCCCAGCTTAGGCAGGGGCCATAATTTGCTAAACCCACTTCTCACTTTTAAAATGAGAATCAACCTCTTGTGATTATTAGGAGAATTTAAACTCAGTAATATCAGCGAAAGTAACTTCTGGCTTCCTTCCCTGCCTTTTGTCCCTCCAGCCTTTGCCTGTGTAGAGAAATGTAACGAATACCTTCTTGTGTTCTTTTAGCTATGCAGATACAATGTTATCCCTCCTGGGAAAGAAGTTTCAATATCTCCTGTGTGTTTTTTCTTATGATCCAACTAAACATCCAGGTAAAGTTGTTGGGTTTTGTTTTTTTTTTCTTTTACTAGTTGCCTAGTTTCTTGATATAAATTCTCTGACATGGAAAAGCATTATTGTCTCCTAATTTATCTCACAGGAAGCATACTGCGTATATACATGGAGGTAATTCCAGTTTTGGCTAATGGGAACTATAAGAATTTTTTCTCTTCCTATATTGTCCATGATTTTCCTGTGTTCCTTTCCCATTTTGTTTACCATTCACAACTCAGACTGGAGAAAGGGGGGAAGTGGATGATCCTGATATACAAGAGAAATCTCATGAGCCCTATTGGGAGGAAGGAGGAATGTGGTTGGATATTGCATATCCATATCATCCAAGTGGTAGTGATGTGTTGGACGGATGCCTTCACATACACAAGCCCGGGGTGAGAAGTGAATATGGGGATGTAGGAGTTGTGCAGGAAAAGCTATAAATTATTGTCCTTTTTTAATTTCTGAAGTTTTAAAATCTATCTATTGCATTCTTTTATTTGTTTTGAATCTGTTGGGGGTATGTTTTCTCCTGGACTCATTTTAATGCATTCGAACATTGAAACTTAACCTTTGTCATGGCTGGACTTGTAAAGGGAGAAATACGTAGACTTTTAATTTGTAAGAATCACCTTTTTGATTTTCAACTGAGCTTTTTTACATGCTTGTTTTTTAAGTATTTACATATGTTAGAATTTTGTTTTTTGTTTTGTTGTGTTTTGTTTTGTTTTTGAGACACAGTCTCACTCTGTGGCCCAGGCTGGAGTGCAGTGGTTTGATCTCGGCTCACTGCAATGTCTGCCTTCCAGGTTCAAGCGATTCTCCTGCCTCAGCCTCCCAAGTAGCTGGGATTACAGTGTATGCCATCACTCCCAGCTAATTTTTGTATTTTTAATAGAGACAGGATTTCACCATGTTGGCCAGGCTGGTCTCGAACTCCTGACCTCAGATGATCCGCCCTCCTCGGTACAGGCATGAGCCACTGTGCCCAGCTAGTATTTTGTTTCTGCTTGAATAAATTGAGGTCTTAAAAAACTCATTAAAAGATGAGACCTAGTGTCCCTAATTAAATCAGAGACAATCAAATGGAAATAGAAATTAATAGAGGCAGAAGTTAGCTCTGCTAATCTGATTTAAATTCCATTCATGAATAGGAGCCCTAACAAAGAACCTTTGGGAAGAAAATACAGCAGGCCCTGTCTGGAGGTGGATGGCTGAGGTTACTGCTCTTAGAAGGGGGCGGAAGCTCGGCTTCCTTATAGTCTACATCCTGCAGCAGAGCAGGAGGGGTGTATAAAATGTGGGTAAGTGCAGGGGTTGGTAGAAAGTCAGTATACTGGAAGATGGTTGAAGCCCCAAAGGAATCTGCTGATGGACTCCACTCTGATTTCAATGAGCCTAAGTCTCTTGACTGGCTTAGCTGTCTCATCGAAGCTAAAGATGGATATGATGGGTATGTAACATTGCCATCCTCTCAGCAAGCCAATGTATTTATTCAGTATGAGATTTGCAAAAGAAGAATGAGAAGAACATGCCACATCATCACCTATTTGGATAACGAAGTGGTATATAGAACAAGTACACCTAGGTCATTGGAAATAAACTGAGAATTGTATATGGAACAAGTACACCTAGGTCATTGGAAATAAACTGAGAATTTATTTCTCTTTTACCTAGGTCCACCATTTTATGTTCCACATGCTGAAATTGAAAGGTTGTTTGGTAAGTTTGTGGACTTACGCTGTAACTTTTTAAATAAAGTCAAGTTAACTCTTTTAGGCTGGGCGTGGTGACTCATGCCTCTATTTCCAGCACTTTGGGAGGCCAAGGTGGGCAGATCACCTGAGGCCAGGAGTTCAAGACCAGCCTGGCCAACATTGTGAAACCCCATCTCTACAAAAATACAAAAATTAGGCCAGTGTGGTGGCATGTGCCTGTAGTCCCAACTATTTGAGAGGCTGAGGCATGAGAATTGCTTGAACCTGGGAGGCAGAGATTGTAGTGAGCCAAGATTGTGCCCCTGCGCTCCAGCCTGGGTAACAGTAAGACTCCATCTAAAAAACAAAAAAAAACACACCAAAAAAATCTGTTGTGAACTATTAGTATATTAGTATCTAGAGTATGTCTATAAAATGTAAAAGATAAAGACCATTTTATTTAAAATTGTTTTATCTTAGAAAAGGAACTAATCTCTGTAAATATGCTCTGTATATATGCTATATGCTTTATGTTAAAGGCATTTGAACTTTTCTAGAGAGATGGTATATTTTTATTTATTTATTTATTTATTTTTGAGATAGGATCTTGCTCTGTCACCCAGGCTGGAGTGCAGAAGTGCAATCACAGCTCACTGCAGCCTCGACCTCCCTGGGCACAAGTGATCCTCCCACCTCAGCCTCCCAAGTATCTGGGACCAGAGGCATGCACCACAATGCTTAGCTAATTTTTGTAATTTTTTGTAGAGATGAGGTTTCACCACATTGCCCAGGTTGGTCTCGAACTCCTGGGCTCAGGTGATCCTCTTGTCTTGGTCTCCCACTGTACTAGGATTAGAGGCATGAGCTGCCGTGCCCAGTGGTGTATTTATTTTTCTCTTGGGAGTTAAAAGTGATAATAACAATTCAGAGTTCAGGAAATTTGCCCTTAGCATTCCTTTGTTTTGATTAAAAAGAAGAGAAAAACCTTTAGTATACACTGTGGTTTTGTTTGTTTTGAGATGGAGTTTCACTCTTGTTGCCTAGGCTAGAGTGCAATGGTGCAATCTCAGCTCACTGCAACCTCCATCGCCCAGGTTCAAGCGATTCTCCTGCCTCAGCCTCCCAAGTAGCTGGGATGTGCCACCATACCCAGCTCGTGTTGCATTTTTATTAGAGATGGGGTTTCACCATCTTGGCCAGACTGGTCATGAACTCCTGACTTCAAGTGATCCACCCACCTCGGCCCCCCAAAGTGTTGGGATTACAGGTGTGAGCTGCCACACCCAGTCAATTTTAAGTATTTTTAAAAGAATCCCTGATGTCATTCTTCATAGTATTTTAACATGTTACTCTTTCTTGTTTCAGGTAAAATATGCAATATACATTGTCTAGAGAAGGTTGATGCTTTTGAAGAACGACATAAAAGTTGGGGAATTGACTATCTTTTTGAAAAGTTATATGTACTTACAGAAAAGTAAATGAGACATAGATAAAATAAAACCACATTGACAAGTTTTTGAGGAATTGAAAATTCTGCTAACACCTGAAAATTAATTTTTTAAATTGTTTATAAATCATATGATAGATCTTTACTAAAAATGGCTTTTTAGTAAAGCCGTTTACTTTTTCTAAAAAAGTTTTAGAAGAAAAAGATGTAACTAAACTTTTAAAGTAGCTCCTTAGGAGAGGACATTATGATGTGGAAGATTATACCTGTGTGTCGTGCAGATTACAAGATACTTTACCAATCAGCATGTGTTACCTGTACAATTAAAAAAAAATTTTAAATGCAATGCATATTAAATATAGTACACACGGAAAAACTGGCATTTATTTTATTTTATTTTATTTTTTGAGATGGAGTTTCATTCTTGTTGCCCAAGCTGGAGTGCAATGACGCAATCTCAGCTCACTGCAACCTCCACCTCCCAGGTTCAAGTGATTCTCATGTCTCAGCCTCCCGAGTAGCTGGGATTACAGGTGTGCACCACCACGCCCAGCTAATTTTTTGTATTTTTAGTAGAGACGGGGTTTCACCATGCTGGTCAGGCTGGTCTTGAACTCCTGATCTCAGGTGATCTGCCCACATTGGCCTCCCAAAGTGCTGGGATTACAGGCATGAGCCACTGCACCCGGCCTGACATTCTTTATGAAATTTAGAATTGTCGAAGAAATGTAACACTTCAGTAGTGTTCAAGGTGGTCCCAAAAGTTATATAAAAGATTAGTTTTTACTATAAACCTTTTTTTAAAGTCTTTTACTCAGATCCTAGCATCCCTTTTCACATGGTGTCTCCATATATAACAGAATCAAGAAACAAATTTTAATTAAGCAATCTGTAATGGAATCAAGAAACAACCTTTAATTAAATAATCTATGTGGAATAAACATTCCCAAATTCTAAGAGTAAATTTTTCTTTGAGTTTTCTCTTAGTTTGGCAGTTGTTGCTTTTTATAATTTAACCTATTTACATCATCAGGTCTTATAAAGTATAATGTACTTAGAGCTGGATTCATGGCTGTTTATTATGAAAGTTTAGATTTTTCAGTTTTTCATTAACGATCACATTTTGTTACATCAGACAGTCCTCTACAGCTCTGTACTACCCAACAACTAAATGGTTTAGATTGTTCAGCTCATGTTAATAGGATAGTTGTGCATCATAAAAAATGAGTTACGTGTGTGTGTGCGCGCATGCGTGTGTGCTGGCTTAAAGGTTGTTAATGGGGGGGGGGTTTGGGGTCCCCTTTAACATTGGTGAAAGCTATGGTATTCTCCCCAGAGATATGTCTTGTCAACCTCTCTAGTTCTCCTTGACCTGCATGTACAAACTTCTACCCTAGAAGCTCTCTGCCATTGATGTATTCTAATAGATTTGTAAGGCTATTAATTTGAAGCACCTCCTTGCCCACAATGAGTCTTGCATCTCTGAGACATGCTCCCAGTCTATCGTGTGGGCTTCAGAAGCCATGACTCCCCAACTCTGCCTGCGTCACCAGTTGAGTGGAAAACTGACCCAAGCTGGACCAACACAATTCTCTCCAGAGACTTTTGATTTTACTTTTTTTGTAGAGACAGGGTCTCACTTTGTTGTCCAGGCTGATGTGGAACTTGATGTGAGGCCTCAAGCAGTGCTCCTATCTCAGCCACCCAAAGTGCTGGGATTACAGGTGTGAGCCCTTGCGCTGGCCCTCTTCATAGACTTTTGGACTTGGGAATAGAAAGGCAGCCCTGTCTCTACTAAAAATACAAAAAATTAGCCAGGTATGGTGGCACGCACACGTACTCCCAGCTACTCAGTAGGCTGAGGCAGGAGAATCACTTGAACCTGGGAGGTGGGGGTTGCAGTGAACTGAGATCACACCACTGCACTCCGGCCTGCGCAACAGAGCGAGACTCCATCTCAAAAAACAGAAAAGAAAGAAAGGCAAGTTGACTGCTGAATGGGGAATCTGTAATGTGTACGCCTGGGGGCTGTGGGGCAGCCACATTCCACCACGTGGATCTGAGAAACAGAATGCTGATCTGCGGAAAGAGAGGCCACCTGTGTTCTGGATCCATTTTCATCCTTCCTGAAGCCCAGCTGCCCAGGGTGGGGAAGAACACCCTGTGTCCATGGGGTAGAGTCCTCTCCTCTTGCACTTGTGCTCAAAGAATCTTCAATAATACAAATGAGATATCCTTATGTAGTTGATCTTTTATGTAATATGTGTCTTCATTGGGGAATACTGACTTCTCAAAGTCTCAAGATGGAAGATATACCACTTATAATTTATTTTAGAGCAATTGAATTGTTTTTAGGATTTTCCAAAAATGCTGCTTGTTTCATTTTGTTATTTAAGGAACAGATTATCTAAGCCTCTGTACCCTGCACACTGTGGTTTACAAATGCCTTGCCCTGCCTATGAAGCAGGCAGGAATGCTCCAGTATAGACAATGTTATCAGTAGCAGACAGGACAAAGAAAGAAAGGTATGTAATAATCAATCTGTTTGGGTGAATGTGGAAAGAAAAATACAAAGAAATATAACCAAAGCTTAAACAGCTATCACTGGCAAGTTAGAGATTTGGCTCCATAAAGAATGGCACAGGGACCACGGAAGGTGGCCCGAAAGATGTACCTATGAGAGAGCTCCCAGCTGATGGGATTCTTTGGCAGAATGAAGTGACAAATACAACCTAAGCCACGGAGATATTAGTTCAAGTAATTTACCCAGTCACAACTGCAGTACATACCTGTCATTGTTTTATTTTAATACAAGGGAGCAATTTCAATGTGTGTTTGTGGATACATGTATATGTTTATGTTGCACCTACTCCTTATTTTTATTTTTTATTTTGAGACAGGGTCTCACTCTGTCACCCAGGCTGGGGTACGGTGGTGTGATTATAGCTCACTGCGGCCTTGGTTTCCTAGGCTTAAGAAATCCTTCTGCCTCAGCCTCCTGGGTAGATGGGACTGCGGGCATGTGCCACCACACCCAGCTAATTTTTTTTTTTCTTTTTAATAGAGATGAGGTCTCACTGTGTTGCCCAGCATGATCTCGAACTCCTGGCCTCAGGTGATCCTCCCACCTCAGCCTCCCAAAGTACTGCTCAGCCTACACCTACTCTTTCTGAAAAGTCAGAGTAAGATTTCTACTGAGTGCTTTTTAAAAATCAAAATTATCAGCTGGGTGCAGTGGCTCACGCCTGTAATCCCAGCACTTTGGGAGGTCAAGGTGGGCGGATCACCTGAGGTCGGGTGTTTGAGACCAGCCTGGCCAACATGGTGAAACCCCATCTCTACTAAAAATACAAAGATTAGCAGGGTGTGGTGTCATGTGCCTATGATCCCAGCTACTCAGGAGGCTGAGGCAGGAGAATCGCTTGAACCTGGGAGGCAGAGGTTGCAGTGAGCTGAGATCACGCCACTGCACTCCAGCCTAGGCAACAAGAGCAAAACTCTGTCTCAAAAAAAAATCAAAATTATCTTTAATCCCCACAGCTCTGACTCCAATTGCTTCTTATGTGATGGCTTTTTGCCTTATAAAACATTATATGACAAACTGATCAGTGGCTGAGTTAATGGGAATCGGATAGAATTCTATTTATGTGCCTTAAGCATAGTCATTCTGATTTGCAGAAAATAGCCATGTCCCAGATTTATTAATTATGTGTAGCTGTAATTTGTGGGCTGAAAATATGTCTGAAAATCTGTGATTCCTAAACAGTGAGTATTAATAGAAATTTATTTCACTACCAGTGTTAACTTTCAACAACAGGAGGATAATCAAGGCAGATATTTAGAAATGAAATATACCATAAAATATTAAGTTATTTATATTTAAACAAGACAAATAATCCTTTATGCATTGAAAATTTAGGAAGTTTAAAAAGAAAAACAAAAGCAATCAAGTCCTGTCACTGGAGATAATTACTGCTATGATGATGATGTATTTTCTTCTCATCTTTTTTGTCTGCTCATACATGTGTATGCTTTCACAAGGTTGTGATCATATTACGATACAGCATTGCATCTCCACTATCTTCCTTTCTATTTATTTGCCCTTCGCCATGCTGAGGCAGGAGAATAGGGTCTGGAGGCAAGGAACCTAAGGCTGATTGATGCTGACTTCCTAGAACTAAATTGAAAGGAAAACCTCAACTTTCCATGCCTAAGTAACAAAAGGACCAGAGGCTACTCCCTTTGTAACACCTCCCCAACCCCCACCTCCCCGCCTTTTCTGAGTGGCAGAAACGTCTGCAACCAATCAGACGTTTGCATGGAAGTGTAACTTTTGTAACTTCACTTCAGCCTCTGGTTGCAGAAAGCAAAAGCAACCAATCAGACTGATGGCAGGCCACTACTTTATTTGCATGGGATGAATACCAAGTGGCTAATGGGAAACCTCTAGCCGGTATTTGGACCCCAGAAGATTCTGTAACCAGGGCCCTTGAGCCACTGCTTAGCCAGGTCCCACCCTCATTTTCAATAAATCTCTGCTTTCATTGCTTCATTTTGTCCAATTCTTTGTTGAAAAAGCCAAGAATCTGGACAACTTGTAGTCAAGACCCTCTACTGGTAACAACATCACTAAATAGTTTTCAAAAGCAATTTTTTTTTTTTTTTTTTTTTTGAGATGGAGTCTCGCTGTGTCGCTCAGGCTGGAGTGCAGTGGCACGAGCTTGGCTCACTGCAAGCTCCGCCTCCCGGGTTCACGCCATTCTCCTGCCTCAGCCTCCTGAGTTGCTGGGACTACAGGTGCCCGCCACCACACCTGGCTAATTTTTTGTATTTTTTATTAGAGACAGAGTTTCACCCTGCTAGCCAGGATGGTCTCGATTTCCTGACCTCGTGATCTGCCCGCCTCGGCCTCCCAAAGTGCTGGGATTACAGGCGTGAGCCACTGCGCCCGGCCCAAAAGCAAGATTTTTAAATAGCTGTATAATGTTGTAATGTGGCAGTACCATTATTATTTAGTCTTTCTCCTGTTATTAGAGTCAGCATTCATTCAGCAATTTAAGTACTGTTGGGTGTGCTAGCAGATAAAGGTTTATTGACTATTGAAGATAGTCCTGTTCTCAGACATCACAGGCTGTAGGAGTAGGGACTGAACACTGAATTTTACTATATAGCATGGTACGGCTGTCTTAGGGGTACAGGCTGTACAATCTTTGGGTCAGATGACATTTGATTAGCAAACGTTCTTTCTTGTCTTACATTAAAACTCTTTGCAGGGGCCTTAACAGGGTATAAAATGCTGTGTTTTCTCAGAAATCCAGCAAATCAGAAGGTGAACGATCATGATTATGATCTCTGAAGGAACAGAAATTCTCTGATACAAGGTTTTGTTAAGCACAATGTTCACATAAGACATTTGGGGGAGAACCCCTTAAAATAAGAGATCAGGGCCGGGCACGGTGGCTCATGCCTGTAATCGTAGCACTTTGGGAGGCTGACGCGGGTGCATCACCTGAGGTCAGAAGTTCAAGACCAGCCTGGCCAACATGGTGAAACCGCATCGCTACTAAAAATACAAAACTTAGCCGGACGTGGTGGTGGGTGCCTTTAATCCCAGCTACTCGGGAGGCTGAGGCGGGAGAATTGCCTGAACCCAGGAGGCGGAGGTTGCAGTGAGCTGAGATCATACCACTGCACTCCAGCCTGGTGACAGAGCAAGACTCCATCTCAAAAAAAAAAAAAGAAAAGAAAAAAAGAAAAAAGAAAAATGAGAGATTCATAATACCACAATGGATTCTTCACGCAGATTATGCTATCCCTTGTTTGAAGATTTTCCAACATATGGCAAATTCTCTTTGCTTTTGGTCTTCACTGAGATTGGAAAAACTGAATTTAGTGCCGTTTGAAGGAATTATTATAATGCAGCGGTTCTCAAACTTGGCTGTCCATTATAATCACCTGGGGAGCTTTTATAAATCCCAGCTGTCCAGACCACACCATGGGCCAATTAAACTTTTCGGGTGTGACCCAAGTGTTTACCATGTGCAAAGAAGTTTGAAAATGACTAAAATAGGTAACTCTGAAGTCAAACTGCCTGGCTTCAAATTCCAGGCCAGCCACTTCCTAGCCATGTGACCCTAGGCAAGATATTTGATTTATGTGAACTCTATGAGAGAAAAAGATGATAAGAATAACATTTTCTTGTAGGATTGCTATGAGGTTTAAACAAGATAATCTATGTAAACTATTAAGTTGCTGCAAAAGTAATCACGATTTTTGCCATTAAAAGTGATGGCAAACACTGCGATTACTTTTGCACCAACCTAACACAACAGGGCAGGCATATGTGAATTCTATAGGCTGGGCACAGTGGCTCACACCAGCACTTTGGGAGGCCAAGGGGTGGGGAGGATTGTGAACAATTTTCACAAGTTCAAGACCAGCCTAGGCAAACACAGAGAGACCTTCTCTCTACAAAAAAATTTTAAAATTAGCCTAGTGTGGTGGTGGATGCCTGTAGTCCCAGCTACTGAAGTGGGAGGATTGCTTGAGTCTGGGAGATGGAGGCTGCAGTGAGCTGTGATCGTGCCCCTGCACTCCAGCCTGAGAGACAGAGTGAGACTTGGTCTTTAAAAAAAAAAAAAAAAGTTCTATAGTAATTATTATTAACTAACAGCTTTCTTATTTCATATTAATTACTCTGCAAGACACTTCCAGCGTGGTTCCCCCATCTGACACTCATTCACCTAGTTGATTTTTTGTTGTTGTTCTATAACATTCTTTCATTCATGCACGAATTCATTTTACAAGTATGTATTCATTGACTTAACTACGAGTGTGAAAGAAGACACAAAAGAAATATACACATCTGCCTCACCTCCCTTGGAGTTTGTCTTCTCCCGTGTGCTCGTGTTTTCCAGTTCAGATCAAAAGCATCATGAGCTAGGGGACCATGTTTGATGCCTGGACAGCCCTAGCACCCAACGCTGAGGATTGGAGACACTGCTAGGTGACCCGGGCTGGAAGACTGGGTTCTGGTTCTTGTTTCGCCACTTACAGGCTGGGTAACAGGGAGCAATCCTGTTGTCCTCAATAGATGTGTTTCCTCACCTGAAAGTGTACACAATCCATCCATGACTGATGTGACGATTACAGGTCTACACAATGCGCATGTGGATTTGTCTTGCAAACGTCCACGACCAGGCCCTCAAGAAACAGTGCCGCGCATGCCCACCAAGGGGCAGCAGATCGCAGTGCAGAGGCCCGCGGCGCTTGACGTCAGGGCGCACGTCCCACCCCGTGACCGTGACTGTGACCGTGACCAAGAGCGTCTCTGGGACACGGCCGGGCGGCGCGGCGGGAGTGCACAGGACCCGCCATGGCGGCCGAAGCCTCGGAGAGCGAGCCGGCTCTGCAGGAGCTCATGCGCGAGGCGGAGATCAGCCTGCTGGAGTGCAAGGTGTGCTTTGAGAAGTTTGGCCACCGGCAGCAGCGGCGCCCGCGCAACCTGTCCTGCGGCCACGTGGTCTGCCTGGCCTGCGTGGCCGCCCTGGCGCACCCGCGCACGCTGGCCCTCGAGTGCCCATTCTGCAGGCGAGCCTGCCGGGGCTGCGACACCAGCGACTGCCTGCCGGTGCTGCACCTCATAGAGCTCCTGGGCTCAGCGCTTCGCCAGTCCCCGGCCGCCCACCGCGCCGCCCCCAGCGCCCCCGGAGCCCTCACCTGCCACCATACCTTTGGCGGCTGGGGGACCCTGGTCAACCCCACCGGACTGGCGCTTTGTCCCAAGACGGGGCGGGTCGTGGTGGTGCACGACGGCAGGAGGCGTGTCAAGATTTTTGACTCTGGGGGAGGATGCGCGCATCAGTTTGGAGCGAAGGGGGACGCTTCCCAAGACATTAGGTATCCTGTGGATGTCACCATCACCAACGACTGCCATGTGGTTGTCACTGACGCCGGCGATCGCTCCATCAAAGTGTTTGATTTTTTTGGCCAGATCAAGCTTGTCATTGGAGGCCAATTCTCCTTACCTTGGGGTGTGGAGACCACCCCTCAGAATGGGATTGTGGTAACTGACGCGGAGGCAGGGTCCCTGCACCTCCTGGACGTCGACTTCGCGGAAGGGGTCCTTCGGAGAACTGAAAAGTTGCAAGCTCATCTGTGCAGTCCCCGAGGGGTGGCAGTGTCTTGGCTCACGGGGGCCATTGCAGTCCTGGAGCACCCCCTGGCCCTGGGGACTGGGGTTTGCAGCACCAGGGTGAAAGTGTTTAGCTCAAGTATGCAACTTGTCGGCCAGGTGGATACCTTTGGGTTGAGCCTCTATTTTCCCTCCAAAATAACTGCCTCTGCTGTGACCTTTGATCACCAGGGAAATGTAATTGTTGCAGATACCTCTGGTCCTGCTATCTTTTGCTTAGGAAAACCTGAGGAGTTTCCAGTACTGAAGCCCATGGTCACTCATGGTCTTTCCCATCCTGTGGCTCTTACCTTCACCAAGGAGAATTCTCTTCTTGTGCTCGACACAGCATCTCATTCTATAAAAGTCTATAAAGTTGACTGGGGGTGATGGGCTGGGGTGGGGCCCTGGAATCAGAAGCACTAGTGCTGCCATTAATGAATTGTTTAACCCTGGATAAGTCACTTAAACTCATCTATGCAGGCAGGGATAATTAAAACTGTCTGGTAGACTTACAAAGCTTGGGACAATTATTAGAGATTAATCTACCATTTATTGAATGCATACTCTTTGTGCAAGGAAATTTGCAAATATTAGCTCGTTTAATCCGTACTATCCAGTGAGGTAATTTTTTTCCCCCCCGAGATAGAGTCAAGCTCTGTCACCCGGGCCGGAGTGCAGAAACATGATCACAGCTCACTACAGTTTCAACTTCCACCACTCGGGTGATCCTTCCACCTCAGCCTCCCAAGTAGCTGGGACCACAGGCGTGCGTTACCACATCCAGCTAATTTTTGTATTTTGATAGAGATGGGGTTTCATCATGTTGCCCAGGCTGGTCTCAAACTCCTGAGCTCAAGCAATCCACCTTCCTCGGCCTCCCAAAGTGCTAGGATTACAGGCATAGCCACCTTGCCTAGCCATAATTTTTATTATTAATCTCATCGTGCAAGTGAGAAAACTGAAACCCAGAGAGCTTAAGTGACTTCCTCGAGGTCATAGTTACTTACTGCCATAGTCACAATTTTTCAATTCTGATTCCAAATAAGTTGTGCTTAAATAAGATAACAGATGTGGGGAAAAGTAGGTGAACGAATAGTGTTGCTATGTGTACTGTCTCTACAAGTAGCTAATTATTTTAGCACAAAGATGTGCAAAGAAAGGAGACTTTATGGAGCGTTCAGGAGAAAAAGGATTTTGTGGTGGCCATCACTTTCATTCAATTTGTGACTGCTCTGATGGCACATTAGATGAATTTACTGTTGATCCTGAATTACGTGAATAAGAAAAACAATTGAACTGCTTATTAAAAAGGTAAACATGTCTTGTAATGCCTATATCTTCTCCACTATACATACTCAGAAAATAACACTTGGTTGTTTGAGAAAGGCCTATATTTACATAAGTTCTAAACTATTGCAGAACACACTACATACTATTGTCAGAGGGCCAGATGACGCTCCTGTTACATGTTTATGTTACATATTTATGGGTTTGTTTGTTTGTTTGTTTGTTTGTTCTTAGACATGGTCTTGCTCTGTTGCCCAGGCTGCAGTGAAGTGGAGTAATCACTGCTCACTGCGGTCTCAACGCCCTGGGCTCAAGCGATCCTCTTGCCTCAGCATCCTGAATAACTGGGACTAGAGGTGTGTCACCATGCCCAGCTAATTTTTAATTTTTTCGTAGAGATGGGATCTTGCTTTGTAGCCCAAACTGGTTTCAAGCTCCTGGGCTCAAGCGAGCCTCCTATCTTGGCCTCCCAAAGCACTGGAACTATAGGTATGAGCCACTGTGCCTCACCCATGTAAAGTAAAAGTGAGAGCCTAACTCCCATGCCAGTCCACAAAAACCCATTTTGTTGTCAATGCTCTCATCATATAGCACTAATAGTAAGATTTGGGGCACCCTAGACCACGATTTATAAATGCATTCTAAACAGAAGTTCTATGGACAAATCTCTTGTCCCCACATGCACATATCCCACCATTAAAGTCACCCCTAGGTTGGTGACTTCACGGGTGTTCTGAATACATACCAAGAAACATTCCAAGTGGAGATGTGAATTCAGACTTATTTGGTCATTTATGAATAGAGCAACTGAGGACAGATCTTAGACCATTTTCCTTAAGAACAATGACGTTTTAATGATTTTAGGATTAGTAGAGCCAATTCAAAAGATTTTTCTCTTTGGAATTATTAATGGCATCGTCTCTGATTATAAAGCTGGACATGTGTCCTTTTCAGACAGCGGTCATGATAAAGGTGTGGAATATGCAACGCAGGGAGGTATGTGAGCAAGGTAGCATTGCTGGTCATCGTGTGGATTACCTGACTTCAAGAATCAGGTGCGCATCTGTGAGATGATGTGGGAGTGCATCAGACCTGTGATAACAAGCCATCTTAGTAACTGCTATCTTTCCTTGGTAGATTATCAGGCTTGGGACTGGAATGGGGCTGGATGCACAACATAAAAAGAACTGTAGAAAGCAGCACTTCCCAGGAATGTCCTAGGACAGGAGCAGAGTTTCCTTGAGGAAGACATGAAGCTTGTTGTTCTTGATTATCAGGCACACACGTGCTGAGAGAATAGTTTCAGTGACTCGTAAGGCAGATGCAAAATTCATCTTCCAGACTGTTTTTTTTTTTTTTTTTTTTTTGAGACAGAGTCTGGCTCTGTTGCTCAGGTTACAGTACAATGGTGCAATCTCTGCTCACTGCAACCTCTGCCTCCCAGGTTCAAGCTATTCTCCTGCCTCGGCCTCTGCAGCAGCTGGGATGACAGGCACCCACCATCATGCCCAGCTAATTTTTGTATTTTTAGTAGAGATGAAGTTTCACCATGTTGGCCAGACTGGTCTCAAACTCCTGACTTCAAGTGATCCACCTGCCTCGGCCTCCCAAAGTACTGGGATTACAGGCATGAGCCACCGCACCCAGCCAGACTGTGTTCTTTAAAGGAAGCTGATTAAAAGGCTTGAGATATGTCATGCTGAACTCCAGGTTATTGAAGAAATCGGAGAATTCTGAGACAGGCAGGAAAAAATAACCCCAGCAGAAAGTAAAAGCTTCCAAGGTGATGAAGAAGGGTTGGAATGACTCGCAGAGGTTGAAACAAAAGAACGTGCCCAGGAGTAAAGGGAGAAGGAAAAGAAAGTAGGCTCTTCCAGAATATCCCCCATGGCCTGTTTGGTGAGTCCATAAAAGCAAACACAGACACTTTGGCTCCTGTGTCAGCAGTTCTCACATCACCCTCCATCTATTCCAATTTTGCCCAATTCCCAATCCTTCCACTGTCTCCTGCTTTTGACCTTGTTCCACCCTCTGGACTTGCCGCCTGGAGTTGGTTTTCTCAATCTCTTTCCTTGGCATTTTGTAAAGACCTAGGTTCATACTCACAAATCTCCCCTCTAGCAAATCTAGCTCTGGACCCCAGGACCCAGACCATCACGATTTTGCTAGTGCCTTATGCAGACCTTCCCCGGCCCCCAACTAAGTGGGGTGCAGACCCCACCTAAAGTGAATTATGAACCTTCTAAGGAACAAGCATTAACCTGTGCACCTCAGAAAAATGAGGAAGAACCACTGATGATAGCAAATCTAATAATCCTTACACATGCCATATTAAAAAGAAATATATACTGGTGTTAGTGTTCCACTATAGAGATATGCTATGGTGGTGTATCATGGCTAGTCAGGAGGTGAACTGTTTTATTGGAGAATGTGTAGCAAATATGATAGGGCAGCCAGAGACTCACCACAACTACTGTATTGAGTAACCATGGTGTCTGTTGTGCCCACGGCCACGTCTAAGAAAAACTGCCCCATCATGAGCCAGCCGTCAGCAGCCGGGTTTTCTATTACACGATCCCCTCGGACCATAGCTACTTGGATAGGGGTGCGCACCTAACAGAAGGACAGCCAATCAACCAATGATACTCTACCCGATGTATTAATTAGACCAGGAAACTGACTATGAATTGGCTTGGGATAAACATATTTTCCTTACAAAGAGCACAGAGATCCAATTACATTCCGGTCCTTGATTTTTTTTTTTAGATAGAGTTTCTCTCTTGTTGCCCAGGCTGGAGTACTATGGCGTGATCTCAGCTTACTGCAACCTCCGCCTCTCAAGTTCAAGTGATTCTCCTGCCTTAGCCTCCGAGTAGCTGGGATTACAGGCATGTGCCACCACGCCCAGCTAATTTTGCATTTTTAGTAGAGACAGGGTTTCTCCATGTTGGTCAGGCTGGTCTCGAACTCCCGACCTCAGGTAATCCATCCACCTCGGCCTCCCAAAATGCCGGGATTGGTCATGAGCCACTGCGTCTGGCCATCCTTGATATTTTGAATTCAGAAATATGGAGCATGTTATGCTGATGGCAGCCTGGGGAATGACAGAAATACACTCAGTTACAGGGGTGCAGAGAGTCCCTGTGGACAAGCCACATCATGAATAAGAAGCTATGAGGCAGAGGGAAAACAAAACTCACAGGAATCCAGGTAAGAATGGGAGGAAGAAATGCATCCGGAGAAGCAGTGGCTTGGAGCCATGTTACCTCCAGGGCACCAGCATGATGATCCCTACTGCAAGATCTGTGGAGCTGCCCTGACTCCACTTTGCCTCTCTGCAAGGCCCAGCTGCCCTATGGTTTCTGTTCTTGGAGTCCTAACAACTCTCTCCTACCCCATGCGAATTCTTATACTAAATGCTCCACTGCTTCAGCGAACCTGCACAAATCTCTGTTTTTTTGCAACAGAAAGTTTGGCCGGGCGCGGTGGCTCACGCCTGTAATCTCAGCACTTTGGGAGGCTGAGGCCGGTGGATCACCTGAGGTCAGGAGTTCGAGACCAGCCTGGCCTACATGGTGAAACCTCGTCTCTACTGAAAATAAAAAAATTTAACGTGGTAGCAGGCACCTGTAATCCCAGCAACTCGGGAGACTGAGGCAGGAGAATCGCTTGAACCTGGGAGGTGAAGGTTGCAGTGAGCCGAGATGGAGCCACTGCACTCCAGCCTGGGCGACAGAGTGAGACTTCATCTCAAAACAAAAAAGAGTTGTAATATTTTGATGATTGGTTTGGAGAAAATTGGTCTTAAATGTACGGATTTTGATGCCATGAGTAGGAAACTAATTCTGTGGAGAGGAACACTCTCCCATTAACTCATCAATCCCTAATACCGGTAGGGTATGAGGCCAAAGAACAAGTACAGGCTTACATACCACAGGTCTAAATATTTAAGACCTATACATCAATCAAGCTTAAATAAAATACATTTGATCTTCCTATCTTGACAAAGGTAAATGTAAATATTAAAAATATACCATTTTTTTTGGCCAAGATCAATGGCACACGCCTGTAATCCCAGCAATTTGGGAGGCCGAGGCAGGAGGATTGCTTGAGCTCAGGAGTTCGAGACCAGCCTGGGCAACATGGTGAAATCCCATCTCTATTTAAATATTTATAAAAGATTATATATAGATAGATATTTTTTAAGAGGCAAGGTGTCACTCTGTCGTCCAGGCTGGAGTGCATGGTGTGATCACAACTCACTGCAGCCTCGACTCCTGGGCTCAAGCAATCCTCCCTCCTCAGCCTCCGAGTAGCTAGGGCTATAAGTACATACCACCACACTCGGCAAATTTTTAATTATTTTTTTATAGAGTCTCACTATGTTTCCCAGGCTGGTCTCAAACTCCTGGGCTCAAGTGGTCCTCCACCCTTGGCCTCCCAAAATGCTGGGATTACAGGCATGAGCCACCATGCCCACCCTAAAAATATACCTTCATTATGATCTGGAAGGCCAGGTTTCATTTTAGAATACTTGCATGGAGTTTTTGCTCAATTTCGGATGCCACATTTTAAGAAAGATCATGACAACCTGGAGCATGTTTAAAAGATATGAAGAAGAATCAAAAGCAAAAGCATCAGGTTTTTGGTTTTTTTGTTTTTGTTTTTGGTTAGCTTCTAGCCATCTAGAATGTAAACTCCAAGAAAGATGTTTGTGTTGTTCCTAAGTGTATCACTAGTGTCTAGAGCAGTGTTCGACACATCGTAGGCATTCAAAAATATTTGTTGAATTACCATGTTTTTCCCAAGGAATTTTTCTAGACTATGTATTTCTTTCATTGATGAAAGGGAAGTGGTATAGGTAGCTGGGTAGCTTGGAGAAGCTGGTCTAGAATTAAAGTGGTTTGTGGTGGGTTTGCGGAGTGACTCAAAGAGTTACAAAGGATTATGGTGACTTTGTGGTAGTCTGGGTTGGAATTGCATGAAAAGCTTCATGTTCTCAACCACCACGTTTTCCATTTTCACCTAAGTACATGGGACTTTGCGGTGTTGAGGTTGCCTGATCTTCATGAGTCACATCCTTTGTCAAACGATGAAGAGTGGAGAAAACACAGCTCTGCAAGCTCTCCAGTATCAAGTGATAGCAGTGATGCCAACTGCATCTGGAGGGAAGAGAATGAACTAAAAGTGTTCCTGGATCACTCACCTGATGGTGCGCTTGCAGTGTTGTCAAACTCATCTTTGGGTTAAATCTGCTTAATAATGGGTACATAAAGAAGCTTCTGCCTTTCCCAGGAGCCATCCATACAGCGTGGACAGCCCAACTACAGACATTTGTTGACTAATAGGCTGCAAATTATAATATACAGTATACCCATCATGGTAGTTAAAAAGCAGCTCATATTTTTTTCTGTAAAAATAATGATATTATTTATAGGAGCTTAATTTCCTGACAAAGGACTTTGGTGAAATCAATCATTGGCTTCACTAACAATGTCACAAAAGTACCTACACTGAAAATTTGAAATCACTTATAAAATGATCAGATAAAATTGTGTGTCAAGCCATAGAGTATTAGTACTGAAAAGAAACTTAGACATGTTTTTATTATGATGCCGTCAAATGACAACTGAGACCTACATACATAAAAAGACTAGTCTAGGTCACACAGGTAGTTAAGAGCAGAACCAGAACTAGAAAATGGACCTTTCCATATTCCACATTAACCTCTCTAGTGGGAAAAGATCTAAAAGTCAGAGGCTGGGGATAAACACACACACACACACACACACACACACACACACACACACACACACATGCTGGCGCTTGATATTTTACTTGCCCCCCACATCCCAACTAGTTCCCCCTACTACCCTCCCCAGCCTCTTATACCATCTTTCTATTCTCTATCTTCATGAGTTCAATTTTTAAAATGTTTAGCTCCCATAGGTACATGAGAATATGCAATGTTTGAGTTTTGTTGTGCCTGACTTATTTCACTTAACATAGTGATCTCCAGTTCCATCCACGTTGTTGCAAATGACAGGATCTCGTTCTTTTTTATGGCTGAATGGTACTCCATTGCGTATATGTACCACATTTTCTTTATCCATTCATCTGTAGACAGACACTTAGGTTCCTTCCAAATGTTATCTATTATGTATAGTGCTGCAATAAGCATGAGAGTGCAGATATCTCTTTGATATACTGATTTCCGTTTTGGGGTGTGTATACCTAGGAGTGGGATTGCTGGATTGTATGGTAGCTCTATTTTTAGTTTTCTTATTTATTTTTATTTTTTGAGATGGAGTCTTGCTCTGTCACCCAGGCTGGAGTGCAGTGGTGTGATCTCAGCTTATTGCAAGCTCTGCCTCCCGGGTTCAAGCAATTCTTCGGCCTCAGCCTCCCTAGTAGCTGGGACTACAGGCATGCACCACCATGCCTGGCTAATTTTTGTATTTTTAGTAGAGACGGGGTTTCACCATATTGGTCAGGCTGGTCTCGAACTCCTGACCTCATGATCCGCCCGCCTCAGCCTCCCAAAGTGCTGGGATTACAGGCGTGAGCCACTGCACCCAGGCCCTATTTTTAGTTTTCTAAGGAACCTCCAAACTGTTCTCCATAGCAGTTGCACAATTTACCTTCCCACCAACACTGCATGAGGGTTCCTTTTTCTCCACGTCCTCTCCAGCCATTTTAACTGGGGCGAGATGATCTCTCATTGTAGTTTTGATTTGCGTTTTTCTGATGAGCAATGATATTGAGAACCTTTTCATGTACCTGTTTGCCATTTGTGTATCTTCTTTTGAGAAATCAGATCTTCTGCCCATTTTCAGATCTTTTGCCCATTTTTAGATCAGATTATTAGATTGTTTTTCCTATGGAGTTGCTTGATTTCCTTATATATTCTGGTTGTTAATTCTTCGTCAGATGAGTAGTTTGCAAATATTTTCTTTCATTCTGTGGGCTGTCTCTTCACTTCGTTGATTGTTTCCTTTGCTGCGCAAAAGCTTTCTAACTTGATGTGATCCCATTTGTCCATTTTTGCTTTGGTTGCTGGTGCCTGTGGGATATCACTCAAGAAGTCTTTGCCCAGTCCAACATCCTGGAGAGTTTTCTCAATGTTTTCTTACAGCAGCTTCCTAGTTTGAAGTCTTAGATTTAAGTCTTTAATCCATTCTGATTTGATGTTTGTATATGGTGGGAGATAGGGGTCTAGTTTCATTTTTCTGCATATGGATATCCAGTTTTCCTGGCATCATTTATTGAAGACACTGTTCTTTCCCCAGTGTATGTTCTTGGAGTCTTTGTTGGAAATGAGTTCACTGTAGGTGCATGTATTTATTTCTGGGTTCTCTATTTTGTTCCACTGGTTTATGTATCTGTTTTTATGCCAGTGCCATGCTGTTTTGGTTACTGTAGTATAAATTGAAGTCAGGTAATGTGATTCCTTCAGTTTTGTTCTTTTTGGCTAGGATACCTTTGGCTATTCTGAGTCTTTCGTGGTTCCACACATACATTTTAGTGTTTCTTTTTCAGGTGGCAGCCAGGTTTGTATGCATGCGGGCCCAAGAGAAAACTGTAGTCTTTCCAAGTTAACCAATTTCACCATAATCATGAGGCCAGACTTTTTACTCATTGCATAAATAGGGCCTAATCAGTCCAACATCCTAAGAATCAGTTCCTACAGGGGCCAGATAACTTCATTCATGGCCATCAAATGTATTCCAGCAGTGCCTGTCCTTGTTATAGAAAGAGGCCTTTGGTTACAAAGAGTGTGGTTAAAGAACTTAAACATAATTAACATCTTCATAATACTCATACATTGTTTCACAAAGCTGTTAACTTATTTGATCCTAACATTTCTTGAAGTAGACAGGGCAGGTTTTACTAAGCTGACTTTACAGGAGAAGAAGCTGAGATCCACAGGGATGGAGTGACTTGCCCAAGGTTACCCAACCAACGCCTGGTGCTTTAGGTTGGAGGAGGGCAGCTATTTTTAAAAATCTCTCCCAAGTACATCTATTTTACAGCTAGGGTTGGGTAGCACTGCTCTACAGAATAAACAAATATCCCAACCATCCCTTCGTGGGATTTATAGTTATCATTCATATCAAGCCCTAGGTAATGTTCTTTGGGAAGAAATACTGACACCCCTCTCGTTTCAGAACTTCAGCTCATAACGTAGGCTGGATCCTGTCAATTTCGGAGTGTCACAGGATCCACACATGGTCCTTACTTAGAGGCACTGTGGAGAGACACCTATTGACATGACAAGAGCAAGGGTCTCAGGGGAAGACTTGGCGATGGGGGTCAGCTTCTGCTATTTCCCTTAAACCAAATGTCTTTGTTTTTTTTTGTTTGTTTGTTTGTTTTGTTTTGTTTTGTTTTTAAATGAAATGTTCTTATTTTCAGAAATCCGTGAATGTAGTTCTTTGGCTGTCTGGCACACAGTGCTCTGCAGCTCTCTGATCTAATGCCAGAATGTTGTGTCAGGCTTAACCCATAAGGTGGGGTGGAACTTTAAGAGCCATATGCCCACCGAGCATGGGCTCACACCTGTAATCCCAGCACTTTGGGAGGCCAACGCAGGCAGATTGCTTGAGCTCGGGAGTTTGAGACCAACCTGGACAACATGGTGAAACCTCATCTCTACTAAAAATACAAAAATTAGCAGGGCGTGGTGGCAGGCACCTGTAATCCCAGCTACTCTAGAGGCTGAGGCAGGAGAATCGCTTGAACCTGGGCGACAGAAGTTGCAGTGAGCCGAGATCGCACCACTGTACTCCAGCCTGGGCGACAGAGCAAGACTCCGTCTCCAAAAAAAAAAATCCTTGTGCCAAATGGCAGAAGCCTAGCCTGTAAGAGGACACTCTTTCCAAACACTGAGACCCCAGAGTTTTCTTCCATTTTTCTCTCTTACGTGCCTTCGACTTGGGAGTCATTTCTTTGGAATTTTCCCCCTGAATTATCCCCCTGAACAGAAGTAACACCTGTTCTTTGTGGAATTGGAAAATGCAGATAAGCATACAGACATTTAATCACTTTTAATTAGACAAAACTGTTACCATTTTTGAATTGAGTTGACTCTCATCACTATGAAATTCGTATTCCTGAAAATCATTTCACATATACAAATTTTGTAAAACAGTGCATGTATCACATAAACTGCAAATTTTCTGCCAAAAAGTAAATTTTAGTGGCATTTAATTGAAGTTCAATTTTGGAAATTCCAAAACATGGGATACGGAACTCTCAGAGAGACAGAGAGCGATTGATTTACCAACTATTCCATTTGCCTTCCACAGTTCCTAGCTCCTTGCAGTTTAATTGCAAGGGGCGATGTGATCAGCTCTTGCCGTGAACCCAAGTTTTGTGAAGTGATAAGAACAAAGAAGAAGAAAGTGATGAAGATACAAATAAAATTCAAGGTTAAGCAGAAGTCTCAAGTTTCATAATGAAAGTGTCATAATCTACACAGGGAAAATTCTGTATGTAAGTTTTACACAAGTAAAATTTACATGAACTCTACTTAAGCTCCTAATCTTTTTATTTTTATTTTTTCTGAGATGGAGTTTTGCTCTTGTCGCCCAGGCTGGAGTGCAATGGCGCGATCTCGGCTCACTGCAACCTCTGCCTCCTAGGTTCAATCTATTCTCCTGCCTCAGCCTCCAGAGTAGCTGGGATTACAGGCATATGCCACCACGCCCCGCTAATTTTTGTATTTTTAGTGGAGACGAGGTTTCACCATGTTGGCTGGTCTCGAACTCCTGACCTTGGGTGATCTGCCCGCCTCAGCCTCCCAAAGTGCTGGGATTACAGGTGTGGGCCACCACGCCCGGCCAAGAAAAATTACTTTCTTTATCCCTTTTAATGCTTTTTGTCTTGAATTTCACTTTGATATTAATATAACGGCTTTCCGTCTTTTCAATCATATCAAAGTTTGCATGATAACCGGGAAAATTCAATTTAGTGTATGTACTCAGGATATTTTTTTCACCAGTCATGGGGGTCATTTGTTATTGCTGCTGGACAAAGGGTGGAGAGCTCTATAAATATGTGAACTCAAACATTAGCAGCAGAGCTGTGAGCTGCATGGGACCCAGTGTGACTTGTGCAGTAGGATCAAAGCAGCCTCCTGCTCCAATTTCTTCCCATCAGCCATTTATGCCCTCTACCCAGCTTGCTTTCTGATGAGCAAGGTGTTCCAAAATAAACCTCAGCAGAACGACTTTTTTTCCTAGATATACAACTGTGTGTAGTCTATTTCTGTTTTCAAACCACTGAATGATATGCCTGGAGTGACTGTGAAATTGATGATATAGGAGGCCAGTTCCATCACATTTTGGAGTGAATTTCCTCAAGGCCAGACCAGTTCTCCCTGGTAGACACTAAAATATAAACTGTAAAATTATCACTTCCTCTATTCTAATGAATACATAAATGCTTTACATGTACTCGTTAAACTTGCTAGAACTATCTGCACAACTAAAACAGATGAGGATATCCAAATGCATTTCTTTAATTATCTATGTTTGTCAATTTACATTTTTTGAAGGGGAGGGTAATATCTTCGTCAGGTTTTGGCATTAGGGTTATATGCTGGTTTTACAAAATGAGTTAGGAAGTGCTCCCTCCTTTATTTTCTGAAAGAATTTGTGTATCATTACTATAACTTCTTAAACATTTGATAGAATTCACTAGTGAAATGTTGTGGCCAAGACTTTTCTTGGTTAAAAGGTTTCTAATTTTTTTTTTTTTTTTTTTTTTTTTGAGAAAGGATCTCACTCTGTCACGCAACTGGAGTGCAGTGGTGTGATCTCAGCTCTCTGCAACCTCCACCTCCCAGGCTCAAGCAATCCTCCCACCTCAACCCCTAGAGTAGCTCAGACTCCAGCCACATGCCACCATGCCTGGCGAATTTTTTGTATTTTTGTAGAGACGGGGTTTTGTCATCTTGCCCAGGCTGGTCGCAAACTCCTGGGCTCAAGTGCTCAAGTGATCCTCCTGCCTCAGCCGCCCAAAGTTCTGGGATTTATAGGTGTGTGCCACTGCACCCAGTCACAGTTTTTTAATAATTAATTTAATTTCTTACATATATATGGCAATTCAGATTTTTTGCTTCATGTCGTGTCAGCTTTGTAGCTAGTATTTTTCAAGGAATTTATCCATTTAATTTAAGTTGTTGACAATAACGTTAAAATATGCCCCATTTTATCCTTTAAATGTCTGTAGGCTGTATAGTGGTAACTATTTGCTCATTCTTGATATTGGTATTACATATTTTCTCTCTTTCTGTTTTTGTTTTGTTTTGCTTTGTTTTGTTTTTAGATGGAGTCTCGCTCTTACCCCCAGGCTAGAGTGCAGTGGCACAATCTTAGCTCACTGCAACCTTCACCTCCCGAGTTCAAGCAATTCTCCTGCCTCAGCCTCCCAAGTAGCTGGGACTACAGGCACATGCCACCACGCCCAGCTAATTTTGTGTTTTAATAGAAACGATTTCGCCATGTTGTCCAGGCTGGTTTTGAACTCCTGACCTGAAGTAATCCACCTGCCATGGCCTCCCAAAGTGCTGAGATTACACGTGTGAGCCACTGTTCCCAGCCATCCCTCTTTATTTTTCTTGATCTGTCTAGCTAGGCGTTTACTGATTTTCCTCACAATTTCAAAGAACCAGCTTTTGGCCTTACTGTGTTTCTCGATTATTTGTCTGCCTTCTATTTCGTTGATTCCTCTTTTTCTTCTTATGTTTTTTGTTTTTTTTTTTCTATTTACTTTGGATTATGTGTAGTTTTTCTAGCTTCTTAAGGTAGAAATACAGGATATTGATTTTAGACCTTTATTCCTTTCCAATGTAAGCACTAAAAGCTAGGAATTTCCCTCTCAGTGCAGATTTAGCAGCATCCCAGATATTTTGAGATGTGTATTTTTATTACCATTTGGTTCAAACATTTTTTTAGTTTCTTTTTTCATTTCTTAATTGACTCATGAATTATTTCAAAATATGGTATTTAATTTCTAAACATTTGGCATTTTTCTATTTATTTTAGTTTATTTTTTTGAGACAGAGTTTTACTCTTATTGCCCAGCCAAGAGTTCAATGTCGCAACCTCAGCTCACTGCAACCTCCACCTCACAGGTTCAAGTGATTCTCCTGCCTCAGCCTCCAGAGTAGCTGGGATTACAGGTGCCCGCCACCATGCCCAGCTAATTTTTTGTACTTTTATTAGAGACGAGGTTTCACCATGTTGACCAGGTTGGTCTCAAACTCCTGACCTCAGGTGATCCACCCACCTTGGCCTCCCAAAATGCTGGGATTACAGATGTCAGCCACCACGTCCAGCCATATTTGGTATTTTTCTAGATTTCATATTTGTTTTACAGTCTGGCAGATGGTCTATTTTGTTCAACATACTATGTGCACTTGAAAGAATATATGTTATGTAGGTGATAGTGTCTATAAATAGTAATTTAGGCCAATGTGGTTAATAGTATTGTTTATTTCACCTGTGTCTTCACTCATTCTTTTGTCTAGTTCTTCTATCATTTGCTAAGAAGAGATGTTAAAATCTGTAGTAATGATTATGGAATGTCTGTTACTCCCTTTAATTCTGTCAATTTTTGCCCTATATATTTTGAAGCTCTATTTTTAGGCACACACACAATTATGTGCACAATTGCAAGTATGATTGCAAAGGCTTCCGGATAAATTGATATTTTCATGTCATGTTTATGTTTATTTTTATTTAAAAATTGAGACAGGGTCTTGCTCCATCTCCCAGGCTAAAGTGCAGTGGTATGTTCACGGCTCACTGTAGCCTTGACCTCCTGTGCTCAAGTGATCCTCCCACTTCAACCTCCTGAATAGCTGGGATTGCAGACATGCACCACCATACCTGGCGAATTTTTAAAAATTTTTTGTAGAAATGGGGGCTTGCTGTGTTTCCCAGGCTTATCTCAAACTCCTGGACTCAAATGATCCATCTGCCTCTGCCTCCCAAAGAGGTGGGATTACAGGCCTGAGGCAGCAGTTTCAGCCAACTCTTTTATGAACTGTCCCCCTTTATCTCTGACAATATTCTTTGCCTTGAAGTTTATTATCTGATATTAATATGGCCATTCTCCTTGCATGGTAGATGTATATTTTTCATCAATTTACTTTCAATCTATGTCTTTATTTTTAAATTGTATTTCTTGTAGAAAGCATACAATGGGGTTTTGCTTCTTAAAAGCCCATTCTGATAGTCTCTGTCTTTTAATTGTATTATTTCATCTGTTAATATTTAATGCAATTCTTGATAGGGTTGGATTTCAAGCTACCATTTTATTGTTTGTTTTCTGTTTATCCCCTCTGCTTTTTTCCTTTATTCTTTCTTCCCTGTCTTCTTGTGGATTAGTTGGATATATTTCAGAATTCTATTTTAATTCATCTATAGCATTTTTAGCCATACTTTTCTGCATTATTTTCAGTGGTTGATCTAGAAAATTTAATATATATTCTTAAACAGTCTACTTGGAATATTACCACTTCATATTTTTGTTGATGTTGTTGTTGTTGTTGTTTGTTTTGTTTTTTTGAGATGGAATTTTGCTCTTGTTGCCCAGGCTGGAGTGCAATGGCGCGATCTCGGCTCACTGCAACTTCTGCCTCCCGGGTTCAAGTGATTCTCCTGCCTCAGCCTCCCAAGTAGCTGAGATAACAGGCATGTGTCACCACGCCTGGCTAATTTTGTATTTTTAGTAGAGAAGGGGGTTTCTCCATGTTGGTCAGGCTGGTCTTGAGCTCCTGACCTCAGGTGATCCACTCAGTGCTCAGGTGAGCTCCTGACCTCAGGTGATCCACTCAGATCCCAAAGTGCTGGGATTACAGGCATAAGCCACCACATCCAGCATCACTTCATGTTAATGCAAAAAACTTGTAATCATATAGGTCTTTTTATGCCCAATTTTTACACTTTATTTAACACCTGTTTTACATATAAACCTTCCAAGACAATGTTACAATTTTTACTTTAAAGATTCATATGTGTGTAGTTCTTTTCAATTAGAGGAAAAGAGTCTTTTATATTTATTCAGACATTCATTATTTCTGGGGCTCTTCATTCATTCCTGAAGACCTGTGTTTCCAACTAGTATCATTTTCCTTCAGCCTGAAGAATTTTCTTAAACATTTTTTTCTAGTGTAAATCTGTTAACAACAAATCCTTTTGATTTTCTTTTATTTGGACATGTCCTTATTTTGCCTTCTTCCTTGAAAAAAAAATTTCTGGATATAGAATCCTGACATTCCATTTTATCTTTGAGCACTTTGAAGATGTTCCACTACCTCCTAGCCTCCACTGTGTCTAATAAGCAGTTATTGCAATTTGAATAGTTGTTTTCCTCTTTGTCATGTGTCTTCATCTTGCCTGTTTTCAGAATTTTTTTCTTTATGTTTAAATTTTAGCAGTTTTACTATGAGGTGTTTGATGTGGTTTTCCTTATATTTATCCTGTTTGAGATTTCACTGATTTCCTTGAAACTGTAAATTTATGTCTTTCATAAAATATGGGAAGTTTTGGGCCATTGTTTCTTCAAATATGTTTTCTGCCCCATTCTCTCTCACTTTTTCTTCTGGGTCTCTAACCATACATACATTAGATCTTTTGATATTATCCTACAGGTCCTTGATTCTGTTCTTTTTTTTTTTAAATCTATTTTCTCTCTCTTGTTCCAAGTGGAGATAGTCTCATTTATCTATTCTCAAGTTCATCAACTTTTACTTTGTTGTCTCCTGTCTGCTGATAAGCCTGTGCAGTGAATTTCTATTTTAGATGTTATAATTTTATTTCTAGAATTTTTATTTTGTTCTTTATTGTTTCTATTTTGCTACTAAAATTTCCATCTGTGCATTCATTATAAGCATATTTTCTTTTATGTCATAGCATAGTTAAAATGACTGCTTTAAATTTCTTGTTTGATAATTCCAACATCTGGATTACTCAGGGTTGATCTCAGTTGATAATCTTGTCTCTTGAAAATGGATCACATTTTTCTGGTTTTTTTTTTCCTATTTTGATTCATTTTGAATTATATTCTGAATATTGTGAATGTTGTGTTGTAGAGGCTCTTAATTCTGATATATTACTTCCAAGATTGTCAGACTTTTTGTTTGTCAGTTTGTTGTAACAGACAATTGACCGGATTGGACTCAAACTACAAATTACGTTTTTTAATCATTGGCTTAAATTTCCATTCAATTCTTTTCTCCTTAGGTAGGTTGCTTAAATTTTGCCTGGTGAACACGTGGTTTAGGGATCAACTAGAGATTTGGGCAGAGTTTACGTTCCCACAAAATTTGAGGCATACTCTCTGACTCTTTCCTCTTCAGAACTTCTCTTTCACTTTCTGGCAGTGCTCTGATTAACAGACCAAATGACTAAAGGTTTTCTATTGAAGTTTTAGCCACACTGCAGGACACACACCGGGACAAGTCCCAAGGGTAGAAGCCATGAAAATGGGAAAACTTATTTGATTTCATTTGGATGTTTGTCCCCACCAAATTTCACATTGAAATGTAATCTCCCATGTTGGAGGTGGGGCTTAGTAGGGGGTGTTGGATAATAGGGGCAGATTCTCTCATGAATAGCTTAGCACCATTCTCACAGTAATGAGTGAGCTTTCACTCTGAGTTCAAACAAGATCTGGTTATTTAAAATTTAAAAGAGTGTGGCACCTCCTCCCTCTCCTTCTTGCTCCTGCTCTTCTCATGCAATGCACTTGGTCCTTCTTCACCTTCCACCATGGTTGGAAGCTTCCTGAGGCTCTTAGCAGAAGCTGAGCAGATGCCAGTGCCATGCTTCCATGCTTCTTGTAGAGCCTGTAGAACTGTGAACTGATTAAATCTCCTTTCTTTATAAATAACCCAGAAGTGTTGTTGTTGTTGTTGTTGTTGTTGTTGTTGTTGTTGTTCTTGTTTAGACAGAGTCTCGCCCTGTTGCCCAGGCTGGAGTGCAGTGGCGTGATCTCAGCTCACTGCAACCTCCACCTCCCAGGTTCAAGTGATTCTCATGCCTCAGCCTCCCGAGTAGCTGAGATTACAGGTGCCTGCCACCATGCCCAGCTAATTTTTGTATTTTTAGTAGAGATGGGGTTTCACCATGTTGGCCAGGCTGGTCTTGAAGTCCTGCCCTCAAGTGATCCACCCACCTTCGCCTCCCAAATTGGTGGGATTACAGGGATGAACCACACCACCTTATCACAGAGGTATTTCTTTTTTCTTTTCTTTCTTTTTTTTTTGTGTTTTGACAGAATCGCGCTCTGTCACCCAAGCTGGTGGCAGTGGCGTGATCTTAGCTCACTGCAACCTCTGCCACCCGAGTTCAAGAGAATTCTCCCACCTCAGTCTCCCGAGTAGCTGGGATTATTATAGGCACCTGCCACCGTGCCTGGCTAATTTTTTTGTAGTTTTTAGTAGAGACGGGGTTTCACCATCTTGACCAGGCTGGTCTTGAACTCCTGACCTCGTGATCCACCAGCCTTGGCCTCCCAAAGTTCTGGGATTACAGGTGTGAGCCACTGTGCCTGGCCAAAGTATTTCTTTATAGCAATGCAGAGACGAACTAACACATTCACCCAGTGCCATTTTTTATTTTTTCCAAGGATAAAATCCTCTCCAAAATTTGTTTGCATTTAGTTGCTCTCCAATATCTGGTTACTCTCTAGGAAATAATCTGTGTGTGTGTGTGTGTGTGTGTGTGTGTGTGTGTGTGTTTATGTAGTTGTTTTCTGTAGGCAGATCAGCCAGTTGGAACTTCTTCAACCATACTGGAAAGGAAGTTTATCCATTAAAATTTTTTTTAATGTATTTATTTATTCTTTGGCAAGCATTTATTCAGTAAATCTGTCCTATCTGCTCACTGTATGTTAAGCAATGTGCTAGGCAGTGGGATATAAAGATGTCCTCAAGGGACTAATGACCTGGCATGGGGATGAGCAAGATAACCAGAAGAAGATGGTAAGGAATGGGGAGTGCTATATAAAGACATGCTCAAGTCACTGTGAAGGGGGAGAGATAACCCCAAAATGGCTACTGCAAAAAAGGCATATATTGGAACAGGCATATATGCAACTCTAGAATTTCAGACTGATTAATGTCATAAATTCTAGATGATTCATCTAAAATGAAGTACAAATTCTAGAAGTAAACAATTGTATTTAAGCTTGCATTATTTCTTTGTGTTACCAATACCAGGATCTTTTTTTCTGTAGCTGTAGCCAGTCAGGATTCTGGGGTTATATAAAGAAGACAAGATGACAGCTGTATTTCAGGGCATCTGAGGGTAGGATATTTTGGCATTAAGCTAAACACCACGGTAGTAAATCTATTAATATCTGCCTAGGTCAAGAGTGCCTATTTTGAACAAAGCTTGTGTATGTTACGATAAAATATTTCCCATAGTATTTTGTAATTTCCTCTCATGTTTAGTTCTTTCTCATTATGACAACTAAAGATTTTATGAGAGGAGGAGTCAAACTGACATTGAAAATATTTCCCCAGTTCAGAGATGTTTAACATTGAAGATGTCCTTCTGCCTTCTCCTTCTGTGCTCTTGGTATCTTGTGATGCTTGACACCTGCCAACAAACACTGATGGATCAGTACTAGATACTTTGGTGCTGAGAGTATCACCTGAGTCCTCCCCTTGTCCACCTGTAGTAAATCAGGTGGCATAGCTCCTACGCACTTATCAAGGGACCAAGTAGAGCAAAATACTCAAGCTAAAGATACCACAAGCTTTCACTTGGTGGCTCTGATTAACAGATTGGGAACTGCATGTTAAAAGAGGTCAGAGCACTGAGTAATTTTGAAGAACAGTGTAGGAGAAATACGGAGCCTCAGAAAAGTGTTGACTCCAGGCCGGGTGCAGTGGCTTACACCTGTAATCCCAGCACTTTGGGAGGCTGAGGCAGGTGGATCACCTGAGGTCAGGAGTTTGAGACCAGCCTGGCCAACATGGTGAAACCCCATCTC
>NW_012108698.1:215360-226579 GCF_000951045.1 Mandrillus leucophaeus
AGGCTGAGGCAGGTGGATCACCTGAGGTCAGGAGTTTGAGACCAGCCTGGCCAACATGGTGAAACCCCATCTCTACTAAAAATACAAAAATTAGCCAGGCGTGTTGGCGTGTGCCCATAGTCCCAGATACTCGAGAGGCTGAGGTAGGAGAATCGCTTGAACTCAAAAGGTGGAGGTTGCAGTGAGACGACATCATACCACTGCACTCCAGCCTGGGTGACAGAACAAGAATTTGTCTCAAAAATAAACAAATGAACAACAAAAACAAACAAACAAAAAAACAGAAAAGTTTTGACTCCAGGCGTCTATCGCTTGGTCAGGAAATTCCAGAATAGCTGCTCCAGTTCTAATGGAAACCACACTCAGGTTTATTTAATGGGCTATTTCACAATTGAACTAAGTATTTTTTGCCAGGGCATGTGTTAAATTTTCTGTAAGATCCTATCTTTGTTGTGAAACTTGCCAAATAATTTATGAATACTATTTAGCACCACCTCTTCATGCAATCACCATCAATAAAAGGCTTCCTGTCAGCATATGACCTTCACTTGTGTTCCATACTCTCTCTTCCAGTCAAGTTAATGCATTACCATCTTCCTCATGAGGAGAATAGGCTACCACCTGCAGCTTTCCTGCTGGCACACTCTGAAGCTGGCTTCTGCCCCAGCAGGAGAAGTATAAGAGACCTCTTATACAGGTTTTCCTGCCTGACGTCTGGGGTTGGCCATCCAGTGCACAGGTCTCCTTACTGGCTCCCATCTAGGCTAGATTGACAGCCTTGACCTCGTGCTTACTTTCAGCTCCCCTTCCGAATGTACATACTACATCTCGGTCTCAGCTTTGCCCTAGTTTTGCTGCTTTGGGCTTCCTTCCCTGTATCCAGATACAGCTGTAATCCATTGTGTCCCTTTCTATCATATCGAATGCTACTAAAGACCATGGAATTTATTATTTATTTATTTATTTTTTGAGACAAGGTCTCCCTCTGTCACCCAGGCTGGAGTGCAGTGGCGCCATCTCCGCTCACTGCAACCTCCGCCTTCTGGGCTCAAACAATCCTCCCACCTCAGCCTCCCAAATAGCTGGAGCTACAGGTGCATGCCAGCACGCCCAGCTAATTTTTGTATTTTTTGTAGAGATGAGGTTTTTGCCATTTTGCCCAGGCTGATCTTACACTCCCGGGCTCAAGCAATCCACCTGCCTCATCCTCCCACAGTGCTAGGATTTCAGGCATGAGTCGCTGCACCCAGCGAGAACATGGAATTTATAAAGTTGAATTTTTCTGAACCGTTAAAGGGAAAGATGCAGGAAATAAGAGAATGGCAGGTGGAAATGGTACCAAGAATTATTGGCTTCTTGTTGCATGCAGTGATTCCATGTTGGATACTCTCCCTCGGTTCTTACATATACTTACTGAAATGGTTTGGCTCTGTGCACCCACCCAAATCTCTTCTTGTAGCTCCCATAATTCCCACATGCTGTGGGAGGGACCCAGTGGGAGATGATTGAATCATGGGGGCAGATCTTTCCTGTGCTGTTCTCCTGATAGTGAATGGCTCTCACGAGACCTGATGGTTTTAAAAACGGGAGTTTCTCTGCACAAGCTCTCTCTTTGCCTGCTGCCATCCACCTAAGATGTGACTTGCTCCTCCTTGCCTTCTGCCATGATTGTGAGGCGTCCCCAGCCACATGGAACTGTGAGTCCAATTGAACCTCTTTTTTTTTTTTTTTTTTTGTAAATTGCCCAATCTCAGGTATGTCTTTATCAGCAGCATGAAAACGGGCTAATACACTTCCTAACTCTCAAAACAGCCTACTAAACAGTTGCTATCGGCATTTCTCAGATGAGGAAACTGAGGCACAGAGAGGTTAAATAATTTGCCCAAGATCACTTGTACAGAAAGTAGACACACTCTATAAATTCTCTGAGTCTTAGTTCTTTGTCTATAGCATGGAAATGTACTAGTACCTACTTTCTAGAGTTGTGGTGAGGCCTATGTAAGTTTAAATATGTACGTTAGAACAGTGCCTGGCATGTTGTGAGTGCTCAGTAAATTCCTAGCAATTAATATTTTGCTTCAAGTATTTGGAGTAAAGTGCTCTCTTTTTTTTAAGCATGGCAGTTAAGGACCACGAAGCCTAGAGCTGCAGAAAGCGCTCTTTGTTACCATGTACAGTGAGCTTGCCTGACAATGAGGCCCATTGAAAACAAAGCAGAGCTGAGAGATTGAGGAAGACAACATCCATGTAACATTATTTGGGCCCTCAAATCTTTCTGTTCCCAAAGCTAGATGCAACCCCAATGTCCTAGTTATCTGAGCCAATATAAATTCTCTGTTTTTAAACAAGCTTGAGTTGGGTACCTATGACTTTTGTCTAGAAGAACCTTAAGAGAGTCTCAGGCAGACACTTCTAGAAAACAATGTGCATTTCCAGGTCTTTGCTTTAGCCTTGTGTCAAGGCAGCTAATAAAGCTGGTTGTGCTCAGAGTTCTACAATAGAAGAAAATAATTTGGTTCCCTTGAGTGTTGAATGGGAAGTCAAGCTACTCATAAGTTGTTGGAAGTTTTTTTTTTTTTTTCCTTGACTAGAAGGAGGAGAGTTGCATGGTACCAATTGAAAGGATTTTTTTGGATTATTATAGCTCCTTTGACACACAGGTTTTACAGTTTGGCAGGCTCATAAGACCCTGATGTCTTAACTTTCCCACTTTACGAGTGAGTAAATTGCAACCTGGAAAGATTAAGTAACTTGGACAAGCTGATTAGTCTACTTAGGAGAATAACCAGGTTCTAAACCTTGCTGTCATTTGAATTCTCTCTGATTTTGGATTTTCAGCAATATAAGCTGCACATAGGTTTTTTTTGGACATAGACATGCAGAATTACAGTCAGCAGCTTATATCAGCTCACCCGACTCCTAACCTAGCTTGGTGTTTCTCTCATTGTATCATGCTTCTTCCTATCATTAAACACTTTTCCTGTGGCCACCATGTTTACTTGATACAGTAGTCTCCACCCCCCATCCACAGTTTCACCTCCACAGTTTCAGTTACCTGTGGTCAACCACAGTCTGAGCATGGATAAGGGGAGTCCAATAAGATATTTGAGAAAGACAGGAATCACATTTGTCTAACTTTTATTGCGGCATGTTGTTATTTGTTCTATTTTATTGTTGTTGTTCTTAGCCTCTTATTGTGCCTAATTTATAAATTAAACTTTATCAAAGGTATGTATGTATAGGAAAAAATAGTGTATGTATGGTTTGGTACTATCTGCAGTGTCAGGCATCCACTGGGGGTCTTGGCACTTACCACTGTGGATAAGGAGAGACGACACAGTACACAGCAAGTAACAAATGTGCAGTGTAGAGCTCTAGCCCTACAGAATGTTTCTAGAATGCAGTAATGCAGAAAATGAAGTTCTGTATTTAAATAAATTAATGAGTTAATTACCGGTGGTATGTGCCTGTATTCCCAGCTACTCTGGAGGCTGAGGCGGGAGGACTGCTTGAGCCCAGGAGTTTGCGGTTACTGTGAGCTATGATAGCACCACTGCACTCCAGCCTGCGTGACAGAGCAAAACCCAATCTCAACCCTTATAAATAAATAAAATGGATGAGTTGGTTGGGTGCAGTGGCTCATGCCTGTAATCCCAGCACTTCGAGAGGCTGAGGTGGGCAGATCACCTGAGGCCCAGAATTTGAGACCAGCCTGGCCAACATGGTGACACGCTGTCTCTACAGAAAAATATAAAAATTAGCTGGGCTTGGTGGCAGGCACCTGTATTCCCAGCTTCTCAAGGCGTTGAGGCAGGAGAATCACTTGAACCCAGGAGGCGGAGGTTGCAGTGAGCCAAGATTGCACCACTACACTCCAGCCTGGGTGACAGAGCAAGTCCCAGAAAAAAAGTATGGCTTAAATTGGTTTCTTTACTGCAGTACTTCTCAGAGCCTTTAATAAGCTGTTTTGTGTTATAAATAGGGCAGGGTGGGGTTAGACATAGGATACAGTGTTTTCAGACTCATCTTACCACAGATCTAGTGTTCTGGGAAATGCAGCATTAGAGGCATGAATCTTCACATTGTTTTCCAAGGTTGAACAATCATCTTACCCCTTGATTCAGTTCTGCCTTCTTCTTTGGTGTTCTTTCTGGATATCCTTTTAATTTTTATGTTATTCATTTATTTTAATTTTAATTTTTTAATTCTAATTTTTTCGAGACAGGGTCTGACTCTGTCACTCAGGCTGGAGTGCAGTGGCAGAATCTCAGCTCACCACAACTGCTGCCTCCTGGGCTCAAGCCATCCTCCCACCTCAGCCTCTGGAGTAGCCAGGACTACAGGCACGCACCACCACGCCTGGCTAATTTTTGTACTTTTTGTAGAGATGGAGTTTCGCCATGTTGCCCAAGCTGGTCTCAAACTCCTGGGCTCAAACGATCCGCCCGCCTTGGCCTCCCAAAGTGCTGGGATGACAGGCATGAGCCATCGTGCCCAGCCCAGTTCTCCATTTAAAATTTTCACCTTCAATTTTCATACTCCCTCTTGTTTCTCCAAGTTTCTGTATGTGGTTGCTTTTCTGGCTGTGGTTCCTTTTCTCAGTCTCTTTGTGTGTGGCCTTTATTTTTGGGGTGAAGAGTTCTGCTGAGACAATGTCTCTGGCAAGTTCTGTTTAATAAAGAATGATCAGCTTGAACACTCTCAGAAAGACAAGATCAGCCCTGACTTATAATAATTATATCTCAATACTCTCACCCCCGAAGGTGTGCTTGTGAGAGGGAGTAGTACATACAAATGCTTTCAAAGATTGCCCAGAAGTGCCAAGAAAGCCACTGTCCCCCTTGTTGAGTCCTACTTTTCTTCCCAGGCCCAAGCCCAGTGGCAGAACATCTCCACGAAGCTTCCAAACATCGGAAGCCCCTCTCCTGACTTCCAGCATCTCACGAGAAAGTCAGCTCCAGCTTAGCACTTAGCCTCTTCTCCCCTGACAAGCTGACAAGCTGACCCTCTGTCCAGGGTGACATTCGTGTTTTCACTGAAAGAATCAGCCTCCCTGATTAAGATTTGCCACAGTCGTCACCAAGTATGGTGTTGTCTTTTATTGTCCTAAAAAGTGTCCTGTGTCTTCTATATTACCCTTATGTCCTCAAAATTCTAGCAGAAATTTTTAGTATAGTTTGCACACTGAGTAGAATTTATCTTCATTTATAATTTCCACACTCAAAATTCCTTATTTATTTATTTATTTATTATTTTTTTGAGACGGAGTCTTGCTCTGTCACCCAGGCTGGAGTGCAGTGGTGCAGTCTTGGCTCACTGCAACCTCCACCTCCCAGGTTCAAGCAATTCTCCTGCCTCAGCCTCCCAAGTAGCTGTGAGTACAGCAGTGCACCACCACGCCTGGCTAATATTTTCGTATTTTTAATAGAGATGGGGTTTCACCATGTTGGCCAGGCTAGTCTCAAACTCCTGACCTCAAGTGATCCGCCCATCTCAGCCTCCCAAAGTGCTGGGATTACAGGCGTGAGCCACCGCGCCCAGCCCCTCAAAATTCCTTTACTTTCAAGGGTCTTCACAGACCAAATGACAGCCTTGCAGGCATCACTGTGATGCCTCCATGCAAACAACACAGCGTTAGAACCAACATTAGTGCTGATCCAATTAAATGAATGCCATAGGCTTTTTCTCTTGCTTGCACTTTTTTTCCTCAACATTTTCACATTCATTCTAAAACTGAGATGCATTTTATGTAAGTCTCTATTTTAAGGAGTTTCAGAAAGACTAATGCAGGCCTTTGGCTTCATGATAGAGGCTACACAGCCAAACAAGCCATTTCAAAGGCCAGGTGTGAGTTATTGACAGCTGGAGCTCTAAATAAACTTATAAATACTCATCAGCATTCACTTCAAATTTTAGTACTCTCTACAAGAATAGATTAGAAAATAGCTTCTGAAAGGTCCACAGAAAGTGTGGTTTTAGTATCTTCCACTTCAATGGCTTTCCTAGACACATACGTGCTCTTTTCACTATTTTATATTGAACCAAAACTTTATTGTCACACAGTGCGATTAGCTAAGCGGCTGATTGGTTGTTTTTGTTGTTGTTGTTGTTGTTGTTTTTTAACATGTTGGTATATCTTGGGATTTGTCAGTCCTGAATATATGCTCTAATTAACACTTCAACAGAGAACTGTGGCCAGCCAACAGGATATCTCATACACTTCCTCACTCAGCCTTACCTTTGAGACTCACTAATTGGTGAATTCACTACCTACTCAGAAGCTACCCTCACAGGTATAATTGAAGGAAACTGTAGTAGATGTGAGGCCTGATCTGATAACACCTAGGTCTCTTCCAGGGAAGAAGGGGCTAGAGAAGATTACTCCCGCTATGAGAAGATTACTCCTGCTATAAACCTGAGAATCATGTAACATGATAAGTACTGCCTGGCTGGCCATTAGTTTAAATAAGTTACTTGCTTGGGCTCAGGTATCACACCAAGGTGTTAAATTTAATCTCTAAAGACTTACGTGGTTTGGACTCAGAATGTTCTCGTTGAACACACTTCTTTCCCTTGTCATGTTGCATCCAAGCCCTGTAACTGACCCAGATTTAACGACTTGGCCGACCTGGACCACCAGGTAAGCTGTAGGAGAGACGGCATTTAAGTTGAGAATGCTTCCAGCTCTACATTTAAGTTCGGGATGTCTCCAGTTCAGATCTGTCAGCTGATTATACAGCCCATCCAACTTTCCTGGTTTCCTGTCTCACCTGCTTCTAAGTGAAACCCAAAAACCTTGGAGAGTAGAGCTTCCGACTTTCAACATGAGGATTCAGGGGTTAAATCTATCTAAGACAATGCCTTGGTTCCCTTTTCCTATCGTAACAGATAAGGATAGTCCTGTACCTTCCTGAAATCCCTAGCACATAGTCAGTGTACCATTGAGACACTTTCAGCAGAAAAACCAACTCAAAACAGCTTACATAGGCTACTTATTTTACTTTATTTTTAAAGAGATGGAGTCTCACTCTGTCACCCAGGCTGGAGTGCAGTTGCATGATCATAGCTCACTGTAGACTCAACTCCCTGAGCTCAAGTGACTATCACACCTCAGTCTCCTGAGTAGCTGGGACTGTGGGCGTGCGCTACCATGCCCAGCTAATTTTCAAAAAAATTTCTGTAGAGATGGAGTCTCCTTATTTTGCCCAGGCTGGGCTCTAACTCCTGAGCTCAAGCGATCCACCCACGGGAGCCTCCCAAAGCGCTAGGATTACAGGCATGAGCCACTGTGCCTGGACTATGGCACCATATTTGAGTATCTGGGGCTCAGTTGGAAATTCCTAAAAACACCAACGCCAGGACTACCTCTGGACATTCTAATTTCATTGGTCTCGGAAGGAGGCCTGAACCTGGGTTTTTTGTTTCTTTTTTTTTTTTGTCCCCAAGACAGAGTCTCACTCTGTTGCCCAGGCTGAAGTACAGTGATGTGATCTCAGCTCACTGAAACCTCTGCCTTCTGGGTTCAAGTGATTCTCCTGCCTCAGCTTCCTGAATAGCTGGGATTACAAGTGCTTCTCACCATGCCTGGCTATTTTTTTTTTTTTTCATAGATGGGGTTTCACCATGTTGGCCAGGCTGGTCTCAAACCCCTGACCTCAAGTGATTCACCTGCCTTGGCCTCCCAGAGAGCTGGGATTACAGGCATGAACCACTGCATGTGGCCCAAATCTGGGTATTTTTTAAAGCTTCCCTTGGTGACTCTAATGTGCAGCCAGGATTGAGAACCACTGACTTAGACTAATCAGGAATTACCCCTGAATCATGTCAGGGAGAGATAAAACTCAACCCCAGGCAGGAAAATGAGAGGAAATGTCTATTGGATATGCAACCCACAGATGATCACAAAATATTTCTTTAATTTCTCCAAAGAAGATACACAAATGCCAAACAAGCACATGAAAAGATGCTCAAAATCACTAATCATTAGAGAAATGCAGATCAAAACCACAATGAAGTGCCGCCTCACACATTAGGATGGCTACTATCAAAACAGAAAATATCAAGTGTTGGCAAGAACGTGGGGTAATTGGAACGCTTGTGCTATGCTGGTAGGAACGCATAATAGTGCCACTGCTATGGAAAACAGTATAATGGTTCCTCTAAAAAGTTTTTTTAAATTACCATATGATTCAGCTATTCCACTTCTAGGAATACACTTCAAATAATTGAAAGCAGCATCTCAAAGAGATATCTGTACATCCATGTTCATAGCAGCATTATTCACAATAGCCCAGAAAGCAACTTAAGTGTCCTTTGATGAATGAATGAATAAGTAAAATGTGTGGTACAATGGGGTATTTTTTAGCTTCAAGGGGAAGGAAATTCTGACACATTCTATAACAAGGATGAATATTGAAAACATTATGCTAAGTGAAATAAGCTAGTCACAAAAAGATAAAAAAATACTGTATGATTCCACTTACAAGAGACACCTAAAGCCATGAAATTCATGGAGAAAGTAGAATGGTGGTTCCAGAAGCTAGGGGAAGAGAGGACTGGGAAGTTATTGTTTAATAGGTATGGAGTTTCAGCGTTGTAAGATGAAAGAGTTCTGTGGCTGGATTGTGATAATGATGATAGTAGTGCAACAAAATGAATGGACTTCACGCCACTGAACTATACACTTAAAAATGGTGTAGGTGGGCCAGGCACGGTGTTTCACACCTGTAATCCCAACACTTTGGAAGACCGAGGCGGGTGGATCACCAGGTCAGAAGTTGGACCAGCCTGTAAGACCAGCCTGGCCAAGATGGTGAAACTCTGTCTCTACTAAAAATACAAAAAAATTAGCCTGGCGTAGTGGCAGGTGCCTGTAATCCCAGCTACTCGGGAGGCTGAGGCAGAGAATTGCTTGAACCTGGGAGAGGGAGGTTGCAGTAAGCCGAGATCGTGCCACTGCACTCTAGTCTGGGAGGCAGAGCAAGACTCCATCACACACACACACAAAAAGATTAAGGCGGTACATTTTGCTTTGTGGATTTGACCACGATTTTAAAGATGTTTGTTGAACAGATGCAGAGCTGAGAATTTGCTCCACTTGCCTTCTGTACTAGTGGCTAGCTGGCGTCAGGGCAAAAATGGGGAAGCTGCATGGGGCAGGAGTACTCTGAAAACAGCAGATTGCATTCTTTAAAGAGCAATAATTATGAATTCCAGTGATAATTAAGAGGGACGAGGGTGGAAAATAAGAATTGGGAGGGAAGGCTGGGCGTGGTGGCTCATGCCTTTAATTCCAGCACTTTGGGAGGCTGAGGCAAGTGGATCACCTGAGGTCAAGTGTTAGAGACCAGCCTGGCCAATATGGTGAAACCCCGACTCTACTAAAAATACAAAAATTAGCCAGGAGTGGTGGTGCGCGCCTGTAATCCCACCTACTCAGGAGGCTAAGACAGGAGAATCGCTTGAACCCAGGAGGTGGAGATTACATCACGCCACTGCACTCTAACCTGGATTCCGTTTCAAAAAAAAAAAAAAAAAGAAGAGCGAAATTCCAGAAATAGCCCACGCCTAGTTGGTTACCACCTTTTTGAGAGCCCCTCCCAGGTGTTCTTTGGCAAAATGCCCTGCTGAGAGCCAGGAAAGGTGAGACAGCCTGAGGTCCCATCCACTGCAGGCCTCAGTGCGGCTTTTGCAAGAGTCAGGTTGGCCAGATGTCTACTCGCCTCTCAATTTCCCATTCTAATGAAAGCCACTGGGACTGGGCAATTTAAAACTACTGATAATAGCAATATCTCTTATATTTGGCTCAGGGAAACGTATTAAGATTGATGCTAAATTTGAATGGTTCTGACATAGAGAATATCTACAGTTCTTAAAGTAAGATAATAAAGCTGTACTTCCAAGTGCTGACTTCCAATATAGGCCATCTCCTCCATTTCTCCATTTCTCCCTGTACTTCACTTCCCAGGGGGTATGGTGCTCTGAAGGCCAGTGAAAAATGCCAACATTCCCCATTCTCCACCACCGTCTCTCCCACCATCTCTCCCGCCATCTACACCACCACCTCCACCACCATCTCCACTACCATCTCTACTTCCTCAGTTTACTGAGCTTTTTTTCTCACCACTTCCCGGACAGACTATACAGTTAAATCTTCTAACTTAAAAAGGGCTTTTCCTTGGGCTATCACTAATGAAAGGAAAATAGTCTTCATATCAACCTGAAGACTTTGAAATTTTAAAATCATGTTTCCAGAAATGTGGACAACAGCTCACCAGACTCAGAATTACCTGGAACAGGGTTGAGGGCGGTGGCTGTCACCTATAATCCCAGTACTTTGGGAGGCTCAGGCAGGTGGATCACTTGACGTCAGGAGTTCGAGACCAGCCTGGCCAACATGGTGAAACCCTGTCTGTACTAAAAATACAAAAATTAGCCAAGCATGGTGGCACTTGCCTGTAGTCCCAGCTACTCGAGAGGCTGAGGCAGGAGGATTGCTTGAGCCTGGGAGGCAGAGGTTGCAGTGAGCCAAGATCATGCCACTGCATTCCAGCCTGGGTGACACAGTGAGACTCCATCTAAAAAAAAAAAAATAAATAGAATTACCTGGGACAATTAAAAAGGAAACTCCCCGGGCTATACCCAGACCCACTGCTCCAGAATCTCCGGGCACAGGGCCAGGAAGCTGCACTTTAACAAGGATCCTAGGTGATTCTTAAACTGATGAGGCTTGAGAACCAGTCTTTAGAGGAAGGTCGCCAGAGATGAACTGCAGGTGAATGCCCTTGAGCTAAACAAGTATGGAGGTCAAGGAGGGAATATTTATTGACAGTCTCCATTATGTTCCTGGTATAGAAACTGTGTCATTTAAACTTGACAACAACACTACAAAATTAGGTATATTCTAATCTCTACTTCAAAGTTGATCAATGGGAGATTGAACAAGGTTAAGTGATTCATCTAAAAACTGCAAAAAACTAGTGAGCCCTAGACTGGGTGTGGTGGCTCACGCCTGTAATCCCGGCACTTTGGTACGCTGAGACAGGCGGATCACGAGGTCAGGAGATCAAGACCATCCTGGCTAACACAGTGAAACCCCGTCTCTACTAACAGTACAAAAAATTAGCTGGGCGTGGTGGCGGGCGCCTGTAGTCCCAGCTACTAGGGAGGCTGAGGCAGGAGAATGGTGTGAACCCGGGAGGTGAAGCTTGCAGTGAGCC
>NW_012108698.1:226629-249959 GCF_000951045.1 Mandrillus leucophaeus
GGAGGCTGAGGCAGGAGAATGGTGTGAACCCGGGAGGTGAAGCTTGCAGTGAGCCAAGATTGTGCCACTGCACTCCAGCCTGGACGAAAGAGCGAGACTCCGTCTCAAAAAAAAAAAAAAAAGTGAGCCCTGAATCCATTTCTTTTGTTTTTGCTTTGGTTTTTTTCCTGAGACAGGGTCTTGCTCTGCTGCCCAGGCTGGAGTGCAGTGGTGTAATCATAGTTCACTGCAGCCTCGACTTCCCAGGCTCAAGCGATCCTACCACTTCAGCCTTCTGAGTAGCTGGACTATAGGCACCTGCTACTACACCCAGCCATTTTTTTATTTTTTAATACAGTGTCTCCCTATGTTGCCCTGGCTTGTCTCAAACTCCTGGGCTCAAGGGATCCTCCTGCCTTGGCCTCCTAATGTGCTGGGATTAAGAGGCATGAGCCACCTCGTCCTGCCCTGAATCTATTTGTCACTAAAATCCCATCGCCATGTCGTCTCCTGGAATCTGTGCATTTTTGCTTTTGTCACTAAAGCCTGGAGGATGCTGAGCTGATAAAAACTGTCTTATACAGTGTTTATCTTCAGGCCTTGTATTCATGTATTCATTTATGCCCATTGTACCAAGCGATCTATAATGAAAACCATTTGTTCATAAGAGGCCCAGAGACCCTCAGGGCACCTAGTTCTTGCATCATTCAAACTAGAAGCAAATAACAACACCTCCTCGAGGGGTGTAACAACTGACAAAAGAGCAACACACCTTCAAATAAGGAAGAACCAGCCTAGTCCAGGGGTGTGGTCTGATATTCAATGTTCCCTTTCAGATCACACTTGGGCTCTGACCAGCTGTTATTTTCATCCACCAGGAAGAGTTCTACTTTCTGAGCAATTTGTGCAGCCAATTCTTCTTCCTTTATATCCTTCACCTAGGGGAGGCTCAGGTGGTCAAGGTTCTTGGAAAAGGAGATCCTGTATTCTACCAGGCAGTGAACCAGTCATTCTGCAAGGGTTTATTAAGGGTTTAGTAAGCTGTAACTATGTGCAAGGGTTCAAGATGGATAAGGCATCACAAGAAGCTTACAAACCAGTAAGGGAAGCAGATCACTAGACAGCCCGTTCCAATAGTGATAGATACGTGCACGACACTTCTGGGGAGAACTATGGAGTAATATATAATCATAGTAATCCAACCCAGGACTGGATAGTGGGAGACGACAGGGAAGGCTTCCTCAAGGAAATTCTCAGAGGCTTAAAAGGGTGAATAGGAGTGAACAGATGAAGGAGCTGGCAGAGGAGACAGTGTGAGCAATGGCAAGGAGGGAGGAAATCACATAATGTTCAGACCAAAAGAAAAAAGCCATGTCTACCAGAAAGAGCCCATTGACCATTTCCATTTGGCCAAATCAGCAGGCTATTTTTCAGTAGTTTTTTCTAATTATTTCCCCAAATGTCTTTTGGCTGTCACTGTTCGTACTCTTTCTGACCAGCTCATGAATTCTAAAATTAGAAAGAAGCTTAAGGAAGACCCAATAGAAATTAGACTGGAGTCCTAAGAAATCAGGCTGTGGGAAGATGATTATAATGAGGTTTTTAAGTAACATCTCAGACATTGAAATGATCTCCTCTACAAGCAAGTAATACAACCTAGGACTGAGAGAGGAGAAAGAAAGAAATCAGTCAGGCAGGCAGTTAGGGTGGGTCCTCGGTTGAATTCTTTCAAAGAAAAAAACAGCCTGAAAAATCAAGCTGCAGGCCAGATAAGGGAATTTGCACAGGGGCAGGGGGGTCGGGGTGGGGCTTGCCTAAGACATGCCCACAGTCTCAAAGATTAAAAAGTCTGCACAAGTGACTTGCCTAGACATGTCCACCCTGGAAATTTCCATCTCCGGACACATATGCAGTAAGTAGAACAAAACAATATGGAGTAACTCAAGCTAAGGGTCCATGTGTACATTAGGAGGACTGGGTGGAGCTACAAGAAATTTCCCTTATTCAAATGAGACACCCAGCCCTAATCAGTTTCTTATAAAAGCTTTTACATTCAACTGTAAAAGCAGCAACCATCCTTCAGGTTGCCTCTCCATGGCAGAGAGTTTTCTATTTTTGCTCATGAAACTCATGCTCCAACTTCACCCTTGCTGTCTGCGCTCCTCAACTTTCTTGGTCATGGTGTGTTCGGAATTTATTCCTTCCAGTGGGTTCTTGGTCTCCGCTGACTTCAAGAACGAAGCCGTGGACCTTCACAGCCAGTGTTACAGCTCTTAAAGGTGGTGTGGACCCAAAAAATGAGCAGCAACAAGATTTATTGTGACTTTAAGAATGAAGCCGTTGACCTTTGCAGCGAGTGTGACAGCTCTTAAAGGTGGTGCAGACCCAAACAGTGAGCAGCAGCAAGATTTATTGTAAAGAGTGAAAAAAACCATGCTTTCACAGCGTGGAAGGGGACCTGAGCAAGTTGTCCCAGCTGACTGGGGTGGCCAGCTTTTATTCCCCTATTTGGCCCCACCCATTTCCTGCTTATTGGTCCATTTTACAGAGCACTGATTGGTCCATTTTACAGAGTGCTGATTGGTCCATTTTGCAGAGTGCTGATTGGTGCACTTACAATCTTTTAGCTAGACACGGAGTGCTGATTGGTGTGTTTTTACAGAGTGCTGATTGGTGCATTTACAATCCTTTAGCTAGACACAGAGTGCTGATTGGTGTGTTTTTACAGAGTGCTGATTGGTGCATTTACAATCCTTTAGCTAGACACAGAGCAATGATTGGTGCATTTACAATCCTCTAGCTAGACAGAAAAGTTCTCCAAGTCCCCACTCGACCCAGGAAATCCAGCTGGCTTCACCTCTCAGTGGGACGAAGAACTTTGGGTTTACCTCAGACAACAAGAGTCTGATACATTGTGATGCACTGGTGAGACTGGTACAGTGCATATAAGAATAGGCGACTGGATGTAGACATCCACACAGTGTGTGCCTTCTGGTGAGTTAAGTCTCCTAAGCCTCACTTTCCTCGTCTGTAGCATGGAAGCATTAATACCTATTTTTAATTACTGAGAGAACGCTTGTGGCAGATGACTGGCACATATTAATCTCTCAATAAACAGTAATTATTATTTTTATAACTACCCATACTCATTGTCACTAAATGTACATTACATAACAAAGGTTGAGTGTGAATAAAATGGGATTCATTTATCACAACAATTGATTTACCACATAGAACAAACACTGGAATCCCAGAGTCAGAAGGTGAACAACCATGAGGACCACAGGGCAGGGCACCAAAATCACCTGCTACAGCCACCACTGCAGGGTACATAGAGAGATCTAAAAACTGGTATTAGTCCACCCCCAGATTGCAAAAGAGTTATGGTAGAAGAGGCTGGGGGAAGTGAGATACCTTGGAGACATTTTCAATGTATAATAAACTTCCAATACCCTCTCCAGAGGAGAAGGCAAAGAGGGTTTTCTTCTTTATCTGAAGCTAAGTAGAACTGGCATTCAAGAGGAGCACTCAAATAACTCGACAACCTTCCCTGGAGTCAGAGATCACAGGGAATGATTTCTGAAATACACCTGAGAATGCTAAAGGCTGTAGTCGCTGATGCTGACAGAAGCAGGAGGAAGGCATTGCACAGGGGAGTGAAGTGCACTTCCAACCACTCCAGAGCATTCCTAGGAACAAACTAAAGTGTTCTGTAGCAAAACGAGCTGCAGGAAATGAACAATGCTTATAGAAGCATGACCAACATACCTTAGCATTCTAAGGCTCTGATAAGTCCTGCAAGAAAGATAACTAGTTTTATTTAACAGCACTTTTCAAACTTAATTTTTTTTTTCTTTTAAAGAGACAAGGTCTAGCTATGTTGCCCAGGCTGGTCTTGAACTCCTTGGCTCAAGTGATCCTCCTGTGTTGGCTTCCTAAAGTGCTAGGATTACAGGCATGAACCATCATTCCCAGCCCACATTTTTCAAACTTTTAAACCATGGAACCCTGTTTTCCTTGGTAATGCCTATTCATAATCCGTGGATGTCATGCTTTGTGGAAACACTTTTGAAAACACTGATGTGGGCTTTAGACTTAAAAGGCTCTGGACTACCTGGCAAGAGGCGCAGCTCACCTGAGAACTGGAATCCTTCTCATTACTCAAGGAGATAAACTATTGTTCCCACTATTCTCTGGTGGGCCAGAACCTTGGGGTCAGGATCATTTCTAGTCAAGTGAAACATTTCCAAAGCTCTTCACTGGGAAAACCCTTATCCTCAGTGATCGTTATCCTCTGTGGCTAGAGGCGGGTTCCTGGCAGGAGGAACCCTCCCTTTCTGCTTTCCATAAATGCTTATAATCATTTCATTGAATGAGCTGGACTTAGCTGGGCTTATAAACACAAAATAACTTTATATTTTTTCTTCCATGGCCTCTTCAAATCACTCCACGGTCTAATTCTTTCTTGCCCCAGGATAGGATCATGAGCACATTCCATGACTTTTCCAGTCATCCCTGGAAAATAAATGAAAAGCCCCTTGTTTGGTTATTAACAAATAAAGTCTGTTTCATAATCATATAATTCCAATCCAGCCCAGGATAAAAATCAGAACTCCAATTAACTCCAAATCTTTATCCAATTAAGATTTCTTCCCTTCTCCACTTTGGACCTGGCCACACTGGCAGGCAGAATTGAGAGTATCATCAGTTTCTTTTCTCTTTTCCCAATCCTCTTGCTTCCCACTTTATAGCTGGTGTTTGTGACCCCTGCAGGGTTGGGTCCTGGGAAGAAGAGATTCAGGAAAAGGACACAGCTCGACTCAGTTGAATGGCTGGGGTCCTGCTGCCTGTGCCCTCTGGATGGCAGATGCCTTCTCTCTTGATGAGCTTTCGAAGGCTTTCCAGAGAGCTACCCCCTTACTCTTTCATGGAGAAAATATGCCTTTCCTGATTGCTCTTGACCCCTCAGCATCCCATGTCCACCCATCTGCCTGGGTGGCACTGTCCCTTGAGGCAGGTGTCTTGGAAAAAGTCATGTTTAAGCAAATTCCAGGCCAGCTGCCTTCATATCCAGGTCCTAGTAAAATGCAGTGGAAATGTAATGGGCCTTTGAAGCATTCTGTCGTCACTGTGAGGCAGAAGCAGTCCCAGCCATCTCTCACTAGGCAAGAGCGGGACACCAGTCCCCACCAGTGTTCTCTAGAAACTTCCTTTGAAGTGCATCCTTTTCCTGCCTGTGGGCGTGGGATACCCAGCACACTGAAAATTCTCACAAAGATCCTCCCTCTACTACTGATGATTGAAATTCCATCTTTAAAAAGTAGGTGTCTGTGATAGGCTAATAATGTAGGCATGACTGGTTTCTGATTCTCTCTCTCTCTCTTTTTTTTTTTTTTTTCATTTTGAGATAGGGTCTCGCTCTGTCACTCAGTCTGGAGTGTAGTGGTGCGATCTTGGCTCACTGCGGCCTCAAACTCCCAGACTGAGGTAATCCTCCTGCCTCAGTCTCCTGTGTAGCTGGGACCACAAGCGCATGCCACCACACTCAGCTAATTTTTGTTTATTTTTTTTGTAGAGACAGGGTCTCACCATGTTTTCCAGGCTGGTCTTGAACTCCTGGGCTCAAGGGATCCACCCACTTTGGCCTTTCCAAGGGTTGGGACTACAGGTGTGAGCCACTGCGCCCAGCCAATTTTTTTTTTTAATAACAAAGATTGTTTGATGCTAGGTCTTGCTCTGTTGCTTTGTCTGCTGGAGTGCAGTGGTACGATCTTAGCTCACTGCAGCCTCGAACCCCTGACCCCCACCCCCAACAGTGGGTTCAAGTCATTCTCCCATCTTAGCCTCCCAAGTAGCTAGAACCACAGCGTGCACCATCATGCCTAGCCAATTGTTTTATTATTTGTAAAGATGATGTTTCACTATCTTGCCCAGACTGGACTTGAACTCCTGAGCTCATGCGATCCTCCCACCTCAGCCTCTTAAAGTGCTGGTATTACAGCCATGAGCCACTATACTGGTCTTTTTTTTTTCTTTTTTTTCCCCCCCCGCTTAATGTTCCCTGCATGGCTAGACCAGCATCTGCCTGTATCATCTGAGGGATACTTGGCACTACTGCATTGTTCTCGGCTTTGGGGAGCTCACTTGAAATCAAGCCATAGAGAATTTTATTTTAGTATCCTGTTATTTACAGCTTTCTTGCTCTGAAAGTTTTGATCTTAAGTTGGAAAGTTTGCAATATTGCTGCAGTTGGATATAGGCATAACAATTTGGCAATATGCCAGATACGATATAGACAACAGCATCCCTAACTTTAATGGAAGTTCCTAAGGTTATCATCTCTAGAGATCTCATATTTCTCAATTTAAAATGTCTTTAGGGCCGGGCACAGTGGCTCACACCTATAATCCCAGCACTTTGGGAGGCCGAGGCAGTCGGGAGTTCAAGACCAACCTGGGCAACATGGCGAAACCCTATTTCTAAAAAAAAAAAAAAAAAAAAAAAAAAAAAAAAATTAGCCCGGTATGGTGGTGGTGCACACCTATGGTCCCAGCTACTCAGGAGGCTGAGGCAAGCTAATCACTTGAACCTGGGAGGCAGAGGTTGCAGTGAGCCAAGATCATGCCGTTGCACTCCAGCCTGGGTGACAAGAGTGAACTCTGTCTCCTAAAAAATAAAAAGTAAAATGTCTTTAGTTTTCTCCCTTTCCATTTGATTGTCCTGAACTACTTGATATTAGTAAACCTTTGTTGTTGTTAGTAATAACATTTCTTTTTAAACATGTATCTTTACATATTGACGTATGAAACCTTAACAGGGCTTTCATAGGAGTTATCTATTGCTGTATAACATAGTACCCCAAAACCTAGTGGCTTAAAACAACAAACATATATTACTTCATAGTTTCTGTGGATTTGGAATTCAGGAGCAGCTTAGTTGAGTGCCTCTGGCTTAAAAACTCTCATGAGGTTGCAGTTAAGCTCTCAGAGGCTCACGGGGTCTCATCTGAAGTCTCAACTGGAGTGGGGATGGGGTGGTGGTGGTGAGGATGGCTGCTTCCAGTCTCACTCATGTGTTTATTAGCTGACCAGAATCTCCCACCAGATGGGCCTCTCCATACAGAGACCTCACAACACGGCACCCAGCTTCCTTCAGGGTGAGAAATCTGAGAGAGGGCAAGAGAGAGTGTGGCAAAGAAAGAAGCCGTGGTCTTCTAATAACGTGATCACACAGTGACATCCTATCACTTCTGCTGTATTTTATTCCTTAGAGGTGAATCGATAAGCCCAGCCCACACACAGGAGGAGGGAATTATACCAGGATATGAATGAGGAGGTGGAGGACACTGGGGGACATCTTAGAGGCTTCTTACCACAACTTCATAATCGTTAGTTAATAAGATTGGAAGATACAAATATTATTGTCTCAGAATCTTCCAGTGTTGCTTATATCTACTACTGACTTTAGAGAAAATTCCAACTAGTCCAAGATTGCATATAATCCTCCAAGTTGAAAACTCACATAACACTACTTTATTAAAGAATAGGTCAGGCATGGTGGCTCACGCCTGTAATCCCTGCACTTTGTGAGGCCAAGGCAGGTGGATCACCTGAGGTCAAGAGTTTGAGACCAGCCTGGCCAACATGGTAAAACCCCATCTCTACTGACAATACGAAAATTAGCCAGGTGTGGTGGCAGGTACCTGTAATCCCAGCTACTCAGGAGACTGAGGCATGAGAATCGCTTGAAATCAGGAGACAGAGATTTCAGTGAGCCAGGATTGTGCCACTGCACTCCAGCATAGGGGACAGAGCGAGACCCTGTCTCCAAAAAAAAAAAAAAAAAAAAAAGAATAAAATATGGCAACTGTATTCTACCTAAACCCAGGTGAGCTGAGCAAACTATAATTACAATTATGAGCTCCTTCAAAAGCTTTAGGATGTACAATTTGTCAGACTTCAATGAAAATATCTTTATGACTATGACCTATTGCCATCTGTCCAAAAAAAAAATCAGCAAGGCCAGGCGCAGTGGCTCACACCTGTAATCCCAACAATTTGGGAGGCCAAGGCGGGCGAATCACCTGAGGTCAGGAGTTCTAGACTAGCCTGGCCAACATGGTGAAATCCCGTCTCTACTAAAAATACAAAAATTAGCAGGGCATATTGGTGCATGCCTGTAATCCAAGCTACTAGGGAGACTGAGGCAGGAGAATTGCTTGAACCCAGGCAGAAGTTGCAGTGAACTGAGATCATGCCACTGCACTCCAGCCTGGGTGACAGAGCAATACTCCGTCTCAAAACAAAAAAATCAGTAAAATACTTGCCTATAAGATGAACTGAGAATTTTGGTACCTTAAATATCTTATTAGTCCATATTTTATTATAAACCAAAACTATAGATTATCTCCTTTTGTTAAATAATTGTATACTATTCTTTCTTAAGCTATGTACAGGCAGTATTTATATATTATTTGTATTCTACCTATTTTCAAACAGAATTGGTGGGCATTAGAATTTGGCAAATTTAGGCTTTATCTTCTTCATATTTTATATCATTTCATTCTTCAAAATGATTCTAAATTTATTTTTCTCCCCTGATTGTTATAAATCTATGATATACTTGGGATAGGTGGCAACTTTTTTTTTTTTTTTTTTTTTTTTTTTTTTTTTTTTTTTTGAGATGGGATCTCACTCTGTCACTTAGGCTAGAGTGCAGTAGCAGAATCTTACGATCTTGGTTCACTGGAATCTCCACCTCCCAGGCTTAAGCTATCCTCCCACTTCAGCCTCTCCAGTAGCTGGGTCCACAGGTGCACATCACCCACATCTGGCTAAATTTGTTTTGTATTTTTGGTGGAGATGGGGTTTCGCCACGTGAACCAGACTAGTCTTGAACTCCTGCACTCAAGTGATCTGCCTGCCTCGGCATTCCAAAGTGCTGCAATTATAGGTGTGAGCCACTGCACCCAGCCTTATTTCTACTTTAGAAGACAACAGGTTTGGAGTTTCCCAAAATCATAAAACCTGTAAAAAACAAAATCAAAACATAAACCCAACTCCTGTGCATTTCCCATTATGCCTGAGCTCCATTCATTCTGAGCACGGTGATTATTCTTCGAGTGTGTTCATTACAGAGCCACCCACCAGCTAGAGACACTCTTTGTTCCTATTTAAACTGTCCACTACAACAAAATCAGTTTGCCACATAAAACAAATGTTTGTCAAAAACAATCCTCTGTGAACCTGTTTAAACAAGCTTTTGGTTTCTTTCTTTTTAAAAAAAATACAAGGAGAGGCAAATTTGCCTAATATTAAAAAACACCCTTGGCTTTTTTCCTGAAACCAGACAACTTCTGTGTAAACACTCTCTTTCCTTCTTTGAAACCAGAAGAGTCCCACATGGAAATTATTTCAATAGTTCCTGACAAAAATGCTCCTAGGCCTCTAAGAAAGTAACACATGCCTGGAGAAAAAGAAGGAAAAAGGCCAGGCATGGTGGCTCACTCCTGTAATCCTAGCACTTTGGGAGGCCGGGACAGGCGGATCACTTGAGGTCAGGAGTTCGAGACCAGCCTGGCCAACATGGTGAAAACCTGTCTCTACTAAAAATACAAAAAACTTAGCTGGGTGTGATGGTCCATACCTGTAGTCCCAGCTGCTTGGAAGGCTGAGGCACAAGAGTCGCCTGAACCCAGGAAGTGGAGGCTGCAGTGAGCCAAGATCACGCCAGTGCACTCCAGCCTGGGCAACAGGGTGAGACCCTGTGTCCAAAACAAAACAAAACAAAAAAAGGAAAAATTAAAAGGCATTAAAATGCCTACTATCCATGGAATAAGTATTCATTTTAAGAAGGAAGGGAACCCAAATAGTTTCACTGTGACTTGAAAAGCAATGAAGTTTAAAAATTGAAAAGACAGGTCAGGTGCGGTAGCTCATGCCTGTAATCCCAGCACTTTGGGAGGCCAAGGCGAGTGGATCACCTGAGGTCAGGAGTGAGTTTGAGACCAGCCTGGCCAACATGTTGATACCATGTCTCTACTAAAAATACAAAAATTAGCCAGGCATGGTGGCAGGCGCCTGTAATCCCAGCTACTGGGGAGGCTGAGGCAGGAGAATCACTTGAACCAGGGAGGTGGAGGTTGCAGTGAGCCAAGATTGTGCCACTGCGCTCCAGCCTGGGAGACAGAACGAGACTCCATCTCAAGGAAAAAAAAAATTGAAAAGACTAAGGAACTTAATAGCACGATTCAAAAATATTCAGGGAATTTCATTCCATTGGCATTTTTTTGAGCTATATGATTTATGAGACACCGTGTTAAGAGCCAAAGGAAATACAAGTATGAGAAAGTCCATTTCTATCACCAAGTAAATTATTTCATGGTGGGAAATACTGCAAGGTAGATATTTTCATATACCCCATTTTACAAGTGACAAAACTGAGGTTCAAAGAGATACAGTTACTTGCTCAAGACTGGAAAAGGTGATATTCATCCAAATTCTGTGACTTTGAGCAAGCTACTGAACCTCTTTGGGCCTCAGAATTTGACTAATGAGTAAAAAAGGGAGGGACATTCCAGAAACAGGGAACAGCCTGAGCAAAAAACAGATGGCAAAGTCAGTGCCGTGTAAATAAAAGATATGGGCTATGGGGCAGGGTAATAGGAAATAGTTTTGGAAGGCTATTTTATGGGGTCATATCTTGGAAGATTTTGATTACCAGGCTGACGATCTGATTTGAAATATGAAAATAGGAACCCACTGAATACTTTTGGCAAGGAGGTGGCATGTGGTGATTGCGGCATTCTGAAATGTATCATAATTCCAGTGTCTTTAGAAATTCGGTGGATAGGCGCCAGCGTTAAAATGTTTGCCATTCCATGTATCATCTTGTCTCTGATGATTCTGCTCTATTCTGGGCTGAAGGAGTGGCGTAACATGATGAAGAAGAGGTATTCTGGACCATGTAAAGGACAGCAGATTGCTAAGGTCAACATTTAATGAGTCAAAGTCAAAAAGAGATGAGTTTGGAATGGTAGGGTCTGGAGATGACAGAAGAGCTGGAATGAATGTTAAACTCAAAAGTGTCGATTCTCATAGGCAATGGGCACCCATGGAAGAGTCTGAGTAAGGTAATGACAAGATAATCGAGTTATAAGTAGAGAAATTATATGTGCTCCTTTTGAACTAGTTTTTGTTTGTGTCTGCCTACAAGCCACCTCATCATTCACCATTTGTCATTCAAAAAGCAAAGATCGTCCTACCCCTTGTGAGTGCCCTTTGTATTACAGATGCTGACTTTTTAAAATATGTTTTTATTATAATCTATATTGGTTTTCTATTGCCCCATAATAGATTACCATAAATTTATCAGCTGAAAGTAACATTCATTCATTTATTCATTATCTCATGGTTCTGTAGGTCCAAAGTCCAGGTACAACATGCTTGAGTTCAGCTGAGCTGAATTCTGGTCTGGAGACTTGACTAAGGAAGAATCCACTTCTAAAGCCATGCAGGTTGCTGTCAGAATTCAGTTCCTTGTTGTAGAAGGACTGAGGTCCCTGTCTTGGTGGCTGTTGATTAGGGTTGTTGTCAGCTCCTAGAGGCTGTTTGCAGGTTCTTATCCTGTGGAGACAGCCATCTTCAGAGTCAGCAGTGGAGAAACTCCCTGGCGTCACGTTCCTGTCCTGCTTCAAATGTCTTCCTTAGGACAAGTCTCATCTCTTATAAGGGCTCACCTGGTTAGGTCAGGCTCACCCAGGTGGTCTCCTTTCTTTCTTTTTTTTTCTCACTCTGTCGCCCAGGCTGAAGTGCAGTGGCATGATCTCAGCTCACTGCAACCTCCACCTCCCAGGTTCAAGCGATTCTCCTGTCTCAGCCTTCTGAATAGCTGGGATTACAGGTGCACACGACACCACCCAGCTAATTTTTGTATTTTAGTAGAGACAGGATTTCACCATGTTGGCCAGGCTGGTCGCAAACTCCTGACCTCATGATCCACCCACCTCAGCCTCTCAAAGTGCTGGGATTACAGGCGTGAGCCACCGCGCCCGGCCCAGGGAGTCTCCTTTCTTCCAGTCAGATGTGTGGTGGAACGTTGCCTCTTCACAGAAGTGATTATTGCTTCATCTGCAAAGTCTTAGGGATTATGCAGGGCGTGTACACCAGGGGACAGGAATCTTAGGGATCACCTTAGAATTCTGCCTCCCACAGATTCTAAGTTTCTTGTGGGCTGGAATTATACAGAGGATGCTTTAGAACCCAGGACAGTGCTTTGCCCATAGAGACAATTCAACAAATACTACAGAGGTAAAGAAGTACATCACTATCATTCTATTTAAAACAGACTCTCCCTCTGCCTCTCAGTTTCCCCCGACCTTCTTTATCTCCTTAGCATGTATCACAACCTGACTATATATATATACGTGTATGTGTGTGTGTGTGTTTATATTTATTGTTCATTGCCTGTCCTCCCACCACTCAAATGAAAGCCTCCTTAGGCCAGGTGTGGTAGCTCATGCCTGTAATCCCAGCACTTTGGGAGGCAGAGGTGGATGGATCACCTGAGATCAGGAGTTCGAGACCAGCCTGGCCAACATGGTAAAACACAGTCTCTACTAAAAATACAAAAATTTGCTGGATGTGCTGGTGCATGCCTGTAATCCCAGCTACTCAGGAGACTGAGGCACAAGAATCGTTTGAACCTGGGAGGCAGAGGTTGCAGTGAGCCGAGATTGCGCCATTGCACTCCAGCCTGGGCGAGAGTGAGACTCCGTCTCAAAAAAAAAAAAAAAAGAAAGCCCCCTTAAGGTATGAATTTTTTCTAGCCTATTCACTCACCACTTTGTCCCCAGTGTTTAAAGCACTACTTGGCACATTTTAGATACCCAATAATAAATATTTAGCAAATGAACGGATGGCTGAATGTTCTCAACTTGTCCAGGCATTAAAGAAGATGATGCCCCAGGGCTACAGAGTTATGTGGGGAAATATTCCAAATTTAAATTCAAGGATACATTTGAATTGCCTTTCAATTGAATGAATGCATTTGTAATAGACAAACATTCACTGATACATTATGTGTCCAGCATGATGCTGAGTATTTTATCTCATGCAATCAATTGAACAGCTGGAGGAAAAGTTAAGACTAAAATCATGTCCCTCCTCTACTCAAGGCCTCCAATGGCTCCCATCTCCCTCTGGAAAATAGTGGAGGTCATCGTAATGGCCTCTACATCCCTGTGCTTCATCTCCCACTTCTCTCTTCCTCTACCCTCCAGCTTCCCTGGCCCTCTGTGGTGATCATGCCAGCCTTGCTCCCAGCTCAGGGCCTTTGCCCTTTCAGTGCCTTCTACCCAGCCTGCTCATGACCCCAGATGCTGGCATGAATTGCTCCATCATCTCTTTCCATTGGTTCCTCACTTTGCACCTTCTAAGTGAAACCTTCCATGACCATTGTGTTTAAAATCACAGCCATTGCTCATCCTCCCTCACCCAGAACTCCCTGTCCCCTTTCCTGTTTCTGTTTTCTCCATAACACTCCTCACCATGTATCACTTATATCTCATTTATATATTTTCTTCATTGTATGTCTTCTCCCACTAGGATGAAAGAAGACTGGGGATTTTTCTGTTTTGTTCACTGCTGGAACACAAAAATCTAGATATTCCAGCACCCAGAACAGTGCCTGGCACAAAGTAGGCCCTCGGTAAATATTTATTGTGTCTTACAGAGCTAACAAGAATACGACAATAACTCAAATAAATTTGGGCTCAGTATTTTCCCCATGAATTTCAAGCCAAATTTCCAGGCTCTCTGTCCCTCATTGCAGCTGAAAATATGACCCCATTTCCCACCCTTTAAACAGTATACAAAACCCCAGGAGAAGAGGGTTTTGGTGTATTCTAAGAAACCTGGTGTTCTTGCTCTTTTGTATAGGAAAGTTCCCAGTAACTTCTAGTAACATCTGAGCCTTGAATTGCCTTTGTAGAGGCCAGAAAGAAGTAGGTTAAAGTAACTGAGCTTTTTATCTGAGCTAATGAAAGCACTTTGAGTCAATGTTAGCCATGGGTTGGCCCTCCTTAAAAGAACGGTTGAGCAAAAATACAAATTAGGTGTCTTGGGAATTCAAAGGGACTGTCAAAAAAAAAAAAAAAGGCTACCAGGGGAACGTGGAGTGTAGAAAACTGTAGTTATTACAAGGCCTGGGCGATCCTTCAGAAGGTTTAGGTTTGGATGTGGAGCTGTGTTCCAATGGCAATGTCAGAAATTTGTGATTGGCTCCCATCCTTCGCCAGCCTCATTTTATTCACCTTGCAATAACGCAACCTCACATTTCACACAAGTTTTTAAACCTCTCTCACAATATGGCTTTATTCTTTCTTTTTTTTTTTCCAGACAGGATCTCACTCTGTCTCCCAGGCTGGATCTTGGCTCACTGCAAACTCTGCCTCCTGGGTTCAAGCGATTCTCCTGCCTCAACCTCCCAAGTAGCTGGGATTACAGGCGCATGCCACCATGCCTGACTAATTTTTGTATTTTTAGTAGAGACGAGGTTTCACCATGTTGGCCAGGCTGATCTCCAACTCCCGGCCTCAAGTGATCCACCCACCTCGGCCTCCCAGAGTGCTGGGATTACAGGCGTGAGTCACCGCGCCAGGCCACAGTATGCCTTAATTCTAATAAGCTAACAACACAGCAAATTCTAATGGATTCGAAACAGTAGCTGAACAATGCCTCTAATATTTTATTTTCAACAAAGTAAAAAAATCCCGTAACAGTTCCTCAGTTCTACTAAGTCTGTCTCTGCAATAGATTTGTTCAACAGAAGCGCAGCACACACTCACAAGCCTTATCTACTTGCAGGAATACTCACAGATACTGGTGTTTTCTCCAGCATGGGAGCTGATTATAATCCTGAAAGACGCAATCCTGAAAGCCATCATCCCATATGTTGAAATCCTGTAAGATCAAAATTCTGAAAATATAATTCTGGAAAAAATAATTTTAAAATTATTTTTAAAAGTTTTATTTACTGGCTGGTGCCATGGCACATGCCTGTAATCCCAGCATTTTGGGAGGCAGAGGCAGGCAGATCACTTGAAACCAGGAGTTTGAGATCAGTCTGGCCAACATGGTGAAACCCCGTCTCTACTAAAAATGCAAAATTTAGCCAAGTGTGCTGGCGTGTGCCTGTGATTCTACCTACTTGGGAGGCTGAGGTACGAGAATGGCTTGAGCCTGGGAAGCAGAGGTTGTAGTGAGCCAAGATTACACCACTGCACTCCAGCCTGGGCGACAGAGCGAATCTCTGTCTCAAAAAAAAAAAAAAAAAAAAGAATGGTAGGACCATCCCCTTAGTGACAAGTGAGTTCTTATTCAGTTTGTGTGAGAAGATCTTGGACCTTCTTCTCCACCCTTGCTCCCTCTTTCACTGTGTGATACACCAGCTTCCCTTTTGCCTTCTGCCATGATTGTAAACTCCCTGTGGCCCTCAATGGAAGCATATACTGTTACAGTTCTTCCTCTACTGCCGCAGAACTACGAGCCAATTAAACCTCTTTTCTTTATAAGTTACCCAGCCTCAGATATTCATTTACAGCAATACAAAAAATGGTCTAACACAATGTTCACATTCATTTTCTGCTTGGTGCTGCTCTTTTTAGAAATTCTTCTCATTCCGTATACACTGATATGAGCATTCTGTATTAAATTTTGTCACTTCTGTGCCATGCTTCTTTGTTGTTTTGAGTACACAGAGATTCATTCTGCATGCACTCATATACAGACCACAAATTTGGTGGAAATAATCCTGTTGATCAAATAGCAAGGCCATCTTATCCTAAGTGTTGCGTGAGAGTCTTCTTATCCTACCATGTACATAATTATTTTCAAACTAGTCCGTAACTTCACTGGCTTTTTCAGGCAAATGTGGCTTTAATTAATTAGAAGCTTCTGGAATGTCATCACCTGGAAGGAATGCCAATGCAGGCAAATTACAAATTTTTAAACTGAAGTTTTCATCATTGCCGTATCATGTGGCCAGTCCACTCATCTGAACTTCCCACCAAATGCATTGGGCTGAATGGAAAATACAAATTATACCGGTAACACATTGAAATTCATTTTTAGAAGACTTGATTGCCCCTAATTCCAAATCTGACATTATGGTTTGGGGATTCAATTGAAATCTATTTTCTTCTGCATAAGGCAGTAGTTGCACCTAACATGATGCAACTATCCTGTGATTGTGATTTTCAGGATTTTGTATGTTAGGGATCTTAGGCTTTAGTGATTTTGATCTTTTTGAGATTTCAACTTTGGAGATTATGGCATTCAGGATTGTGTTTTTGGGGATTATTACCTAAATCCCTCCAGAACTAAGTCAATCAGAGCCTGCTCTGGCTAGGCTGGCTCATGGCATCTTCTGACCTAAAGGTGAACCAAGATTTTGTTATTTGGTAACTAGTTGATGCTCTAAAAGGTGAAGTTACTTAGACAGGTCAGGATCTAGACAAACAAAAATATATGAGTGTTTTTGTGTTCTGGGTGAGAGAGAGAAAAAAGGAATGAAAAGGAGATGGTGTGTTGTTTGTAACTGCATTTTATATAAATGTAAGGACCTGCTTATCTGATGGGTTGATATGGTTTGACTGTGTCCCTACCCAAATCTCATCTTGAACGGTAGCTCCCATAATCTCCACGTGCCATGGGAGGGACTCAGTAGGAGGTAATTGAATCATGAGTGCGATTTCCCCCATGCTGTCCTCGTGATAGTAAGTACTCACGAGATCTGATGGTTTCATAGGGGGCTTCCCCCTTCCCTTGGTACTCATTTTTCTTCTTCCTGCTGCCATGTGAAGAAGGGCATGTGTGCTTCCCCTCTTGCCATGATTGTAAGTTTCCTGAGGCCTCCCCAGCCATGCTGAACTGTGAATCAATTAAACCACTTTCCTTTACAAATTAGCCAGTCTCAGGTATGTCTTTATTAGCAGCATGAGAAAGGACTAATATACAAGCATAGAAAAAGCAAAACTATAAAGACAGAGAACATATCAGAAGTTGCCTGGGGTTGGGGAGGTGAGAATAGACATTGACCAAAGATAGACACTGACCACAGATAGACACAAGGGAAATCTGATGCAAGAGCTCTAAAACTAGATTGTGTGGAAGGTTGCACAACAGTATGAATTTACTAACAGTCATCAACCGTTACATTTAAAGGGGATAGATTTTTAATAATTCCACTTGCATTAGCATCAGAAAGAATAAAATAGGAATAAATTTAACCAAGGAAGTATAAGACTTGTACCTGAAAACTACAAAACATTACTGAACGAAATGAAAGAACACCTAAATAAATGGAAAGACATCTATGTTCACGGATTAGAAGGGATATTGTTAAGATGTCAATATTCAAATCTGAGACTCCACGCAGTCCCCATCAAAATGCCAATGATCTTTTTGTGGACATTGAAAAACCAAAAACCTATGCTCAAATTCGTATGGAAGGGTAAGGGGCCCCAAAGAGCCAAAACAATGTTGAAAAAGAACACACAGGGTTGGGCACGGTGGCTCACGCCTGTAATCCCAGCATTTTGGGAGGCCGAGGTGGGCGGATCACGAGGTCAGAAGATCGAGACCATCCTGGCTAACATGGTGAAACCCCGTCTCTACTAAAAATGCAAATTATTAGCTGGGTGTGGCGGCGGCCGCCTGTAGTCCCAGTTACTGGGGAGGCTGAGGCAGGATAATGGTGTGAACCCAGGAGGCGGAGCTTGCAGTGAGCTGAGATCGCACCACTGCACTCCAGCCTGGGCAACAGAGCAAGACTCCGTCTCAAAAAAAAAACAAAACCATGCAGTTGGAGGACGCATACTTGTTGATTTCAAAAGTCACTACAAAGCTACAGTATTCAGAGCAATGTGGTATTGGTAGAAAAAAAGGCGTATATACCAGTGGAATAAATTTGAGACTCCAGAAACAATTCCATAAACTGATAGCCAATTAATTTTTCACAATGATGCCAGGACCATTCAATGGGGGAAATAATAGTCTCCTCAACAAATAGTACTGAGATAACTGGATATCCATACACCAAGTAATGGAGTTAGATTCCTACTTCACACCATACACAAAAATTAACTCAAATAGATGAATGACTAAATATAAGAGCTAAAAATATAAAATTTTTAGAATAAGACATAAGAGTAAATCTTCATAATCTCAGGTTTACACAGTAGATCAGCAAAGAATTTTTTTTTTTTTTTTTTGAGACAAGATCTCTTTTTGTTGCCCAGGCTGGAGCACAGTGGCATGATCACAGCTCTCTGCAGCCTCTACTTCTCAGGCTCAGGTGATCCTCCTGCTTCAGCCTCCTGAGTAGCTGGAACCACAGGTGCATGTCCCCTCACCAGCTAATTTTTTTGTGTTTTTTGTAGAGCCAAGGTTTCGCCATTCTGCCCAGGCTGGGCTTAAACAATCTGCCCACCTCAGCCCCGCAAAGTGCTGGGATTATAGGCGTGAGCCTTTGCACTGGGCCAGCAATGGATTTTTAGATATGGCGACACCTCTAGGAAAAACTAGATAAATTAGATTTCACCAAAATTTAAAACTTTAAAGGACATTATTGGAAATGTGAAAGGAAAACATAGAAGAAATTATTTCCTAATCATATGTCTGGTGTCTAGGATCCAGATTATATAAAGAATTCTTACAACTCAACAATAAAAAACCACCCAATTAGAAAATTGGGCAAAGAACTTGACTAGACATTTTCCCAAAGATAAATAAGTGACTAACAAGCACGTGAAAAGCTGTTTAACAAAACTAGCAATTAAGGGAAATGTGAATGAAAACAGTGAGATACCGCTTCACACCTACTAGATGGCTATAAAACAAAACAAAAACGGAAAATAACACGTACTGGTGAGGATGCACAGAAATGGGGACCCTTATACATTGTTGATGAAAATGTTACTTAACATTTTCATTACAGTGGTGCAGCTGCCATGGAAAACAGTTTGGTGGTTCCTCAAAAAGCTAAACATAGTATTACTATATGCCCTAGCAATTTCACTTTTAGGTGTATATTCAAAAGAATTGAAAACAGGGACCCAAACAGATACTCATCTGCCAGTGTTCATTGCAGCATTATTCACAAGAGCCAAAAAGTATAAACAACTCAAATCAACAGATCTGTTGATCTGTCCATCAACAGATGAATGGATAAGCAAAATGAGGTATATACCTCCAAAGGAATATTATTCAGCCGTAAAAAATGAAGTTCTGATACATGCTACAATACAGATGAACTTTTAAAACATTAGGGTAAGTGAAATAAGCCAGACACAGAAGGACAAATATTGTATGATTCCACTTTATATGAAATATCCACACTAGGCAAATTTGTAGAGATAGAAAATAGATGAGAGCTCACCAGTGGCTGGGAGAAGTGGGGAATAGAGAGTTTAACGTTTAAAGTTACAATGTTTCTGTTTGGGGTGATAAAAAGTTTTGTAAATTGATGGTGGTGTTGGTTGTACAGCATTGTGAACATAATCAATGCTTCAGAACTATATGCTTAAGCATGGATAAGATGAAAAATTTTGTGTTATAGTATATACTCTGACACACACACACACACACACACACACACACGCAGAGACAGATCACCCTAGTGAAGTTAGGAGATTCTGATTTCAATAAATAAAATAAAACCACATACTGTGTACAAAGAGTATAACTATTTTTATCACTCTTAAGCAAACCCAATCCTGTTTAGTAAGGAATTTTACATACAGTAGGCTCCCATTAAATATTGACTAATGCTTAAGAAAATGGGTGATAGGAAAAAAAAATACCAATTCTGAGTGGGATAGCCCTAAACTCTAAGGATCTTATTAATATTTTCCTGGTTGTGTTAATGAAGAGCAATCTTCCAAGCAATAAAATGTGTTTTGAGAGAGGCGATTCCTCCCTATTGAAACAGTTGCTGGTCTGGTACACTGCCAAACCCCCAGAAATTATGAAGACGGAAGACACTGGAATTTTCCATGGACCTGAAAGACGAAAATTGTAAACAAAGGGCACTCATTAAAACATTTTTCCTACTCATTGAAGCAAAATATGCCTAAGAAATTGACACTAATGTTAAAATGTCAGTCAACAAATGACGGAATTACCAAATCTCTGCTAGAGTTTATTTTTTACTCGCATGCCAACCCAACTTTTTAAAATCTGTACTGACCACCTTGGCTGTAGAGGACTGTTCCTGTGCTGGTGACGGGATCCAGTGTCAGGCTCAAAGCACAGATCTAAGGCTTGCCTTGTGTCTGCCACACTAGAAGTACCACTGACTTGAGGGCACTTGAAGTACCAGTGACTTGAGGAGAACCACTGATAGGAAGCGTCTTATTTGTTTCTGTCACTTACAGTTTTCTATGTTATAATAATCCCTATTACAAATTTCCAAGGGATTGGGGATTACCAAAAAAAACCTGGAGATTTATTTCATATTTGAAACATGTTTTTTTCATGTTTTGTCTGTTCATTATTACTTTTGTAATTGGATTTATAGAAGCAGACTGGGGTGGGAAGAGATGAGTCACTGGTCATTTGGCACACCAATGCTTTACCTGGTTATACTCCTAGATTAACCTGGCATCTGAAAAGCAGATGCCAAGGCAGAATTCGATGAGTGCTATGGGCTGAATTATGTTGCTGGAATGTTCGTATGTTGAAGTCCTAATGCCCAGTACCTCAGGATGTGACTGTATTTACAAATGTGAATGGAGTTAGGATCTCTAAAGATGTAATTAAGTTAAAATGAGATCATTAGAGTGGACCCTAATTCAATAAGATTGATGTCCTTATAAGAAGAGGGTATTATGGGGCCGGGCGTGGTGGCTCAGCCCGTAATCCCAGCACTTTGGGAGGCCGCGACGGGCGGATCATGAGGTCAGGAGTTCGAGACCAGTCTAACCAACATGATGAACCCTGTCTCTACTAAAAAAAAAAATACAAAAATTAGCTGGGCATGGTGGCGGGCATACTCAGGAGGCTGAGGCAGGAGAATCGTTTGAATATAGGAGGCGGGGGTTGCAATGAGCCAAGATCACACCATTGCACTCCAGCCTGGGTGACAGGGCAAAACTCTGTCTCAAAAAAAAAAAAGAAAGAAAAAGAGGATATGATGACACAGACACACAGAAGGAAGACGGTGTGAAGACACAGGGGAAAATGGCCATTTTATTAAATCTCTTTTGCATTGCTATTAAGGAATACCTGAGACTGGGTGACTTATAAAGAAAAGAGGTTTATCCCTTTCCCATTTAGGAAAAAAAGGGCAGCTGGCTGCCAGTGCTCATTGAATTTTACATAAACATGCTCTTTGGGGCTGAAGCAAATCTGACTGATTTTCAATGTGAAAATAAAATATAAACACTGCTCTCGTGGTTATTTCTAGACAGAACTAACATCAAAACTAACATCTGAATCATCAGAATTGTCTATTTCAGAAAAATCATATTCATCAAGTGAATCTTCGGCCAAAAACTATTTGGGAACGATGTTAACATCACATGTAGGAATGCTACGTTTTCTAGGATTCAACATTTTCAGCGACTGAGAATCACTACGTTTTGTAAATGAAAATACCACTACTAAAAACAGAATGCTATATACAGAACGATGTCTTTTGTTTCCAAAGTTGATATACTAAGTGATATGGAAATAATAAAAGCGAGATATTTCACGGCAAAGTTATCTCAGGGTAAACACTGCAGCCTCAAGTGTTGCCAGCAAGTATTCTCTGGGCAAATGGGAAAAAGGTGAATTGACTGACACTTCTGCAGGCTGTATAAGCATGACACCAGCATCTGCTTGGCTTCTGGTGAGGCCTCAGGAAGCTTTCAATCATGGCAGAAGATCGAAGGGAGCTCAGGCGTGTCACATGGCAAGAATGGAAGCCAGAGAAAGGGGGAGGTGCCAGTCTCTTTTAAACAACCAGATCTTGCACGAACTAACACTCATTGCTGAGAGGAGGTCACCAAGCCATTCACAAGACAGTCACCCCCATGACCCAAACACCTCCTACTAGATCCACCTCCAGTGTTGGGGGTCACATTTCAACATGAGATTTGGAGGGGACAAACATCCAAACCTTATTAGTCATCTACAGGTCAAGGAGAGAGATCACCAAAGGAACCAACTCTGCCAACACATTGATCACGGACTTCTACCAAGTAATAAATTGGCTTAATTTTTGTTAAGCCACCCAGTCTGTGGTACTTTATTAAGCAGCTGGAGCAGACTAATAAAACGAGTAAGAGACTTATGAGGGAAGTTCCTGTGAGGGAAAAAAGGGGGAGGAAATAAGAGAAAGTAGACAGAGTCTCAGACTACAATGAGGTGTGACATCTGTAGAGTGAGAAAGGAAAGGGAGTGGGGAAGAGCCTCAGGCTGCACCAACTGACTGGGGAATCCAAGTCCTTCAGCGTCTGGCCTAGCGCCCCTTCAAGCTCAGTCATTGGTTGGGAGCAGCTCAGGGGGTGTGTTCCAGGCATGAACCCTGCAACAGACCTGAGGGCTGGGGGCTGTCAGTCACCTGCCCTCCCCACAACCTGTTCTCCTGAAGCGAGACCTGGGTAGTATACCTCCATGCTGCCTCGCTGGGTGACAGATTGCAGGCCTGTCCCTGCCCTTCCCCTTCCCTAATACCCTCCTCTTCCTTGCCTTCCCTTAGCACCTCCGTAGAAGCTCATGAGAAATAGCAGAAAACCAGAGGTGACTGGAGGTTATAGGGTAAACAATGGGAGAAATGCCAACCTATTGGAAAATTAGGCAAGGAAAATTCCAATTTACCCTAGTTTCAAAGAGTCTTTGGGAGGCTGAGGCAGGAGGATCACTTGAGCCCAGGAGCTCAAGACCAGCCTGAGTAACATAGTGAGACTCCAACTCCACCAAAAATACAAAAATTAGCCAGGCATGGTGATGTGCCTACAGTCCCAGCTACTCAGCAGGCTGGGATAGGAGGATCGCTTGAGCCTAGGAGTTCAATGTTGCAATGAGCTATGATTGTGTCGCTGCACTCCAGCCTGGATGACAGAGTAAGACCTTGTCTCAAAAAAAAAAAAAAAAAAAAGTCAAAACTACAGTGTAGTTCAGGGCAGGCGCAGTGGCTCATGCCTGTAATCCCAGAACTTTGGGAGGCCAAGGTGGGTAGATCACCTGAGGTCAGGAGTTTGAGACCAGCCTAACCAACGTAGTGAAACCCTGTCTCTACTAAAAATACAAAAATTAGCTGGGTGTGGTGGTGCATGCCTGTAATCCCAGCTACTCGGGAGGCTAGAT
>NW_012108698.1:250009-258808 GCF_000951045.1 Mandrillus leucophaeus
AAATACAAAAATTAGCTGGGTGTGGTGGTGCATGCCTGTAATCCCAGCTACTCGGGAGGCTGAGGCAGGAGAATCACTTGAACCCAGGAGACAGAGGTTGCAGTGAGCCAAGATCACGCCACTGCACTCCAGCCTGGGTACAAGACTCTGTCTCAAAAAAAAAAAAAAGATCAGCTATGTCACAATCACTTGGGACACCTAATAAATATAGGCTGTCCTATGTTGGGACTGGAGCTGAGAAAGTTGAATGTGTGTGAGTGTGTGTGTGTGTGTGTACACGCATGTGTAAATGCACAGCCAGTCTGAAGTTCACACTGCCCATAGTTTCTCACCATGACCAATATTTACAACACAAACGGTTGAGGATTATAGTTTGTCACTGTGAGAAAGAACAAAACAATTAATTGGCTTCATGAGCTCCTTGTATCAACTGAAGTCCCTGCATGCTCTTTGAGGGAGTGCTGAGATTCAAAGAGCGGAAATGAAGGGAATAATACACGGTTCTTCTCAATCACATTGCCATGTGGAGACTCAGTGCTCTAGGAATTTTTATTATTAGCAACAGAAGGATCCACATGCCCACCTCTGTCACTTCCCACCCACTCCACATACACGGCTTCTTTGTTGGCAGAATATTACTTTAAGGGTGTTTTTAACCTTAGACTACAGTTCTAATTTCAGTTATTTTTCAGTTTTCATAACCATTTTTGAGCATGTTGCTCATTCCAGTTTGAATAAAGAGAAATTTGGGCTTAGATATTATTTCATGTCAATCAGAGCCTTAAAAGAAGCTTAGCTCGGCCATGTTCGGTGGCTCACGCCTGTAAGCCCAGCACTTTGGGAGGCCGAGGTGGGCAGATCACTTAAGGTCAGGAGTTCAAGACCAGCCTGGCCAAGATGGTGAAACCCCCATCTCCACTAAAAATACAAAATTAGCCAGGCATAGTGGTGTGCACCTGTAATCCCAGCTACTCAGGAGGCTGAAGCATGAGACTCACTTGAACCCAGGAGGCGGAGGTTGCAGTGAGCTAAGGTGAGACAGTGCCACCGCACCCCAGCCTGGGCGACAGAGCGAGATTCTGTGTCAAGAAAAAAAAAAAGTTTAGCTCTTCCATGTCTTTTTTTGTTTTATTTTTCTTTATGATATTATTGTGTTCTCTACTATAAATTTCAGTTAATGTATTCGTGAGATTATTAGAGAAGTGCAGATATACTACCTGTGCTCTCACACCACAATAATCAACACTGAAGATGTCTGTGACCAAATAGGTGGAGATTTTTTCCCCACTAACAGGAAGCAATCAGTTCTGCCGCAGACACTAGCTGGGTGTTCTCCAATTCAATTCTGACGCTATCTACCTGGAGACAGTGTCAGATCCCACAGGTTGAGGGTTCAGTCCCACAACAGCACCTTTCCTTTAGATGCCAGTTGCAAGCCCAATCCTGTCGAACTTCTGACCAATCCACTTCAAGTTGGGGTTCCCGTGACCCCCTCTTAATGCACGATTAATTTGCTGAAGTGGCTCACAAAACTCAGGGAAACACTTAGGTTTACTGATTTATCTTAAAGGATATTTTAAAAGATACAAATAAATAGCCAGATGAAGAGATACATAGGGTGGGGTCTGAAAGGGTCCTGATTGCAGGAGCCTCAGCTCCTGTGGAGGGGGATGCGCCACCCTCCCGGCAGGTGATGGGTTCTTACTCATTTTCTTGCAAGCCTCTAGAATTTCAGCTGTGCAAAAGTTTCCCATACCTTATCCTCTTGGGCTTTTTATGGAGACTTCATTGGATAGGCATGATTGACAACCAAGGAGAACTGTGATTGGACAGAAAGAATATGATCTAATGCTTATAGATTGAGCAGGGAAACCCAGTAAGGCCAAGATTCTTCCTGGCCTCTCTATGCAGCATTCCTTCCTCCCGAGTGTGGGACAGGACCCCTTCTGACATGGGGGTCTTACCGCCTAAAATCAGACAAGAAAGGCAGTTCAGAGAATTTCAGGTCAGAAGATTATAATATATTTTTAGTTTCTGTGGCCTGCATGGAGGAGAAAAAGAAGATAAAAGGGGGGCAGGAGGTCAGAGAGTGAGATTCTGTTTTCTGAGGGCTAAAATGCCCCAATATTATCACAAAAGACTGTCTCACCTTTATCGCTCTGGAGCCATTCTGAAGCTGCTTCAGGAATCAAGGACAAAAGACCAAATATGTTACGGAAAGATTGCTTATTATTTTAGTTACTTAGGAAATTAACAAGGGCTATGGGAGTTATGAGCCAGGAATTGTGGACAAAAACCAATATACATGTAACATAACATCATACCATCCCAGTAATAATTTTCTCCCCTTTCATTAGTTAAATTATATTAACTAAAATGTTATTAAGTAAAACAGAAACAACCTCAATGTCCATCAACAGATTAGTGAATAAATAAAATGTGACACATTCATAAAACAGAATGTTATTCAGCATAGAAAGGAATGAAGTACTGGCCCAGTGCGGTGGCTCACACCTGTAATCTCAGCACTTTGGGAAGCCGAGGCAGGTGGATCACCTGAGGTCAGGAGTTCAAGACCAGCCTGACAAACACAGTGAAACCCTGCCTCTACTAAAAATACAAAACTTATCCAGGCCTGGTGGCACATGCCTGTAATACCAGCTACTCAGGAGGTTGAGGCTGAAGAATCGCTTGAATCCAGGAAGTGGAGGCTGCAGTGAGCCAAGATCGCACCACTGCACTCCAGCCTGGGCGACAGAGCGAGACTGTTTTGTGTTTGTTTTATGAGACAAACAAAAGAATAAAGTACTGACACATCCTACAACATGAATGAGCCTTGAAAATATTGTTGTGCTAAGTGAAAGAAGCCAGACGTAGAAGGCCACCTACTGTATGATTGTTTATACGAAATGTCCAGAACAGGCAAATCCATACAGACACAAAGTAGTTGAGTGCAGTGGTTCCCAACCTTTTTGGCACCAGGGACCGGTTTTGTGGAAGACAATTTTTCCATGGACCTGTTGGGAGGTAGCAGGGAGCGGTGAGGGGATGGTTTCAGGATGAAACTGTTTTACTTCAGATCATCAGGCATCAGATTTTCATAAGGAGCACACAACCTAGATGCCTGCATGCGCAGTTCACAAAAGGATTCTGGCTCCTATGAGAATCTAACACCTCCACTGATCTGCCAGGAGGCGGAGCTCAGGCGGTAATGCTCACTGACCCCCCACTCACCTCCTGCTGTGTGACCCAGTTCCTAACAGGCCACCAACTGGTACTGGTCCACGGCCCCAGGGTTGGGGACCCCTGGTTTAGCAGTGGTTCCCAAGGGCTGGGTCGGGGAAGGGAATGGGGAGTAACTGATAATGGGAGTGGAATTTCTTTTGGTTTTTTTGTTTTGTTTTGTTTTGTTTTGTTTTGTTTTGTTTTGTTTTTTTGAGACACGGTCTCTGTTGCCAGGCTGGAGTGCAGTGATGTGATCTTGTCTGACTGTAGTCTCAAACTCCCAGGCTCAAGTGATCCTCCCACTTCAGCTTCTGATATGGTTTGGCTGTGTCCCCACCCAAATTTCAGCTTGAATTGTATCTCCCAGAATTCCCACGTGTTGTAGGAGGGACCCAGGGGCAGGTAATTGAATCATGGGGGCCAGTCTTCCCTGGGCTAGTCTCATGATAGTGAATAAGTCTCATGAGATCTGATGGGTTTATCAGGAGTTTCTGCTTTTGCTTCTTCCTCATTTTCTCTTGACACCATCATGTAAGAAGTGCCTTCGCCCCCCTGCTATGATTCTGAGACCTCCCCAGCCATGTGAAACTATAAGTCCAATTAAACTTTTTTCCCTTCCCAGTCTCAGGTATGTTTTTATCAGCAACGTGAAAACAGAGTATTACAGCCGCCCAAGTGGCTGGGACTACAGGAGCCCCCTGCCACACCTGGCTATTTTTTTGGTTTTTGTTTTTTTGTAGAGTCAGGATTTCATCATATTGCCCAGGCTGGTCTTGAATTCCTGGGTTCAAGCGACACCCCTGCCTCAGCCTCCCAAACGGCTGAGATTATAGGCATGAGCCACCAGGCCTAGTGCGGATGGGATTTCTTTTTGTGGTGATGAAAATGTTTTGGAATTAGATAGTGTTGATAGTTGCATAAACACCAAATTTAAAAGGGTGAATTTTATGTTACATGAAGTACATCTCAATAAGAAAATTAGGAATACATAAAATAATGGAAGCAAACATACCAAAGTATTTAAAAGATTTGCATCATCCGCAAACACACACGCACATGCGCGCGCACACACACACACCACAAATGTCTATATCTCGTAACAGCCATCTTTATTTAAACTTGCTCAATTTCATTTGGATAGGACTGAAAGAATTATATAGTTAAAATTGGGTGACTTTGTTAAAAACAAGCTGACTTTACTAATAAAATGGAAGATGTGTAGGCCAAGCTATAGAGATAGAAGGTAGATTAGTGGTTGTCTGGGGCTGGGGCTTGGACCAAGGAGTGAGTGTAAATGGGCATGAAGTTTCTTTTTGACAAGATGGAAATGTTCTAAAGTTGGATTATGGTGACAGTTGTACAACTCTGTACATTTACTAAAAGTTATTGAATTGTACACAATATTACTCTATGTAAATTATACTTCAGTATGTAAATTATACTGTTAAAACAAAATGCAAAGTAAATTAATAAAGATCTACAGGCCGGGTGCTGTGCCTCACGCCTGTAATCCCAGCACTTTAGGAGGCTGAGGGGGGGGGGGCGAATCACCTGAGGTTGGGAGTTCGAGACCAACCTGACCAACATGGGGAAACCCCATCTCTACTAAAAATAGAAAATTAGCTGGGCATGGTGGTGCACACCTGTAATCCCAGCTACTCGGGAAGCTGAGCCAGGAGAATCACTTGAACGTGGGAGGTGGAGGTTGCAGTGAGCCGAGGTTGTGCCACTGCACTCCAGCCTGGGCAACAAGAGCAAAACTCCGTCTCAAAAAATAAAAAATAAAAAAGTAAAAAACATAAATGCCTATGAGTTAGTCCTGGAAACAAAAGCATTGCACATACACAGAAGAAACACTGAAAGGAACTATACCAAAATTTTCCTGATGCTGTTTTTGCATGGAAATATGTTTATTTGTTATTTTCTTCCTTATCCTTTTGGTTTTTCTAAGTTATTTATAGTGAGCAAATATTTGTAAGGTATGTTATCATTAAAATGTTTTTATATATCATGTATTTGGGCAAAAACTAAAACTTAAACATGTTTTTATTTAAATAGTGAACAAAATGATTGTTATTTAACTCTAGAGCAATCTGTATACCTGATTTCTTTTGGGAGATGTTATTAGCTGAAAGACTGTCAAAATGGAGTTAAACTCGCTCAATTACATGCAAACATGGCAAACTTACACTCTGGCTACAACAGAGTACCTTGGATCCCTAACACCATCACAATAGGAATAAATATCAAAGCTGTATAAAAATGCAAAACAATAATATCAACAGGCAAAACAAACAAACAAAAAAAACAGCTTCTTTAAGGCATCAGAAATCAACAAAATCAGCCAGGACTTAAGGAGCCAAGATCCTGGGTAGGTGACACCAACATAAATTATTGCTTTGCCCGCTTAAAGCATTTGCTAATTCCTAAACTGTGCACAAGTAGGGCAAGAGACTGAAAAACCAAGCAGAAAGCAGCTGCTGAAAGACTATGAAGGTAAACAAAGGTTTTGGCAGTCTCATAATACTGGGAGAAAAACTGGAGCTCAAGGCCTGCCAAAGATGAGAAGCCGTGATAAATACTGTAGCTTTCCATTGAGAATCTTAAAAGGACTAAGCCCTAGAGCAAGGTTTCTTAATGTTGGTACTATTAACATTTTGGACTAGATAATTCTTTTTTAATGGGGGGCTGTCCTGTGTATTGTAGCATGTTTAACAGCATATCTGGCCTCTGCCACTTCCAACTTGTGTCAGACATCAGTAGAACACAGCCCCAATTTGTGAAAATCAAAAATGTTCCCAGACATTGCCAAATGTTCCCTGGAGATTAAAATCATCCTCAGTTTAGAACTATTACGCTAAGACTAAGGGACTCCAGAAATAAGCCCTCTCAAAGCTTGAAATTTAGCTTTTACTCATCTCAGTCTCTGATTTGGCCAACTTGCTTGGCTCTTACTAACTGCATGCTAAGAAAAAAAAATGAAATTAATGTTCTCTGAAGGAAGATAACATCATCTAGATCTCTTATAACTTTTCACCCACAGTGTCTGGAATGCAATCAATATTTAGTAGATATGGTAGAAAGGAGTAATAAACGACCCAAAACCGAGAGAAAAAAATAGACAATAGAAAGAGACTCATAGGGACCAGATAATGGAGTTACCAGAACAAAACTTTAAAGTAACCATGTTTAGTGTGTTCAAGAAATCAATTAAAAAATGGAAAATTTCAGCAGAAGAATGGGATTTATATAAAAGAGAATCAAGTGGAAATTATAAAACTAAAAAAAAAAAAAGTTCAATTAAGCAGATAAGCACAGTCCCAAAAGAGAAGAATTGAGCCAGGTGTGGTGGCTCACATCTGTAATCCCAGCCCTTTCGGAGGCTGAGGCAGGCCGGTCACTTGATCCCAGGAGTTCAAGACCAGCCTGGGTAACATGGCAAAACCCTGTCTCAAGAACAACAACAACAACAATTTAGCTGATTGTGGTCGCATGTACCTGTAGTCCCAGCTACTTAGGAAGCTGAGGTAGGAGGGTTGTTTGAACCCAGAGGCCAAGGCTGCAGTGAGCCATGAACATGCCACTTCATCCCAGCCTGGGCAACAGAGTGAGATTCTGTCTCAAAAAAATAAAAATAAGAGGAATCATGAACTAGAAGATACATCAGCATAAAATATTCAAATTTAAGCATAACAAGAAAAAGTATGAATGGAAAACACAGAAAAGAGCATAAGAGATACATGAAATTTGTAGACCTCATGTATATTCAATCAGAGGTCCAAAAGGAGAAGAAAAAGAGATTAGCCACAAACCATATTTAAAGTAATAATGACTGAGAATTTAAATAAACTGATTAAAGGCATCAGGAAGCTCCATCCACCCCACACTCTGAACTCCTATATGTCAGAAATTATATAAAATGTAAATCGGCTAAATACTGCAATTAAAGAACAAAGATTGGCTGGGCGTGATGGCTCATGCCTATAACCCCAGCACTTTGGGAGGCCAACAGGAGCAGATCACGAGGTCAGAAGTTTGAGAATAGCCTGACCAAGATGGTGAAACCCCCTCTCTACTAAAAATACAAAAATTAGCCAGGCGTGGTGGTGCGTGCCTGTAATCCCAGCTACTCAGGAGGCTGAGGCACAAGAATTACTTGAACCCGGGAGGTGGAGGTTGCAGTGAGCTGAGATCGGACCACTACACTCCACTCTGGGCGACAGAGTGAGACTCCATCTCAAAATAATAATAATAATAATAATAATAATAATAAAGAACAAAGATTTCAGGCCGGTGCAGTGGCTCACGCTTGTAATGCCGCATTCTGGGAGGCTGAGGCTGGTGGATCACTTGAGGTCGGGAGTTCAAGACCAGCCTGGCCAACATGGTGAAACTCCATCTCTACTGAAAATACAAAGAATTAGCCGGGTATTGTGGTACACCCCTGTAATCCTAGCTACTTGGGAGACTGAAGCACGAGAATTGCTTGAACCTGGGACATGGAGCTTGCAGTGAGCCGAGATAGCACCACTGCACACCAGGCTGGGTGACAGAGTGAGACTCCATTAAGAAAAAAAAAGGAACAAAGATTTTAGTCTGGATTAAAAGAAAACAACAAGTGTATGCTGCTCAAAAAAAGATGCATTTTAATTATAAAGACAAAGAAAGACTGAAATAAAATGATGAAAAAAGATTTGTATACATTAACTAAAATACGCTAACCCAAGTAAATCTAGGGTAGTTCTACTAATATCAGATAAAGCAGACTTTACAGCAAGATTTATTTGTCAAGCTCTAGAGGGGCATTACATGCATCAAAGGACATAGCCAACAGAGTGAAAAGACAAACTACAGAATGGGAGAAAATATTTGTTAATCACATATCTAATAAGGAGTTAATAACCAGAATATATAAAGAACTCCTACAACTCAACAACAACTTTTAAAATACCAGTTAAAAAATGGGCAAAGGACTTGATTAGACATTTTTCCAAAGATGATATACAAATAGCCAACAAGCATAGAAAAGATGCTCAACATAATTAATCATTAGAGGAAATGCAAATCAAACCCCACGGAGATATCACCTCACATCATTAGGGTGGCTACTTTAAATTTATTTTTAATTTAAAAAAATTTTTTAATAGAGACAAAGGTCTCACTGTGTTGCCCAGGCTGATCTTAAACTCTTGGGCTCCAGCAATCCTCCTGCCTCAGCCTCCCAAAGTGCTGGGATTACAAGAGTGAGCACCACACGCTGCCAGGATGGCTGCTTTTTTTAAAAAGCCAAACAAATAGAAAAAAACAAATGTTGGCCGGGCGCAATGGCTCACGCCTGTGATCCCAGCACTTTGGGAGGCCCAGGCAGGTGGATCACGAGGTCAGGAGATCAAGACCATCCTGGCTAATGCAGTGAAACCCCGTCTCTACTAAAAATACAAAAAATTAGCCAGTTGTGGTGGCGGACACCTGTAGTCCCAGCTTCTGGGGAGGCTGAGGCAGGAGAATGGCGTGAACCCGGGAGGCGGAGCTTGCAGTGAGCCAAGATCACGCCACTGCACTCCAGCCTGGGCG
>NW_012108698.1:258858-284757 GCF_000951045.1 Mandrillus leucophaeus
AAACCCCGTCTCTACTAAAAATACAAAAAATTAGCCAGTTGTGGTGGCGGACACCTGTAGTCCCAGCTTCTGGGGAGGCTGAGGCAGGAGAATGGTGTGAACCCGGGAGGCGGAGCTTGCAGTGAGCCAAGATCACGCCACTGCACTCCAGCCTGGGCGACAGAGAGAAACTCCGTCTCAAAAAAAAAAAACAAAAGAAAGAAAAAGAAAAAAAAAACAACAAATGTTGACAAGCATGAAGAGCAATTGGAACACTTGTGCCCTGTTGGTGGGACTGTAAAATGGTGCAGTGACTAAGAAAAACAATTGGTGGCTCCTCCAAAAGTTAAAAATGTAATTACCACAAGATTCAGCGATTCCACTTCTGGGCATATTCCAAAAGAATTAAAGCAGAATCTCAAAGATGAGTAGATAAACAAAATGTGGGACATACTTCAATGAAATGCTATTCAGCCTTAAAAAGGAAGGAGATCCTGTCACATGCTACAACACAGATGAACCTTGAGGACAACATCCCCTTAGCGTCCCTACAACCTAACAGAGATACTTGATCAGTGTTTGATGTTGATGGAAAGATGAGCAAGAACAGGAAGGAAAGGAGGCAGGTAGAAAGGGAAGAGGAAAGAGGTACATATAACTTGATTGGGACCAGATTATGAAATATGCACCTGAAATGCAGGACATGGTGTAAGGGATGAATAGGAAGCAGCAATTGCTCCCTGCTGCAATGAGAATTAAAGTCAAACTCTCTACGATGAAGGATGGCTCTGCACTGGCTCCTGTCCTCTTCTCTGGCCTCACTTTCTCCCACTGTCCTGCACCCACGCTGGCTTTCTGCCCCTCTGTCTTTCTACACCTTCTCAGAGAGGCTTTTCCTAACCTCGAATTTTAAAGTAAGCTATTTGGTCTCAATAGTCTGTTTTACAGTCTCCTTAGCATTCTTCACTCTCTGAAATTCTTTTTTTTTTTTTTCTTGCTGAGACAAGGTCTCACTCTGTCACCCAGGCTGGAGTGCAGTGGTGTGATCATGGCTCACTGCAGCCTTGACTTCTCGGGATCAGTGTGATCCTCCCACCTCAGCCTCTCAAGTAGCCAGATAGCTGGAACACAGGCGCATACCACCATGCCTAGCTAATTTGTTTTGATGTTGTTGTTGTTGTTTTAATAGAAACAGGGTTTCAACATGTTGCCCAGGCTGGTCTCGAACTCCTGAGCTCAAAGCGGTCCTCCCGGCCCCACCCCTAAAGTGCTGGGTTTACAGGCATGAGCCACCACGCCCAGCCTGAAAGTATTTCTATTTGTGTGTGTTTGTTGTAAGTTTCTCCTATAGACTGAAGGCTCCAAGAGAACTGAGCTTTGCCTTGCCTCACCACTACTTCCCCAGCATTCAGAACAGGATCCACAATGCTTGATGCACAGAAAAGGCTGGATAACTATTTGTTGCGAGGGATGTGCTCTTCCATACTCCACTTTACAGATGAGAAAACAAGGCTCTGAGTCCATATAGCTTGGTGGAGCTGAGATTCCATCCCAGATCTATTTAGTTCCAGAGCCTGAACCTCTTAACCACATCACTAAAACTGTACTGCACCGGTTAATGTTGAGTAAGTTGGCGTGTGTGTGGTGAGGGAAGGTTCCTGGGTACAGCTGTATCATTAGGGTCTGTCTTTGGTAACACACCAGAGGAGACCTCTAACCTCAGTGATGCAGGTGGATCTCCATGGAAACAGGTAGACTGAGTCACATAGTTTTATTTGAAATGATGCTTCTCAAACTTGAACTAGCTTCAGAATCATCTGTCAAAAACACAGACTGTGAGGCTGGGCTCAGTGCCTCATGCCTGTACTCCCAGCACTTTGGGAAGCCGAGGCAGGTGGATCACTTGAGGTCAGGAGTTCAAGACCAGCCTGGCCAACATGATGAAACACCCTCTCACTACTAAAAATACAAAAATTAGCTGGACATGGTGGTGGACGCCTGTAATCCCAGCTACTCGGGAGGCTGAGGCAGAAGAATCACTTCAACCTGTGAGGCGGAGGTTGCAGTGAGCCAAGATTGCACCACAGCTCTCTAGCTTGGGTGACAGAGCAAGACTCTGTCTCAAAAACAAAACAAAACAACAACAAAAACAAAAACACAGATTGTGGTTGTTCTCCCCCACCCCAGCCCCAACCACCTGGAGACCTCCCTCCCAATTTTGGATTCAGTAGGCCTAGGTTGAGATTCAAGAATTTGCATTTCTAACCCCAAATCACACTTTCAGGGAAAATAAAATATTTAACTAGAATGGATAAATGGATAACTTTTTTAAAGTGGCTTAATTAGGGATGGATAGGTAAGTGTTAAAGCAGGTGTGTTAAATGTAAATAGTAGAATCGAAAGGACAGGTGCATGGAGATTCACTGTAAAATCTTCCAACTTGCCTATGTTTGAAATTTTTTACAAGAAAATGCAGCAGGAGCAGCAGTGGGGGATAGCGGGGAGACTTAATCAAAGATTAGGAACCGTAATGGAATATAGGCAGCAAATTAGCAGGGACTGTGTTACTACAGAATGAAAGCAACCTGCAAAGTAATGTTAAAATTAATGGCATGTGTAGACTAATAAGCTGTTTACACATCACCATCTTCTAAAGACTTAATTGAGTGCTTATCTAACTTGACCTTTGCTTCAGTTTGTGACAGGAAATGATTAAACAGTGTGCCAACAGAAAAACATCAATCAGTTGCTGCTTAGTACAGGTTAAATCCTGCACAGTGAAGACAGAGCAGAGCTTGTATTGCAAAGTGTGTTCACTTTTTTTTCCAAGCCCGGGATGAGCACTCACAGAAAAAGTATTTTGATAACAATCAGAAATTATTCAATAATCTTATATGCAAATGCTTTCTATAGCCATTCATTCATTCAATTAATTGGACAGCTATTTATTGAAAGTCTACTCTGTGCCAGTACTGCAGGAGGTACTGAAGATTCTTTTTTCTTTTCTTTTTCTTTTTCTTTTTTTTTTTGAGACGGAGTGTTACTCTGTTGCCTAGACTAGAGTGCAATGGTAGGATCTCAGCTCACTGCAACCTCCGCCTTCCTGGTTCAAGCAATTCTCCTGCCTCAGCCTCCCAAGTAGCTGAGATTACAGGCACCTGCCACCGCACCCAGCTATTTTTTTTTTTTTTTTTTTTGAGACAGAGTCTAGCTCTGCAGCCCAGGCTGGAGTGCAGTGGCCGGATCTCAGCTCACTGCAAGCTCCGCCTCCCGGGTTCACGCCATTCTCCTGCCTCAGCCTCCCGAGTAGCTGGGACTACAGGCGCCCGCCACCTCGCCCGGCTAGTTTTTTGTATTTTTTAGTAGAGACGGGGTTTCACCGTGTTAGCCAGGATGGTCTCGATCTCCTGACCTTGTGATCCGCCCGTCTCGGCCTCCCAAAGTGCTGGGATTACAGGCTTGAGCCACCACGCCCGGCCTAATTTTTGTATTTTTAGTAGAGATGGGGTTTCACCATGTTGGCGAGGCTGGTCTTGAACTCCTGACCTAAGGTGATCCACCCACCTCGGCCTCCCGAAGTGCTGGGATTGTAGGCTTGAGCCACCCCACCTGGCCAAGATTTGTTTTTTTTAATCAATGAATAATGTAAAAGAACACCAGCCCTCATGGAGCTGACCCTCCAGTGAAGAGACAAAGATCAAATAAAACACAAGCCACCTGGTGTAAATGCAATGGAGAAAAACGAAGATGGGAAACAGGGTAGGGAGTGCTGGAGAGGAAGTGGGACTGGGTTGTAGTTCTAAATAGGATGTTTAGGAAAGGGTGTTTCCAGAAGGTAACTTTTGAGTAAGACCTGAAGAAGGTAGAGGAGTGAGCCATGTAGGAATCTGAGAGAGGAACCCTTAAGGGAGAGAAATCAGCCTGTGTAAAGGCCAGAAAGTGAGAATACACCCGGTGAATCCAGCGAACAGCAAAGAAGCCGCGGAAGTTGGAGGGGATGAGTGGTAGGAGATGAGAACGGAGAAGTAGAGGTGACAGCTGGAGGAAAACTCTGTCAGTCCTTTGAAGCCTTGTGACCAAAGTCACTGTGACCGCTGGAGGATTAGTGACATGATTTGCCTGACATCAAATATTTGTTATTACCAGTATACTGTAAAGATGCTGAATGAATATGGCACTAACTCTGCCTGCAGGGAGCTGACCTGCTCCTAAGATGTATTCACAAACACTTAGAACACAGTAATGAATTGCAAAATATAAACCCAGTGAAGGGGAGCTGTTTACCTATGAGGTGATCAGGGAAGCCTTCCCAGGACATGCGAATGGACGCAGAAGAGTGGATGAGATTCTGGCTGGGAAAAAAAGAAAAAAAAGTCATGTAGATGAGAGTGCATAAGGGTACAGGGACTACGGAACCTGGAACTTGTACGAGGTGGTGGAAGGTAAGACTCAGAGGCTGGGTCATTGAGGCCACCTCCAAGAAGCCCTTGAATGTTGTAAGGAGTTTGGACTTTATAGGAATGAGAAACCACCAGAATCTTTGAACATAGAAATTCATCATTAACTATAAGGTTAATCTGGGCAGTGAGATTTCATTTAGCTTTTTCTTTTCTTCTTTGTTCTTTTTTCCATTTTTAGAAAAATTTTTAAGTTTTAAATGGTGATAAAAATAACATGCAATTTACAGTCTCAATCAATCATTTTTAAGTAAGTTTCAGTAGTTTCTGTGGTGTTAAGTATGTTTACATTGTGGTGCAACAGGTCTCCAGAACTTTATCGTCTTGCAGAAATAAAGCTCTATGCCCACTGAATAGCAACTGCCCATTTTCTTCTCCCCCAAGTCCCTGGCAACCATCATTCTACTTTGTCTCTACGTATTTGACTACTACTCTAGGTACCTCCTATAAGTGGAATCATACCATATTTATCGTTTGTGACTAGCTTATTTCACTGAGAATAATGTCCTCAAGGTTTGTTTGTTTGTTTGTTTGTTTATTTATTTGAGACCAAGTCTTGTTCTGTTGCCCAGGCTGGAGTGCAGTGGCGCAATCTCAGCTCACTGCAACCTCCGTCTCCCAGATTCAAGTGATTCTCCTTCCTCAGCCCCCTGAGTAGCTGGGATTACAGGTGTGCAACACCACGCCCAACTAATTTTTATATTTTTAGTAGAGACGGGGTTTCACCACGTTGGCCGGGCTGGTCTTGAACTCCTGACCTCAGGTGATCCACCCGCCTCGGCCTCCCAAAGTGCTGGGATTATAGGCGTGAGCCACCGTGCCCGGACTTGATGTCTTTCCTTTTTAAGGCTGAATAATATTCCACTGGATGTGTAGACCACATTTTGTTTATCCGTCCATCCATGAATGCGTACTTGAATTGCTTCCATCTTCTGGTTATTGTGAATAATGCTGCGATGAACATGGGTATGCAAATGCTTCTTTGAGATCTTGCTTCTCATTCTTTTGGATGCCCAGAAGTGGAATTGCCAGATCATATGGTAATTCTATTTTTAATTTTTTTGAGAAGCCACCATACTATTTCCATAGCAGCTGCACCATTTTACATTCACAGCAACAGTGCACAGAGTTCCGATTTCTCCACATGCTTACCGACACTTGTTATTTTCTGTGTTTCTTATAGTAGACACCTACAGTGGGTGTGAGATTTCCTTTGTTGGTGGTGGCTTTTTGTTTTGTTTCATTTTGGTTTTGAGTTAGGGTCTTGCTTTGTCACCCAGGCTGGAGGGCTGTGTTTTGTGATTACAGCTCACTGCACCCTCGAACTCCTGGGCTCAGGCCATCCTCCCACCTCAGCCTCCCAAATTGCTGGGAACACAGATGTGAGCCACCATGGCTGACCTCTGTTGTTTTTAATTGACATAGTACCCTCCAATTTCCTTCACCCCTTCTCATTGCCACCATCCTGATCTCCACACCAAGCAGACTTGCGCTAACTGCTCCTATTTCTACCTTTCTGGAATCTGCCGTAACGCATAGGAGTCCAAGCTGGAGAAACTTGGATTATCTGAGGCCCTTTGTTCCCTTCATGCCACTGCACTTCCTTTTGCTTAACATTTCATAGCATAAACTTGGCTTCTTTGCTAGGTTCTGTGAACGTAATGCGATTTTTAGTATTTTAACCAGATTTAACATAAAACATTTCAAAAATCCAGGAGAGAAAGGCATTTTATTTGCAGTTCCCTTAAAAGTAAAAGTGGAGCTCAGTGCCCTCTGGGCAGGATATTGCAGCCTGAACAGCAGTTTGTTTTTGGCCTCTAACAATCCAGGCTTAAAGTGCATCCCATTTTTATTGTTTGACTGTTAAGATGTGTGACTCTAGTTGATTAGATAAGGAATTCTAAGCAAGGCAGTGCAAGGGTGGAGGAGGAAGATGATAACATTAAAGGCTTTTCTCTTTCAGTTCCTGATCTCAGAAGCTCTCCATCATCCTCTGAATTTCCCTCACAAAGATCCACTTAATAACCATGTCTTTGGCAAGTGCTGATTCTTGTTTGAAAGTTTTCTGTTCTGAGCAAAAAGTCTTTAATTTTTTTTCATCCGCCTTAAAAAAAAGAATTGCAGCGTGCCCTGGGCCAAATTCTGCCCTTAGTTACTATTTCTATGGCATTTGTATTGTACACATAAGCAAACCCTGAGGTTGATTCTGGCACGAACTTTTAACAATAACAACTTCCATCTGTATGTCATTTGATATTGTGAAAGTGATTACCTGTACAGTTGCTCGTTTGATCCACACATACACAAAAGCTGTGCGATAGATAAGCCAGAAATATTTTACAGGTGAAGTAACTGAAACTCAAGAGAGGTTAAGTGGCTGACGGAGGGCCACACAAGCACAAGTGGGTCTCAAGCCCAGATTTCCTGATTCTTAAACCTATGCCAAGGAGGGTGTTGTTTTGGCGATTATGACATTACAAATACATACACAAAGATTATTATATTCTTCCCATACCATGTATGGTGCTTCCAAAATAATATGAAAAGTGAGAAAGAAAACATAATTAAGTGAAATAAACCAAATTTGTGAAATACAGGACACGAGTAAGTACTTTGCAGGAACTATTGGGAAGGAATACAATAAATTGCAAACTACTAGAGGGCAGTGGCTGAGGTTAATTTGTCTTTGTATTTTAGATCATCGCCAAGTGTGCATCTTGCACTTAGTGAGTACTGACTGAATGAAGGAATCAGTGAACACAGCTACCTAGAGTCCTAGAGGAACAGGCTTTGATGTGGCTGGGAGAACTTTCAAGTTCTCCCAAGAATGAAAGCCCCAACTGGTTAACCGGAGCCTGATTGTGCACAGCCAGAGAGCAGGAAGAGAGGAAGAAAGGGATAAAGAGATGGCCTTGATTTTCAGTGACTCTCATTCCACCCCCATGAGAATCATTTGGTTGATAACACATGCAACACTGGGCAGAAAACTTGTGCCAAGAATTTCCAATATTTCTAATCTATTATCATTTTTTATGCATACGGTGATGCGAATGACCTGCCAATTGATATGAATAGCTTGTGGTCATCTGAGGTGGTGCCTGGCCCATAGCAGATGCTCAGGAAATGTTATTGATAGAACGAATGAATGTGAGGAGTTAACAAGGAGCAGACAATACTTTTCTAGGCAAAGACGTGGCTGGCCCTGCAGAAGCAGCTGTCTTATATACTCTTTTCCCTAACTGTCATTGAAAAGTGGGACCTTTGGTGTGGAGGAATGGCACTCCTTCGTCACTCTCCACTTCGGACTTAGGAAAAAAATCACAAATTACAAGACAAGCCCCCCGGCAAGAATTCTATAGAATTCTATGAATTCATTTAAATTATGAATTCATAATTTAAACGGTTAAAGGAAAACTGTTAAAAGTCTTAGGTAGGTCGGGTGCAGAGGCTCATTCCTGTAATCCCAGCACTTTTGGGAGGCCAAGGCGGGCAGATCACTTGAGTCCAGGAGTTTGAGACCAGCCTGGCCAATATGGTGAAACCCTGTCTCTACTAAAACTACAAAAATTAGCCAGGCATGGTGGTGTGCGCTTGTGGTCCCAGTTATTTGGTTGGCTGAGGCAGGAGAATCACTTGAACCTGGGAGGCAGAGGTCGCAGCGAGCTGAGTTCGCACCACTGCACTCCAGCCTGGACAAGAGCAAGACTCTGTCTCAGAATAAATAAATAAATAAATAAGAATATATTTTAGTAAATTGAACAATTCTTTCATATAATGAAACATCACACCTAAACTTACTGGTTTCCTAAGGAGGTATTTTCATATTTCCAATTTTCTTTAAAGTAAGGCTAACCTATATCTTGTAAGTGGTAATTAAGTCTGTTCATTGATGGTGTTGTTCAGTTCAACTATGTCCTTACTGATTTTCTGCTGTCAGGATCTATTAATTACTAATAGAGCGGTTTCTCCTTGCAGCTCTATCAGCTTTCGCCTCACATATTTTGATGATCTATTCTTCAGCATATACACATTAAAGACTGTTATTCCTCTTAAATAAGTGACCCCCTTTTTATTGTGTAAGGCCCCTCTTATCCATAATTTTCCTTGTTCTGAAATTAATATAGTTGCTCCAGCATTTTTTTGGACAGTGTTAGCATGGTATATCTTTCTCCATCTCTTTATTTTTAACCTACCTCAGTCTTCATACTTATTTATTTGTTTTTTAAAAATTTTTTTGGGGTGGTCGGGGTCTCACTCTATCACCCTGGCTGGAGTGTATTGGTGGGATTGTAGCTCACTGTAACACTGGAACTCCTGAGCTTAAACCATCCTCCCACCGCAGCTTCCCAAGTAGCTGGGACTATAGGCATGTGTCACCACACCCTGCAAACTTTTAAAAATTTTTAGTAGAAACAGGGGTCTCACTATCTTGGCCAGGCTGGTCTTGAACTCCTGGGCTCAAGCAGTCCTCCCACCTCAGACTCTTAAAATGTTGAGGTTACAGGTGTAACCTGGCCTCTGTCTTTATAGTTAAAGTGGGTTTCTTGCAAGCAAGATAGTTGGGTCTTTTTTTTTTTTTTTTTTTAATCCAGTGTGACAGCCTTTTAATTGGTGTTATTTAGACCATTCACAAATGAAATGATCATTGATATAGTTAGATTAACATCTACCATGCTTATGACTTTTTTTCTGTTGCACTTATTCTTTGTTCCTTTTTATTTTCTCTTTTTCTGCCTTCTCTGGTTTTAAACGAGCATTTTAAATGATTCTATTTTCTCTCATCTCAAAATATCAATTATTCCTTCTTTTCTTTAAAAAAAAATTTTGTTGGGCTGGGCGTGGTGGCTCACGCCTGTAATCCCAGCACTTTGGGAGGTGGAGGCAGGCGGATCACGAGGTCAGGAGACAGAGACCATCCTGGCTAACACAGTGAAACCCCGTCTCTATTAAAAATACAAAAAAAATTAGCCGGGCGTGGTGGCGGGCACCTGTAGTCCCAGCTACTCGGGAGGCTGAGGCAGGAGAATGGCATGAACCTGGGAGGCAGAGCTTGCACTGAACCAAGATCACACCACTGCACTCCAGCCTGGGCGACAGAGTGAGACTCCGTCTCAAAAAAAAAAAATTGTTGTTGCCCTAGAATTTTCAGTACATATTTGCAATTAATCTCAATCCACTTTCAAACAATAGTATACTTCTTTGCAAGTAGTGCAGGTAGCTTTTGCTAGAGCATTTCTGATTCCTTTCTCTCTTCCCTTATAACACTGATGTCATTCATTTTACTTGTACATATACTGCAATCATCCAATACATTTTGCTATTATCATTTTGACAATTATCTATTTGATCAATTAAGAATTAAAAAATTCTTATTTTGCCTTCATTTGGTTTTCTTCAGTGCTCTTCCTTTTTTATGTAGATTTGAGTTTCTGGTATATTATTATTTTTTAATTTCTAAAGAACTTCTTTTAACATATCTTTTAGGAAGGTCTACTGTTGATGAATTTTCTCAGTTTTCATTTGAATAAGGAAATCTTCATTTCTCCTTCACTTTTTAAGGATAATCCCACTGGATCTAGAATTCTAGGTTAGTGGGGTCTTTTAATGCTTTAAATATTTCAGTCCATGTAATCCCAGCACTTTAGGAGGCCAAAGCAAAAGGATCACCTGAGCCCAGGAGTTTGAGACCAGCTTGGGCAACACAGTGAGACCCCATTTCTACTATTAAAAAAGAAAAGAAAACAAAACAAATATTTCAGTTTGCTCTCTTCTTGCTGGCGTGGTAGTGTTTATTTATTTATTTGTTTGCTTGTTTTAGACGGACTCTTTCTGTGTTGCCCAGTCTTGTCTGGAACTCCTGGGCTCAAGTGATCCTCCCACCACAGCCTCCCATATAACTGAGATTACAGGCACACGTGCTGCTCCCAGCTCATGACTCCTCCTCCTCCTCCTCCTCCTTCTTCTTCTCCTTATTCTTCTCAGCCTTTCACTCGGTTGCCCAGGCTGGAGTGCAGTGGCATGATTTCAGCTCACTGTGACCTTCGCCTCCTAGGTTCAAGCAATTCTCCTGTCTCAGCCTCCTGAGTAGCTGGGACTACAGGCACATGCCACCACACCTGGCTAATTTTTGTATTTTTAGTAGAGATAGGGTTTTTCCATATCGGTCAGGCTGGTCTCAAACTTCTGACCTCTGGTGATCCACCTGCTTCGGCTTCCTAAAGTGCTGGGATTACAGGCATGAGCCACCTGACCTGGCTCCAACATGGTTTTTTATAAGCTTCTCTGAGCTTCCTGGATCTGTGGTTTGGTGTCTGTCATTAATTTTGAAAAAAAAAAAAATCAGCCATTATTATTTCTTACTTCAATTATTTCTCTGCCTCTTTTTCTCTTCTTCTGGTATCCCAGTTATATATATTTGCAACTTTTGTAATTTTCCCATAGTTATTGCGTATACTGTTCTTTTTTTTTTCATTCTTTTTTCTCTTTTTATTTCAGTTTAGGAAGTTTTTACTGACGTATCTTCAAGTTCACTGATCCTTTTCTTGGTCATATCCGGTCCACGGATGAGCTCATTAAAAGGTTTTGAAACTTTCGTTAGTGCTTTTGATTTCTAGCATTGCCTTTTGGTTTTTTTCTTAGAACTTCCATTTTTCTGTTCACATTACCCATCTATTCTTGCATGTTGTCTACTCTTTAAAATTAGAGTTGTTAACATATTAATTTTAGTTGTTTTAAATGCCTTATCTCATAATTCCCAAAATCTGTGTCGTATCTGAGTCTGATTCTGATGCTTAATTTGTCTCTTCAGACTGTGTTTTGTTTTGTTTTACTTTTAGTATGGCTTGTCCTTTTTTGCCAAAAGTGGGAATTTGATGTTTTGAACAAGAACTGTAGTAAATAGGCCTCAGTGTGAGGTTTTAGGCTAATCTGGCTAAGAACTGGGCTATGTTTAGTGTTTTATGTGCATATAAGTGCCAGAGACTTCAGTTTCCTTTAGTATCCTTGTATTTTTTTCACCCTGTTTGCTTTGGATTTTCCTAAGAACTCTTTCTTAAATAGAATCTGTCTTAAAGTTCTTTTAGTTACAGTCTACCATTATTATGCTGGAACCTAGTTGGTTTGATGGTAAGGTGTGGAGAAGGGAAAGTGCTCAATAACCTTATCATTATCAGTAACATTATTAGTCTTTTAGTGGGCCTGGATCCCTGGGACATGACCTTGAGAAGTGTTTCTTATCCTGTTTTTCCCTCCACTTAGGGGAAATATTAATAGAAGGCAAAAGGAGACTGGAATTGACTAAGCCCCTTCCCTGAGGTAGATAACACTCTGGTAAAGGTGTTAGTCTTGGAGAGCAGACCTCGTTATGAGAAACACTCTGGGTGAATTCCAAAACAGTTACTTCCCTTGCCCACCCCTGCCAGAAATATGAGGGGGCTTTTCTCAGATCTTCATCTTGAGAACCAAATGGGGTTCCTGGAGGTAAAACCCACAAAGTATGGGGCACCTCTAAACTGGGCCTCCAGGAATTACTCTAGCAATTTGTCAGAATTGCCATCCAAGTGCTCCTACCAATGTATGGCTCCAGTGGCTTCCGCTCCAGGTAAGCTGACCTCAGTCATTATTCTCTATATTCACCTGTCTCTCCAGATTTCAGGGTGGGGGTTTGCTCTATGACTTTATGTCTCCAATGGGTCTTTAAAAAGTCATTAATTTTCCATTTATTCAGCTATTTTCTTGTTATAAGGGTAAAAGTGATGACTTCCAACTGAAACCAGACCTCTCCTGTATTTTGAGAGACCCAATCATTCTTCCTCTCCTCTAGCTGAGTGCTGAGAAAATTAAGACAATAAGTTATCAAGGAAGGTGGTAAGTGTTGGAATTCAAACGCATTATTACTTCCCAACCCTTAATGCTATAAACTGTGTGCTTATCAGTTACATTCTTCCTTCACTTTGACTTGGTTATGATAGAAGAAACTATTACCAGGAAAAGAGATTGGGAACAAGCTTGTCTACTCTGCCAAGGGTTTCATTTAAGCATGAACAAACAAGTTCATGGGCACAAATCAGGGGCTTCAAAGTCTACAGGAAGGAGATGTAGCTTCCTTGTTGAAAGAGAACCATTCATGAAATATATAATATATAAAGAGAGACAAGGGAGGCGGAGTCACTTGGCTAGATCTCAAGATCTGACTAAGCCCACTTCAAATGATGTAGTTCCACTGCTTACAGACAGAAAAGCTCACCATTCAGCAATTGTCCCAGTGCCCAAGTCAGCCCTGAGCCTAGGGACACAAGGGTTTGAAGGAGGAACAATGGGGAAAGAGGCTGGAGGGTTTTACCCTTGGTACCCTCACACTTCTTTGTTATTCAGGCTGCCTTTCTTCCATCGTGATGGCACTACCTCTTCTGTCTCCCGAAAATATTCATTCCCCAGTTTTACACGTCTAGCTCTCAGCTCACGGTCAGCCACCGAAGCCTGGATGCTCATGTTCACATCACCAACATTTTGAGCACATGTAAAGGCACACTGTTTCTAGAGAGTATTAAATTTTGACAGAGGGTGCCTTAGAACAAAGAAGCTTCTAAGATAATAACCTACGAGACAGACAGTATAATTTTCAGGCAGAGGATTCAACCTGTACCACTCACACCATGTCACCTAAATAGATGCCAGTGCACCCTTTTTGTAACCTGTATCAATGATTTTTCCTTTCACTCCTTTTACTGGGGATGAGGGGCATGATCAATAGTAATGTCCTTAAAAGAGAAAAGTAATTTGGGGAACAGTGGTAAAGTGCCAAAAGGGTATATGCCTCTATAACAGAAAACATTGAAATACAGTTCATGGGCACCATATATCTCTTTGAAAGGACTGTCAAACACAATTAGTCAGAGCGTAACATTTTGCATTTTTAAAATGATAGAGAAATTTCTCGGTCGGGTGCAGTGGCACACACCTGTAATCCCATGACTTTGGGAGGCAAAGGATCACCTTTGCCAGGAGTTGGAGACCAGCCTGGCCAACATGGGGAAAGCCTGTCTCCACTAAAAATACAAAAATTAGCCGGGCATAGTGGTGGGTGCCTGTAATCCCACCTCCTTGGGAGACTAAGGTAAAAGAATACCTTGAAACCGGGAGGTGGAGGTTGCAGTGAGCCGAGTTCACGCCACCACCACACTCTAGCCTGGGCCACAGAGCAAAACTCCGTCTCAAAAAAAAAAAAGAAAAAGAAAGAAATTTCTCACAGAAAGGAGAAACTTGTGATAGAATCACTTAAAAGCCAACTTAGAATAACTTCCTGGTTTTCACCTTCTTTATGTATTTCATTTTTCACAGCTAAATTCTTCTACATTTGGGACAAAAATATTAGAATCCAGTCTGCTTTTCTATTCTGTGACTTAATTTTCACCCACCTCCCAAATGACTTTGAAGTGGGACTTCTGAATGTCAATCCTAGACAAAAGCTAATGTGTAAAGGAAAAAAAGAAATCTTTAATTTTAGCTAGAGAAAGAATTCCAAAAATTTTTCACCATGAGTGAGGAAGAACACTGAGATACTTGCCATCCATACACATAGGAGCCCAAACCTGTAATGGTGCATTTAATCCCAGGCAGTTCCTTTCTAGAAAGATAGCTCAAAAATATGGGAAAATTCAAAGAGGAGTGAAAATCTAGTAACAGATAGTGTTAAAGAGAAATATTAAAAGATATTTCAGATACCAGACACTTACTTTTAGTTAGTTAATTAATTGCTTGTTATAGCATTGTGGTTACATTTTTAAATGCCTGTAAATTCTGAAGTATATATAGATGTATGTAGGGGTGAAACTACATTATACTAGGAATTTGCTTTAAAATACTTCATAAGAAAGGGAAGGAAGGGAGGCAGGAAGGCAGGAAGGCAGGAAGGAAGGAAGGAAGGAAGGAGGGAAGGGAAAAAGGAAGGGAAAAAGGGAAGGAGGGAGGGAGGGAAGGAGGGAAGGAGGGATGGAGGGAGAGAGGGAGGGAGGGAGGGAGACAGAAGTAAAGCAAATGTGGCAAAATAATGAATATGAATCTAGGTGATGATGTGTTCACTTCCTGTGGCTGCCATAACAAATTACCTCAAATTGCGGGGCTTAAACAACAGAAATTTATTGTCTCACAGTTCTGGAAGCCAGAGATCTGAAACCAAAACAGGGTCTTGCTCCCTCTGAAGGCTCTAGGGGAGAATCCTTCCTGCCTCTTCCAGCTTTTGGTGGCTCCAAGGCTTCCTGGCCTTGGGCTCGGGCTCATCACTCCAATCCATGCCTCGTGATCACATGGCCTTCTCTTCTGTGTCTGTGTCTTCTCTGCTTCTGTCTCTTATAAGAATGCTTATCATTGAATTTACAGCCCACTAGATAATTCAGGATGATCTCATCTCCAGATCTTTAATTATATTTGCAAAGACCTTCATTCCAAATAGGGTCACATTCATAAATTTTCAGCATCAGGACATGCGCATAACATTTCCAACCCACTACTGAACGTATTATATTATTATACTATTCTTTCTATTTTCTCTCTTTTTTAAGTAGTATTGAGTACTTTTTAAGATTTTATACTAAAAAAGTATTTTGTTTTTTGTTTTTTACATTTTCGCTAAGCATTGAATTAGCAGAATTCGAAGAATCTTGTATTTTATTTTGCTAAGCATTGAATATGGCAGAATTCGAAGCAGAGAACTTTATAGCGGAGGCAGAAAGTACTGGGAATGTTCAGGGAACAGAGAAATGTGAACTGATAAGGAATAACAGGGAGAAGCAACTTCCTTCCTCGTTGTCAGCCAGACACAGGTACTATACATAAAATAGTGCAAAGGAAGCAGAGAATTCCTTTCCAGGCTAACCTGATTCCATTTCCACTAGCAATCCCATCAACCTTTGCCTTTCTCTTTTCTAAAGGGGCTGACAATGCTGGAGAGGAGGGATATGTGAGCCTTAGGCCTTTTTGTAAAACATCATTTCAGCTTCCAATTAGGTCATGTCTATCCTGGGCCACACTGATTCAGGCTGCTTGTCCTCACGTTAATGGTAATGTGATTGTTCCTATGCCAGGGCTGGCAGGGCTAAAAGCGTGTCAGGGTTGTTGTCCACACATCTTCCACTTTGTTTTTTAGCGCCTTCATCACCTCGAGGAAGATAACTTTCCCAGATACTGAAGTCAAGAAGCCGCTGGAGCACACTTCCTTAATTCACCTCCAAAAACGTAAACCTTTTTTACTCTGGGCCCAGGGCACACCCACAGCACAGGGAGCATGCAGTGGGCCACGCAGTGCATGGTGTATGGCAGGAGGACCTTTCAATGGGAGGAACAAGGAGAAGGATGGGACTTCTTTTCTGCTTGTTCTCTCTTCCATGTAGCTGGAAAAGTAGGAATGGCCTGGGGGATAAAAGCCAGGCTAGGGTACAGATGCTAATGTGAAAGGGGACGGCCTGGAGTCGTGCAAGGCACAACGTACACAGCTATATGTGGTGGCCCAACTGGTCCCCACCTTATCACAGTAAGGAATACCAGATGGGGATTTAGGGTCATAGCAATATTAAAGAATGCTCATTTCGGCCGGGAGCAGTGGCTCCTGCCTGTAATCCCAACACTTTGGGAGGCTGAGGTGGGTGGATCACTTGAGGTCAGGAGTTCGAAACCTGGCCAACATGGTGAAACCCCATCTCTACTAAAAATACAAAAAATTAGCCAGGCGTGGTAGTGGACACCTGTAGTCCCAGCTACTCGGGAGGCTGAGGCAGAAGAATCGCTTGAACCCGGGAGGTGGAGGTTGCAGTGAGCCGAGATCATGCCATTGCACTCCAGCCTGGGCAACCGAGTGAGACTCCATCTCAAAAAGAAAAAAAAAAAAAAAGAAGAAGAATGCTCATTAATTTGTGTTGCCATGCTAACTACCTCTCAGAAAAGTGTGTCAGTTTCCTCAGGCTAACAAACTAATATTGCTGGGCATGGTGGCTCACGCCTGTAATCCCAGCACTTTGGGAGGCCAAGGCAGGTGGATCACCTGAGGTCAGGAGTTCGAGACCAGCCTGACCAACATGACGAAACCCTGTCTCTACTAAAAGTACAAAAATTTTCTGGACATGGTGGCAGGCTCCTACAGTCTCAGCTACTCAGGAGGCTGCCCTGGGGCTCAGCTGCAACCCTGCTATGAGATCGGAGCAGGCCCCAAGATTGGAGAGAGGTCAGGCAAACACCCCTGAGCCTGCAGGGACGGGGACAAAGGGGGCCTTCCTGGGGCTGTCTCTTATACACATCTAGATGTGTCTCCAGTGTGAGATTCCCACAGCGTGACTCACCCTACCATGGAATCCTGGAGGGGAGCACTGGTAAAGCAGCTAAAGCCTTGACTGCTATAGTTATCATGGCCTCCAGGAACAACAGTGCTCTGCTGAGCAGGCTCCATGGGCCCTGCCCACTGACATCCACTTGTCAAAGTGGTGGGGTTAGGCAGCATGTTTTCTACTAGCCTCTTATGGATGTGGGACCAGGATGGAGCCTCTGACCCAGGCAGGTATGGGCTGACTGTGACTTCTAGCCTGAACATGGCCAGTTTCTTTCTGCCAGCAACTCGAATGGAAAAGTAACAAGAAAAGGGGTCAGTTAGCAAGAGAAAGAACAGAAAACCAAAGGATGCAGAGACTGCTGTCCGAGTGTTACAAGATCTCTGGGGTGTCCATTTTTCTGGTGGGAAACCTCTGTGGCCACAGCACCTTTGTCCGAGTTCTCATCCTGCCTCTAGGAAGAATGAGGTACACAGACAAGCGCAGAGTGGAGAAGAAGAGTTTTATTTAGTGTTAGAACAGCTCAGAGGAGTGCGTAGCTCCTCTCTGTAGGCAGGTCGTCTGGTCGAGCGTTCAGCTCTTCGCAGAGAGCAGGCCCTGGAGAAGGTGGCTCCTCTCTGCAGGTATGTCTTTGCAGGTCTCTGAAGGTCCCAGCAGAGAGGGCAGCTCCTCTCTTCCAGCAGGTCGTCTCTGCAGCTCTCAGCGGAGAGGGTACTCCTCTCTGCAGCTGGCCTTCCCATCGTCTCCAGCTCTCAGCAGAAAGGGTACTCCTGTCTGTAGCTGGTCATGGGGTCTCATCATCTCTCTGCCCTCTTCATCCTCTGGCCATCCTCTGCCCTGCTCTGGCTGAGCCTAGGGCTTTTATGGACCTCAGAGGGGAGGAAGTACATGCTGATTGGCCCATGAACAGCCACTGATAGACCCGGAAGAGGTACCATGAGTTCCCACTCCAATTTATGGGACTGGCAACCTGGCCCCAAGCCTTCAGGCCCTCCCTGGCATGAAGATGGGGCCTTACTGGGGACCCACGCCTTCCACCCAGGACTCTGTCTGCCTCTTGCTGCTATTCATGGCCCTGGGGCTCAGCTGCAACCCTGCTATGAGATCGGAGCAGGCCCCAAGATTGGAGAGAGGTCAGGCAAACACCCCTGAGCCTGCAGGGACGGGGCAGTGGGGGGTCCTTCCTGGGGTCGCTGAGGGTGCAGGCTGCAGACACACCCGGCTCCTGCATCTAGGAGGGTGGCTGCAGCCACACCCTCACCCAGAAAGGCAGATCCTGCCTGCTCCTGGCCCTCCCCCAAGAGCACAGGAAAGCTCAGATGGATCCACAGCTACAGTTTGGGTTCCTGTAGCTCCACCCAGGAGAGTGGGGCTCCTGGCTGCTCTGTAGAACAGGAGGCCTAGGTCTGCAGCTGCATTGGGCAGCTACAGCAGCACCGGGGCAGCTCCTGTCCCAACTCAGAAGGGGCGGGGCTCCCACCAGCTCCGTGGAGTGTGCTGCCATCACAAGTAGGTTTGTGGCCAGGATGGCCAAGCCAAAGATAAGAAGGAGCAAAAACTATGAATATGCAGAAGAAACTCCCCCATGGGGTGAGGAGAGGATACAAGGAGAGAAGCAGGGGACCTAGCGTGTCCTAAGAGACCACAGGGAAAATGACAAAGGAAGAGCAGAGCTCTCTTTGTTACGGGACTGGAGAGGCAGAGGTGGAGTGTCATTCAAAAAGTCATGTGAAATATCCTAACACAAACTTCTCTTGGAAAATTTTACAGTAATACAAAGTACCAAATGTGAAGTTTCATGAATCTTGGCTGTTGGCAAACCACTGATGATGGTATGTCCCTGGAAATCTATGTCAGAATCTCAGCTGGGGGAGGATGGAGCATGTGTGAAGCTGAAGTGCAGTTTTATCTAAGAGGGCAAAGGTTTAAAAAGATTGAGAAACTGACCAGGCGCGGTGGCTCAAGCCTGTAATCCCAACACTTTGGGAGGCCAAGGCAGTGGATCACCTGAGGTCAGGAGTTCAAGACCAGCCTGGCCAACATGGTGAAACCCCATCTCTACTAAAAATACAAAAAATTAGCCAGACGTGGTGGCACGTACCTGTAATCCCAGCTACTTGGGAGGCTGAGGCAGGAATCGCTTGAGCCAGGAGGCAGAGGTTGCAGTGAGCTGAGATTGTGCCATTGCACTCCAGCCTGGGTGACAAGAGCGAAACTCCGTCTCAAAAAAAAAAAGGTTGAGAAACTCTTCCATTATGCTTTCCTCACTTTTTCAATTTTCTGAATCCTCACTCTAATTTCCCCTTGAAGATGCCCTTCTTTGATACCTGGGGAGCAGACTAGAGCCTTTATAAGATCTCCTTCTTCTATTTTAATGACATTGGTTTGCCTAAGAATGAAATATTAGTCCAAAAGTGTACGTGGACATTAATAATAGAAGCCAGTTATGCCAAGCCAAGAAAAGCACTTAAAAAAAAAAACCAAACAAACCAGCATCTAGAGGGAGCAAATAATTTTAGCTGTCAAATCCAAATATTGTGTATCTAACCCACTGAACTGTGGAATTATCCTCAGAATTCTAACATTCAGTGGCTGAAAATGTCATAAATCAACAAATGTTCATTGGCTTGTTTTCTTTTCTCACATATAAGTGTTAAAACTTCATTTATTTTCTTATATAGCAAAATATTCCTCAACTTAGTCAACAATCAGGCTACAAATCTCCACACATCCATTTTTTCTTTAAAAGCAAAAAGTGTACATCAGAGTATTTAAAAAAATTTTTTTCTCTTCTGTAAATGTTATATTCTTAAGTGTAAATTCTTAATGTAATGCACATCTTCAGGCCTATTAGACAGAACACAAGGAACAAATTGCTCAGTGGAAAGCGCATGAACTTCCAAATTAGAAAGGAGTCCCAACTCTGACATCCCCCTCCTTTCTAGCTGTTTGATTTGGGAAGAATTGGTTTAACGGTTTAACAACTGTTTTTTTTTTTGCGGGGGGGTGGGGGTTACAGAGTCTAGCTCTGTAGCCCAGGCTGGAGGTCAATGGCGCAATCTCAGCTCACTGTAACCTCTGCCTCCCAGGTTCAAACGATTCTCCTGCCTCAGCCTCCTGAGTAGCTGGGACTACAGGTGCACACCACCACACCTGGCTAAATTTTTGTTGCTGTTGTTGTTGTTGTTGTTGTTGTTTTGAGACAGAGTCTCGCTCTGTCACCCAGACTGGAGTGCAGTGGTGTGATCTTGGCTCACTGCAAGCTCTGCCTCTCGGGTTCATGCCATTCTTCTGCCTCAGCCTCCTGAGTAGCTAGGACTACAGGTGCCCGCCACCATACCTGGCTAACTTCTTTGTGTTTCTTTAGTAGAGACAGGGTTTCACTGTGTTAGTCAGGATGGTCTTGATCTGACCTCATGATCCACCCGCCTCGGCCTCCCAAAGTGCTGGGATTACAGGCGTGAGCCACTGAGCCCAGCCAATTTTTTGTATCTTAATAGAAATGGAGTTTCTCCATGTTGCCCAGGCTGGTCTCAAACTCCTGAGCTCAGGCAATCTACCTGCCTCAGCCTCCCAAAGTGCTTGGATTACAGGCATGAGCCACCGTGCCTGGCTAACAACATTTTATCTTCCATTTCTTGATCTATTGAATGTTTAGCATATGGCTTATTCATAGGGCTTTGGTGAGACAAAAATGAACTTTTTTGAAGGGTGAATAGTACTCTCCATTTAGTTGTCAAAGTTAGAAACTTATGAATCATTCCTAATACCTCCTACTCTCTCACTCCCCACATGTAATCCAAAATAATCCAGGAGGTTCAGCCTTCAAAATATATCTCAATTATTCCCCCTTGTCTCCATCACCACCGCTGTTATCAGTCTTAGACGTCATGGTTTTTCACGTTCACTGCTGCTCCAGTCTCCCGACTGGTGTCTCCACTTGTTTTTCCCCCGGTCCCCAGTCTACCCCATATAGCAGCACGTTTTTTAAAAGCATAAATCATGCCATTCTTCTGCTTAATTCTTTCTGATGATGTCCCACTATATATACTTTTTTTTCTTTTTTTTTCTTTGAGACAGAGTCTCACTCTGTCGCCCAGGCTGGAGTGCAGTGGTGTGATCTCAGTTCACTGCAAACTCCGGCTCCCAGGTTCAAGCGATTCTTATGCCTCAGCCTCCCGAATAGCTGGGATTACAGACGTGTGTCACTACACCCGACTAATTTGTATATTTTTAGTAGAGACAGGGTTTCACCATGTTGGCCAGGCTGATTTCCAACTCCTGACCTCAGGTGATCTGCCTGCCTCGGCCTCTCACCACTATAATTTTTAAATGACATCTTCATTGAGATATAATTCACATACTATAAAACTCACCCTCTTACAGTATACAAATTAAAACACCCAATGTGGTTTTAGTGTTTTCACAATGTTCAATCATAACCACTATCTAATTCCAGAACACTTTCATTATCCCAGAAAGAAACCAAAAACTTATAAGTAGTTACTACTATTCCCACCCCTTCCAGCCCCTAACAACCACTAATTGATTTTCTGTCTCTATGGATTTGTCTGTTCTGGACATTTCATATAAATGGAATATTATAATATGTGACTTTTGAGGTCTGGCTTCTTTCACTTAGCATAATGCTTTCAGGATTGATCTGTGTGTTGGCATGTATTAGTGCTTCATTTATTCTAATTGCCAAGTAATATTCCACTGTATGGATATACCATATTTTGTTTATTCACTCATGGACATTTGGTTATTTTCACTTTTTGACTATTACAAATAATGCTGCTATGAACATTCAGGTGCACATTTTTGTGCTGACATGTGTTTTCAATTATCTTGGGTACATTTGGAAGAATAAAATGCTGAGTCATATGATAACTTTATGCTTAACTGTTTAAGCAACCGCCAAACAATTTTCCAAAGTGGCTGTACTATTTACAATCCCCCCAGCACTGTATGAGGGCTCTAATTTCTTCACATCCTCACAAACACTTGTTATCTGTCTTTTTGATTGTAATCATTCATGCAGTGGTTTCTCACTGTGGTTTTGATTTGCATTTCCCTAATGATTAATGATGTTGAGCATTTTTTCATTGCTTATTAGTCATTTGTATATTTCTTTTTTTTTCTCTTGAGACAGAGTCTCACTCCGTCACCCGGGCTGAAGTGCAGTGGCACAATCTCAGCTCACTGCAACTTCTGCTTCCTGGGTTCAAGCAATTCTCCTGCCTCAGCCTCCTAAGTAGCTGGGATTAGAGGTGTGCACCACAATGCCCGGCTAATTTTTTGTATTTTTAGTAGAGACAGGGTTTCCCCCGTTGGCCAGGCTGGTCTCGAACCCCTTACCTCAAGTGATCCACTGCTTTGGCCTCTGAAGCTGGGATTACAGGCGTGAGCCCCATGCCCAACCTACATATTTCTTTGAGGAAAATTCTATTCAAATATTTTGCTCATTTAAAAAACTGGGCTGGGCATGGTGGCTCACACCTGTAAACCCATCACTTTGGGAGTCTGAGGCTGGATGATGGCTTGAGGCAAGGAGTTCAAGATCAGCTTGGGCAACATAGTGAGACCCTATCTCTACAAAAAAAATAAAAAATAAAAAAAATAAAAAACCTGTTGGGCATGACGGCGTGTGCCTGTAGCCCTAGCTATTCAAGAGACTGAAACAGGAGGATCACTGGAGCCCAGGAGTTCAAGGTTACAGTGAACTATGATTACACCACTGCACTCCAGCCTGGGAAACAGTAAGACCCTGTTTCAAAAACAAAAAGGGTTATTTGTCTTTCTTTTTATCGCTAAGTTGCAAGAGTTCTTTGTATATTAGATATAATTTACTTAACAGATATATTGTAAGCAAATATTGTCTTCCATGGTGTGAGTTATCTTTTTCACTTTCTTAACGATGGAGGTAGTTTTTACTTTTTCTTGCCTGATTTTTCTGACTATGACCTTCAGCACAATGTTGAACAGAAGTGGTAACAGTTTTAGCCGTGTGTGGTGGTGCACACCTGTAGTCTCAGCTACTCGGGAGGCTGAAGTGGAAGGATTGCTTGAGAACAGCAGTTCGAGGCTGCAGTGAGCCACGATTGTGCCACTGCCCTTCAGTCTGGGAGACAGAGCACGACCCTGTCTCTAATTTTTAAAAGGTGGTAAGAGTGAACGTCCTTGTCTTGTTCTTAATCTTAGAGGGAAAGCATTCAGTCTTTCATCATTAAGTCTGATGTTAGCTGTGGGTTCTTTTTTAATAGATAAGCTTTATTAGGCTGAGGAAATTCTCTTCTGCTTCTGGTTTGTTGAGAGTTTTTATCTTAAAAGGGTGGTGAATTTTGTCAAGTGCTTTCTCTGCTACTTATTAATGTGACCATGTGGTTTTTGTCCTTTATCTTATTAATATGTTATATTAAATCAACTAAGTTTCATATGTTAAATCAACCTTACATGTCTGGCATAAATTCCACTTGGTTATAGTGTGTACTTTTTTAAATCCATCATAGTATTCAGTTTGCTAGTGTTTTGTTGAGGATTTTTGCAACTATAATTCATAAGGGATATTGATCTATAGTTTTCTAGTCATGCCATTGTCTAGTTTCGGTATCAGGGTAATATTGGTCTCGTAGAATCATTTGGGAACTATTCTCTCCTTTTTTGGAAGAGTTTGTGAAGGATTGATGTTAAAGCCTCTTTAAATGTTTGGTAGAATTCACTAGTAAAGCCATTTGGGCCTAAGGTTTTCTTCATGGGAGATTTTTGTTTGTTTGTTTTTATTACTATTTCCAATCTCTTTACCTGTTAAAGGTCTGTTCAGTTTTTCCATGTCTTCTTGATTCCATTTTGGTAGCTTGTGTCTTTCTAAGAATCTGTCCATTTCACCTAGGTTATCTAATTTGTTGACATAAAATTGTTAATAGTATTCCCTTATAATCCTTTTTGCTTCTGTAAGTTTGGTAGTGATATCCCCTCTCTCATTTCTGATTGTAGAATTTGATTCTTCTCTCTTTTATTCTTGGTCAGTCTAGCTAATTGTCAATTTTGTTGATCTTTTTCCCACTGCATTTTGAATAGAACCCAAACTCCTTATCTTAGCCTGTTAGGTCCCACGTGAAGAACCCTTTCTACACTCCAAATTCCCCCTGCCCACTCACCTGTCAGTCTGCTGCTGGTCTTTTATAAGCTCCTGAATGCACCAGTCCCTTTGCCAGCTCAAGGTTATCGCAAGTACTGGTTTCCACTGCTGGGAAGGCCTCTTCCCCTAGGTTTTGTCTGACTGGCTCTTTCCCACCCTGCAGAGCTCAAGTGTATTAAGCCACCTTTCTAATTTGGAGTATGTACATATTACCTTCCTTATCTTACCTTCCATATATATACCTACCAATAGCCTCATTTGTAGCATTAGCCAGTTTCCATGATGTAAACAATGCCACCACCATGGCTGATTTCAAGCTGCCAACACAATGTCACTGAACACAAAATAAGGAAAAGAGTCTATAACCTTCCTTATATACTTATCTTATATTTTCTTTACTACTGTACATCCAGCATTTAATTTTTTAAAAAAAGTGGTAAGAGTGAACGTCCTTGTCTTGTTCTTAATCTTAGAGGGACAGCATTCAGTCTTTCATCATTAAGTCTGATGTTAGCTGTGGGTTTTTTTTAACAGATAGGCTTTATTAGGTTGAGGAAATTCTCTTCTGCTTCTAGTTTGTTGAGAGTTTTTATCTTAAAAGGGTGGTGAATTTAACATAATGCTTGGCTCATGATAGTAGTTCAATAAAGTTTTAAAAGTGAGAGTTTGAAACCAGCCAGGCCAACATGGTGAAACTCCATCTCTACTAAAAAAAAAAAAAAAAAAATACAGGCAGAGCACAATGGCTCACGCCTGTAATTCCAGCACTTTGGGAGGCCGAAGTGGGTAGATCACAAGGTCAGGGGATCGAGACTATCCTGGCTAACACAGTGAAACCCCATCTCTACTAAAAATACAAAAATTAGCTGGGCATGGCGGCGTGCGCCTCTAGTCCCACCTGCTAGGGAGGCGAGGCAGGAGAATGGCGTGAACCTGGGAGGCGGAGCTTGCAGTGAGCCAAGATCATGCCACTGCACTCCAGCCTGAGCGACAGAGTGAGACTCCGTCACAAAAAAATAAAAATAAATAAAAAATACAAAAATTTAGCCAGACGTGGTGGTACACTCCTGTAATTCCAGCTACTCGGAGGCTGAGGCAGGAGAATCCCTTGAACCCAGGAGGTGGAGGTTGCAGTGAGCCGAGATTGCACCACTGCACTCCAGCCTGGGCGACAGAGTGAGCACCCTGTCTCTAAAAAACAAATACATAAAAATAAATAAATAAATTTAAAGGTGGAACAAAATTAGAACTATGAAATTTATAAAATACTATAGCAATATAACACATGATTGTTGTTATTATTAATTGCACAATATTACTTACAGGTTTGCTTATTATTAGACATCAGGACCTGTCACTATTTCTAAAACATGGGCTATCTTTATTTAATGTGAGTGAAATTATGATGCTAGATAGATGCCCTCAGGCAAAAGTGGGTTTTGTCTAACACATAACATTTTTATTTGGCTATTGTCTAATTTTTAAATATCTTGGAGGACGTTCACATTTCAAAGGAATCATTTCTTAGAAAGTACTTAGCCTTGACACAGTGCTTTGTACACGAAGTCCGCTCATGAAATAAGTAAACGTTTATTTGTTCATTCACATATTACTTGAGATTTATTGAGTACCTACTATGTACTAGACATTCACTAAGTCCTTAGGATTCAGAGTCAACTACAAAAGCTCTTGACTTAAGAGGAGACAGAATGGGCCAGGCGTGGTGGCTCATGTCTGTAATCCCAGCACTTTGGGAAGTCGAGGCAGGCGGATCACGAAATCAGGAGATCGAGATCATCCTGGCTAACACAGTGAAACCCCGTCTCTACTAAAAATACAAAAAATAAAAAATAAAAAAAATTAGCCAGGCATGGTGGCAGGCGCCTGTAGTCCCAGCTGCTCGGGAGGCTGAGGCAGGAGAATGGCTAGAACCCAGGAGGCGGGGCTTGCAGTGAGCCGAGATCGCACCACTGCACTCCAGCCTGGGCAATAGAGCAAGACTCCGTCT
>NW_012108698.1:285856-287784 GCF_000951045.1 Mandrillus leucophaeus
ATACAAAAAATAAGGCGGGTACGGTGGCGGGCACCTATAGTCCCAGCTACTTGGGAGGCTGAGGCAGGAGAATGGCGTGAACCCAGGAGGCAGAGGTTGCAGTGAGCCGAGATGGCACCACTGCACTCCAGCCTGGGCGACAGAGCGAGACTCTGTCTCAAAAAAAAAAAAAAAAAAAAAAATATATATATATATATATACACACACACACACACACACACACACACACAAGCAGTTTTTACTTGTACTCAGGATTAATACATAGTTAAATGTATGTTGTCCTACCAAAAATGAATACATAACGAAGCAAACAAATAAAAATGAGTTTAAGAGAAGGCTTGTATTTTTATTTCTTTATGTATATTTTTAGATGATAAACTCATCTGAGAATATGGTTGTGAAAATGATAGGAACTAAGGAATTATCTTAATTACAGGGAATCAACTGTCATTTTCATCGTTTAGTATTGATTACTATTTACAGTCTGTGAGAAATTTCTTTCATTACAATCAAATCCCCCAAATGTGGGAATAAGTTCACATTATAGCACTACTTACAGGTCCTAATTTAATAGTAGTTTTTCTAATTCCACTTCCCATTTGAAGAATGTGTAATTTATTTATTTATTTATTTTTATTTTATTTTTTTTTTTTTGAGACAAGGTCTGGCTCTATACCCCAGGTTGGAGTGCAGTGATGCAATCTCGCCTCACTGCAACCTCTGCCTCCCAGGTTCAAGCGATTCTCGTGCCTCAGCCTCCTGAGTAGCTGGAACCACAGGCATGCACCACCAAGCCAGGCTAATTTTTTTTTTTTTTTTTGAGATGGACTTTCGCTCTTGTTGCCCAGGCTGGAGTGCAATGGCGGGATCTCAACTCACCACAACCTCTGCCTCCCGGGTTCAAGCGATTCTCCTGCCTCAGCCTCCCGAGTAGCTGGAACCACAGGCATGCACCACCAAGCCAGGCTAATTTTTTTTTTTTTTTTGAGATGGACTTTCGCTCTTGTTGCCCAGGCTGGAGTGCAATGGCGGGATCTCAACTCACCACAACCTCCACCTGCCGGTTTCAAGCGATTCTCCTACCTCAGCCTCCCGAGTAGCTGGGATTATAGGCATCAGTGGTGCAATTTCTGCTCACTGCAATCTCCCCCTCCCAGGCTCAAGCAATCCTCCTCCGACCTCAGCCTCCTGGGTATCTGGGACTACAGGTGTGCGCCACCATGCCTGGCTAACTTCTGTATTTTTTGTAGAGACAGGGTTTCGCCATGTTGCCCAGGCTGGTCTCTAATTCGTGAGCTCAAGCAATTCAACCGCCTTGACCTCCTAAAATGCTGGGCTTATAGGTGTGAGTCACTGCACCTGCCCATTATTATGTAATTTATAAAAATACTTTTAGAACTGGGAATAACCTTGGAGATTATTGTGTCCAGGGCAAGCATATAGATTTCAACTCTTCCAGATCATTGGTGGTGGCTGCCTGGGGTCCTGTCCCAGCTCAGCAAGGAAAAAGACCGTGTTCAATATCAACAACTGCCTTTGATACAGGAGGAGAAGGTGACATCATGAATCCAATCTAGTCCTAATCTAGTCCAGTGTCTTTATTTTACAGGTTGGAAACTGAAGCCGTCATAGGTTAAGAAACTTGTCAAAAGTCATACAATTAGTCAATGACATAGCCAGGATTGTAAATTCAGCAGGAAGTTGTTATTGAATAAAATTTCTCCCTTTCACCTTCAGGGCCCAGTTGTTATAAAGCCTTGTCCCCAAATACCTCTGAAATACATTTCTTCCACCCCAGTTCCACTAATCTTGTCTATTATCGGGAGTCCCTTTTTTTTTCTGCCTGTCCCTAATATCTCTCAATATTTCCACATACAATCATCCTCCTTGGCCCAGAACACTTCCAGAGAAGAATTCTAAACACAAAT
>NW_012108698.1:291080-291558 GCF_000951045.1 Mandrillus leucophaeus
GGCTGGAGTATGGTGGTACGATGTAGACTCACTACATGGGAGCCTGAGGCAGGAGAATCGCTTAAACCTGGGAGACGGAGGTTGCAGTGAGCCGAGATCACACCATTGCACTCCAGCCTGAGCAACAGGAGTGGTACTCCATCTCAAAATAAATAAATAAATAAAAATAAATAAAGAAAGAAATGTTTTCCTACCCTAAAGTCATAAAAATATTTTTCTATCATTTCTCCTAGAAGGTTTGCAGGTTTAGCTTCATATTTAGGTGTATGATCACTGCTGTTCTTTAGTCATAAGGGGGAAAGGGACTTAATCTTAAGCAAAGAAGTGTAAATGGCAGGCTGCTATTGAGGCCATCCATTATTTACGTTGGGAAAGTTGAAGTTTTGGCATAAACACCGTATCATGTCACCTGGGTGGAAGAACAAGTACATCTGTTGTCCTGGCCTAGCAGAACATTCTGATCCCAACTCTGACTCCA
>NW_012108698.1:294788-297066 GCF_000951045.1 Mandrillus leucophaeus
ACAATCATCCTCCTTGGCCCAGAACACTTCCAGAGAAGAATTCTAAACACAAATATTGTAATGTCACTGTAATGCTTAAACACTTCCATGATCCCAGCACCTTGTAACACTGTGCTTCCATGCCTTTGCTTATTCCCTGCAGTTCCCCTCTGCCCAGCAAACCCTACTCTTCCTTCAGACCAGTGAAAACATCATCTCTTCTATGAAGCTTTTCTTAATTCTTCCCTACTCCCTCAGCAATCCGTTTATAAAAGCAGGAACGACGCTATCCTCATCTCAGTCTGTCTTCTCTCTTGTACTGCCTCCAGAGTTCTGCAGCGGAGAATGTCCATTCACATTTACTGATAAATGATAAGTCAGTCTGGAACTACATGCACCGCCACATCAGGATGCCGGGGCACTATGCCACTAGGCAGAGATTCAAGATGTTAGTTTTTAGTTTTTGCTGCTTCACTCCCCCCAACTTTTTTTTTTTAGATAGGGACTGACTGTTGCCCAGGCTGGAGTACAGTGGCACAATCACAGCTCACTGCAGCCTCAGACTCCCCGGCCCAAGTGATCCTCCTACCTCAGCCTCCCGAGTAGTTGGGACTACAGGCAAGTGCCCCCATGTCTGCCTAGCTAATTTATTTTTTTCTTTTTGTAGATACAGGGTCTCACTTTGTTGCCCAGGCTGGTCTCAAACTCCAGGGCTCAAGTGATCCCCCGCCTCAGCCTCCTGGGTAGCTGGAACTACAGGCATGCACCACCATACCTGGCTAAGAAGTTTTTAATGTCATGAGAAAGTGCTATGATATGATGATAAGGGGGAAAAGCAAAATAAAATATATATGTGTGATGAATTTTATCCACATAAATATACACTGAAATAAGACTGGGGAGACTGTTAATGGATGACTGGATTATCAGCAATTGTTTTCAGACTTTTAATTTTTATGTTATGATTATTTATTCATTTACCACTACTTTATTGAAGTATAATTTATGTGTAGTAAAATGCATACATCTTAAGATGAATTTTGACATTGAAAAAAATCAATGAATGTTTGTATATATACACCTCTGTATGATCATCTTCTACATAAAGATGTAGCACATTTTCATCACCCCCAAAACTCCCTTTCTGCCTCCAGTTAACACTCACACAAATTGCATTCTGACTTTTATCACAATAGTTTTTTTGTTCTTAAATTTTATATCATGGGATCACACAGTATATATTTTTAATGGTATCTGACTTCTTTCATTCCAACTAATGTTTTTGAACATCTTCCATATTTTTGCCTATATCAATGATTTGTTCTTTTTCTCTGCTGAGTAGTATTTCATTGTATTATTATACCACAATTTGTTTATCCACTTTCCTATTGGTGGACATTTTGGTTGTTTCCACCTTGAGGCTATTATGAATAAGGCTGCTATAAACATTCACAAACAAATCTTTTTATGCACATATACACTTATTTATGGGTATATATGCAGAAGTGGAATTGCTAAGTCATTAAGGTAGATACAGGTTTAACTTTGTTAGAAATTGCCAACCCGGCCGGGCATGGCTCATGCCTGTAATCCCAGCATTTTGGGAGGCTGAGGAGGGCAGATCACCTAAGGTCAGGAGTTTGAGACCAGTCTGGCTAACGTGGTGAAACCCCGTCTCTACTAAAAATACAAAAGTTAGCCAGGCCTGGTGGTGCACACCTGTAATCCCAGCTACTAGAGAGACTAAGGCAGGAGAATCACTTGAACCCAGGAGGCAGAGGTTACAATGAGCCGAGATCACGCCATTGCATTCCAGCCTGAGTGACAAGAGCAAAACTCTGTCTCAAAAAAAAAAAAAAGAGAAATTGCCAAACCACTTTCTATAGTGGTTCGCCATTGTATGCTCCCACCAGCAATGTATGAGCGTTCTAGCTCCTCCATATCCTAACTATCAAGTAATTGTCAGTCCTTTTAATTTTATTGATTCTGCCGTTTGTAGTGGTATCTCATTGTGGTTTGAATTTCCATTTCTCTGATGAATAATTATGTTGAGGACCTTTTCATAGACTTTATAGCCTTTCAGTTATCTTCTTTTGCAACGTGCCAATTCAAATCTTTTGCTCATTTTTAAGGAGAATTGCTTGTCTTTTTATTCTTGGTGTGCAGGAGTTTTTAAAACAGATGTGGTTATAAAAGTCCTTTATCAAATATCTGTATTCTTTTTAGATAATAATATCTAAATATAGATAATTAGAGAAAATAAAAATAAAATACACCTTTACACTTTTTTTTTTTTTTT
>NW_012108698.1:298156-329774 GCF_000951045.1 Mandrillus leucophaeus
TTCAACAGTTAGTGAAGACTCCAGTGAAAGCTGGGGCCCTGATACCCTCCAACATGGACACCTTCAGAGCTAGGAGACATGGGGGAGAGGGAGGGTGGGGTAAGCCAAGGAGAATCATATTGTTAGTTGTAATGAGCTAGCGTTAAATAGATGTTAGTCATGTCTCCAATGTGGATGTTGAGAAAGATGATCAGAATTTGGAGTCCCAAATTCCTCAATCCCCTCCAGTTGCTAATGAAGCTACTGTCACCCCATGTGAGTTTGCCAAGTATGCAAACTCAAGGCCAGGTGCAAGGACACTTTATGACAACAAAGACTTTTGGTCCTGATCTCAATATGGTCTTCTAGTGAATTAGACTGAACTTTGTGTGTTTCACGGTCTTACCTTGCTGCCGTGGCCTAAGGCTCACATTTAAAAGCAGGAGAGCAATTTCTTTGGCCTTCTCCCACAGGCCAGAAATGACCAACATCTGGCACATGCACAGCCACTCCTACTTCTGTGGCTATAGTGGATACTGTGGTATGCCACCTAGATCTCCCTTTCAGGACCTAGGCATTCATTCCCCCAGCTACCAGGGGTGTTGGCCACCGATGGCTCATAATTGTATCCTTCTCCAGGAATGGCCTTGGTCAAAGGAAGCTGCCTTTCCCAAGCAGACAGACCTCCATAGTCAACGTTGGAGTGAGTGATGGGAAGCGGTTAGTGCTAAGGCCTGGAACATTCGACACATTTAGGACAACTCAGCTCCAGAGCTCCCTATGAGGTTGGTTAAGGCCTTTGTTGCAACTACAATGCGTCATCTTTCTTCCCTACTTTCCTTACAAGCTTTGTTTATTTATATTTTAAGAAGGATTCTTGCTCTGTTGCCCAGCTGGAGTGCAGTGGTACAATCTCAGCTCACTGCAACCTCCATCTCCCAGGTTCAAGCGATTCTCCTGCCTCAGCCTCCTGAGTAGCTGGGATTTCAGGCATGCTTCACCACACCCAACTAATTTTTGTGTTTTTAGTAGAGACGGGGTTTCACTATGTTGGCCAGGCTGGTCTCGAACTCCTGACCTCAGGCGATCTGCCCAGCTTGGCCTCCCAAAGTGCGGGGATTACAGGCATGAGCCACCTTACAATTTTGTTCTCAAGCATGCTCCCTAATAAACACCCTGCAAACAATTATCTGAGTCTCAGAATCTGTTTCTGTGAAATCTACTTAAAACAATGGCCATGTCACAATACATTACCAATTAATCATATTACTTGCTTTTTCATGCTGAGCCTGGAAAAATACTAAGGTTCCTTCTGAAAACAGCTTTTAAGTAACTTAAAAAAAAAAAAAAAAACCAGGTGGAGTGATAAACAAGTTGAAACCCATTTATCATCCCTGCTTCAAGCCCACATTTTAATATCAGTCCTCTAAATCTTAGTGTCCTGGTGGCAAGAAGAGACAAGGAGAGACATGTCTGAGGAAAAGCACACCGAGGAAAGAGGAGAGATACTTGAATCCAAGTTCTCAAGCAAAGCCAGTCTAAACTGTTTACCCTAACTATCTGAAGAGTCTCCCAGATGGCAGACAGCCCTGGACTGTGTTATATAGGAAAAACTAATATAAAAGTTCAACTCAAGAAAAGGACCTGCTGGGTGCGGTGGCTCACGCCTGTAATCCCAGCACTTTGGGAGGCCGAGACAGGTGGATCACGAGGTCAGGAGATTGAGACCATCCTGGCTAACACGGTGAAATCCTGTCTCTAATAAAAATACAAAAAAATTAGCCGGGTGTAGTGGTGGGTGCCTGTAGTTCCAGCTACTCGGGAGACTGAGACAGGAGAATGGTGTGAACCCAGGAGGCAGAGCTTGCAGTGAGCCAAGATCGTGCCACTGCACTCCAGCCTGGGCGACAGAGCGAGAGGGAGACTCTGTCTCAAAAAAAAAAAAAAAGAAAGGAAGAAAAAAAGAAAAGGACCTGCCACTTACCCTCAACAGCCTATCTGTCATGCCACATTTCCACTCCCTCACACCAGAGTCACAAGACATCCTTGACCATGACCATTCATACCAGTATCCTCCAACTCTCCCTGGAAGTCAACATGGACTGGAAATCAGACGATGTGTGGTCTATTCTAAACACTTCCACAAAAAGTTGCCCATCTTGGGGTAAGACACACTGGGCACTAATTTGGTCATTTATAAAATAAATGTATGAATAAGATTTCTAAGACCCATTCTTGGTCTACTATATAATTCTGTGGATAGGAACCATGCTGAATGTAGGAAAATTTGCTGTTGGTGGTAGTGGCATTGTTCTAATATTAGAGTTGGCCTCTGCCTTGCTCTGTGGCCTATGCAGATGCAGAGCAAAACATAACACAGAGGAAGAAGATGAGGGGGGAAATGGAGGCAAGATGATGACACCATTATGGCCAAGTGACAACTGCAAGGATGGTGGACAGAGCAGGCAAGTCTTCCCACAGTTTTTTTTGTTTTTGTTTTTGTTTGAGACAGGGTCTTGCTCTGTCACCCAGGCTGGAGTATGGTGGTACGATGTAGACTCACTATAACCTCCACCTCCTGGGCTCAAGTGATCCTCCCACCTCAGCCTCCCTGGTAGCTGGGACTACAGACACATGACGGCACATCTGGCTAATTTTTTTTTTTTTTTTTGTAGAGATGGGTTTTGCCATGTTGCCCAGGCTGGTCTCAAACTCCTGAGCTCAAGCAATCTGCCTGCCTTGGCCTCCCAAGGTGCTGGGATTACAAGCGTGAGCCACCACGCCCAGGCTTCTTTTCACAGTTTTCCTGTGCCAGACATTTCTGGCTCTCAGTTAGACAGTAGGAACCCCAATACCTGCCTCATTATAAGTCCTTGGTCAAATCCTTCATTATCTCTGATCATTGTTTCTGAATCTATAAAATGGGATGTATTATCAGAATGCTTTGGTTAACATCAGAAACATAACAGAAAATAACTTATACAGCCACCCCAGGTTCATATCTTTCCATTTTAACAACTCCAATGCAAAACAATCTTCTCTCTCCAGGAGAGATTCTTAGCAGTGCAAATGAACTCAGATGTTGCTATGGTTTGGATATGGTTTGTTTAGCCCTGCAAAGTCCCGTGTTGTGATTTGATCCCCAGTGTTGGGGTTGGGGCCTAGTGGGAGGTGTTTTGGTCATGGGGGTGGATCTCTCACGAATGGCTTGGCACCATCCCCTTGGTGATGAGTGGCTTCTTGTTCTTAGTTCACTCAAGAGTTTACAAGAGCATGGCATCTCTCTTGCCCCCTCTCTCACCATGTGACACACCAGCTCTCCTTTTCTGTCATAACTAAAAGCTTCCTGGGGCCTCACCAGGACCCAAGGAGATGCAAGTGTCATGCTTATACAGCCTATGGAACCATGAGCCAAATAAACTTCTTTTCTTATAGGTTACCAGGCCTCATGTATTCCTTTATAGCAACACAAATAGACTAAGACACATGTCCATTCCTGAGACAATCACTGTGGCTGGTTGGCATCCATCCACATGTATAGTCAGACAGGAGGGGACACCACTACTGATGTCCCCACTGGCACTACAGAGTGGTTTTCTTTAAGGAAGGATGCTAGTGAATAAAAACATATGTACCATATAGATGTAATCTATTTCCTCTACCTCTGAAACCTCACATCATCTGCTGTGTATTGCTGCCTAACAAATTATCAGTGAGTTAATGACTTAAATGAAAACTAATCGATCTCACAGTTTCTGTGTGTCAGGAGTCTAGGTACAGGTTAGTTGAGTCCTCTACTCAGGGTGTCACCAGGCTGAAACATGGTGTGGCTGGGGCTGTGATTTCATCTGAAGCTCATGGTCCTCTTGCCATGGCCATTCAGGTTGTGAGCAGAATTCAGTTCCTTGGAGTTGTAGAGATGAAATTCTCACTTTTTTACTGGCCATTAGTCAGGGACCACTTTCAGCTCCAAGAGCCACTTTCATATGCTAACCATGAGCCCCTTCCATAGCAGTTCACAACCCGGTGGTTTCTTTCTTCCAGGCCAGGCCCGCTCTAATGTTTCTGTGGTGCTTCACCATCTTCCTAAAGGTCTAGCTGATTAGGGCAGGCTCACCCAGAACAATCTCCCTTTAGATTAACTGAAAGTCAAGTATTCCATAGCCCAGTCATGGCAGCGATATCCCATCATAGTCACGAATCCTACCCACACTCCAGTGGAGGGAATTATATAAAGCATGTACACCAGTGGGTGGGAAACTTGAGTGTCGTTTTAAAATTCTGACTTCCACAACCACTAATGGAAAGTAACTGAAAAGAAGAGGAGACAAATCCTCAAACAGAAGAGACAACAGTGGATGAGAGGTGTCAACAGATCCGTATGCCTGCCAGAAAGGAGTGCTGAGAACCACAGACAATCTCAGGGTGTAAACAAGCAAGGTATTGCTGAAGGCAGGGCTGATAAAAGGGTTCAAAATAGGCACAATCATTGAAAATCTATCTAAGACAAGCAGTGAGACCCTTCCAGGGTCCCCTTGCTCACCCTGGGCAGGTAGGCAAGAAGTCTTCTCCTCACTGTCCCCAGAAATTTACTCTCTAAAGAAATCTGGCCAGGCGCAGTGGCTCACACCTGTAATCCCAGAACTTTGGGAGGCTGAGGCAGGCATCACAAGGTCAGGAGATTGAGACCATCCTGGTTAATACGGTGAAACCCTGTCTCTACTAAAAATACAAAAAATTAGCTGGGCATGGTGGCATGTGCCTGTAGTCCCAGCTACTTGGGAGGTTGAGGCAGGAGAATCGCTTGAACCCGGGAGATGAAGGTTGTAGTGAGCCAAGATTGTGCTACCGCACTCCAGCCTGGGCAACAGAGTGAGACTCTCTTTCAAAAAAAAAAAAGAAAAGAAAAGAAATCTGACCAGAACTTCTCTAGATAAGAACATTAGGTACATTCCAAGGGAGATGTTGTTAAGTGAATATCTACACGCAGCATCGTAAGACCCTGCACAAATCTCTTTCGTTGTCTTTCTGCCAGAAAGTTGGCAGTCAGGCTCCTATTCTTTAGGAAGAAAATTGGAGAGATCTTCTCTATAGAAAATGATCCTGGAAAATAAAATTTCTACAAGCTGACATTTGTGTATTATTCTGGTCTAAAAACCCTTGGCACATGATCACCCTGTTCTGAGGGCCACAGGTTGAAAAGCAGCACACACACACACACACACACACACACCACCACCACCACCGCTTCCAATCAGCCCTTCACCGCTTTACCTGCCATCAAGTGAAAATGATGTAGTCAAGATGGCCTTGAGCAGGTCATAAAAGCAGCTATAATTTGCATGACTTCCACACGGCCTACTCCTGCTGCGTGGCTGCCTTTTCTCAACTGATACTTATGGCCTCCAGTGTTCCTAATAGGTAATGGATTGAGGAAAAATAATTCAAGTAGAGTTTTGTTTTCTCTGGGTTATTTTGTTTGTTTGTTCCCTTCCCCACTCTCCTCTATGACCACTCCTGAGTGGTGCCCAAAACGTTGCAGCCCTTCAGCTGATGCCAGCAAATCAGCATATTGTATAAAGGAATTTGCAAACCATACTTGAATTATTTTTCCTCAATCCTTAGGAGGCCGAGGAGGGCAGATCACTTGAAGTCAGGAGTTCAAAACCAGCCTGGCCACGTGGCGAAACCGTATCTCTACCGAAAATAAAAGTTAGCCGGGCTTGGTGGCGTGCACCTGTAGTCCCAGCTATTCTGATGCAGGAGGATCGCTTGAGCCCAGAAGGTGGAGGCTGCAGTGAACTGAGATTGCACCACAGCACTTCAGCCTGGGTAACAGCGCGAGACCCTGTCTCATAAAATAAAATAAAATAAAATAAGATAAAATAAAATAAAGCTGTTATTTTCCTTCCTTTTGCCTTTTGAATTCTGCTCACCATAAAATTAAGCCAAATACTTTTTGGGGGAGCAGCAAAAACTTGTCAGATTTATGAAATTCATTAACAGAGCAGAATTCTCAAAGGAAAGGTTTGGAGGCCTGCCACACCTTAGGCTTGACCAAAGCAGATGAAAACCTCAGCCCAGTAATGTTCTTAAATTCATAACTCAATTGGATTATAAATAATGGTGTCATTCTTTGGAAAGGCTATTTCTCAAACCCTCTAATGAAAAAGCTAGGGAATATTGCTATCAATTCATCCTTTCCTCTTCAAGCAAAGAGCTTTCCTCCGCCTTGAACAGATGGGGCTCTGTGTGACAAATAGCAGTGTTCCAGGGAGCAGCGACGCACTGACATCTTGTACCCAGTGTTTATAAGCTGGGTTGTCCCTCTGCTTTCATTTCCTTTGACTAGACTGGAGCAGTGTTTAAGATTCAGACAATGGAACGGCAGGGGTTAGTCCCAGTCATCCTCACATTCCAGCCATTCTTTATGATAATGAGCAGGGTGAGTGCCTTCGAGGAAGGATTCCAGAGAAGGTAGGAGGTGCGGAGGAGGAAAGAACAGCAAAGCCTCTCTAGCCCGGCACTGCCTTCATGCTCACTGTATTACTAGTTCAGGTACTGAAGCTGCAGTTAATTGCTATTCCCAAGGGATTCAGCTGGTTTTTTTTTTTTCCATTTACAGAGGCAGCTATAACAAAGAGCATGTGAGTGCATGCGCACACACACACCACTGTTCCTGTTTTCCCAACTGCTTGCTGACTGGCTTCCGTGAAGCCCTCACCTTCCCCATCATTATCACAAAAAATACCAGTTATCACTGAGTGAGAAAATCATCCGTCTCTTAAGGAACAGACGGGGCGTTTGCTGTTCTAATGATTTCACCTGCACTGTATGGAGCTTAGAATACGATTAATGTTGCATCAATGTCCCCTTTGGCATGCTCTTGCAGATAAGGGCAAACTGCCCAGCTGTCTTCCAAACAAGATGGTCTATACTTGATGACAGTAAGCGGGAAAGAGCAAATTCATTTTAGAGCAAAGGGACAAGTTTACACTTCTCAACCTGCAATTTGTTCCTATGATATTGAAAATTCTTCATAGGTATTGCGGGTGGATTCGAAACCAATCACATTTACGTATTTCTGCATATAAACATCTTTGAGTGCACTTTTCCCTTCCGCCTCTATCTGACGCCTTATACAAAAAAACCGCCATTTAATGATGACTATTTTCCAGGTCCTTATTAAATGTACATGATCTTTAAACACTCAGTCCTCAACAAATGTTTATTGAACTCCTATCACTTGTCAACCAGGTTCTGAATGCTGGGCGTGGCGGATTCTTGCCCTCATGGAGCTTCCAGTCTGGTTACTTACCATGCCCAATTAGTATAGGATCCGAGTTGCAAGAGGTCTGGAGTTTATACACTTAGGGGTGCTTATTAAGAAAGAGAACACAGGCCAGGCACGGTGGCTCACGCCTGTAATCCCAGCACTTTGGGAGGCTGAGGCGGGTGGATCACGAGGTCAGGACATCGAAACCATCCTGGCTAACACAGTGAAACCCTGTCTCTACTAAAAATAGAAAAAATTAGCCAAGCGTGGTGGCGGGCTCCTGTAGTCCCAGCTACTTGGGAGGCTACGGCAGGAGAATGGAGTGAACCCGGGGGTGGAGCTTGCAGTGAGCCTAGATCATGCCACTGCACTCCAGCCTGGGAGACAGAGCAAGACTCCGTCTCAAGAAAAAAAAAAAAAGAAAGAAAGAGAACACAAATGTACTGTGCCAAATATTACTTAGAAAGGGTACAGAAGGCCGGGCGTGGTGGCTCAAGCCTGTAATCCCAGCACTTTGGGAGGCTGAGACAGGCGGATCACGAGGTCAGGAGATCGAGACCATCCTGGCTAACACGGTGAAACCCCGTCTCTACTAAAAAAATACAAAAAAACTAGCCGGGCGAGGTGGCGGGCGCCTGTAGTCCCAGCTACTCGGGAGGCTGAGGCAGGAGAATGGCTTGAACCCGGGAGGCAGAGCTTGCAGTGAGCTGAGATCCGGCCACTGCACTCCGGCCACTGCACTCCAGCCTGGGTGACAGAGCGAGACTCCATCTCAAAAAAAAAAAAAAAAAAAAAAAAAAAAAGAGTACAGAAATTGCAAAAAACTGTAGAAGAAGCACATCTAAATGAAGGACCTGAGGCTTAAGCTTCAAATGTTTCACAGCAAATCCTTTGACGGCAAGGTAGGTAGGATTTTATCTCAGTTTTACAAATAAGAAAAGCTGGGGCTGGGCATAGTAGCTCACGCCTGTAATCCCAGCACATTGGGAGACCGAGGCAGGTGGATTACTTGAGCCCAGGTGTTTGAGACCAGCCTGGGCAACATGACAAAACCTCATCTCTACAAAAAAATACAAAAAAGCCAGCCATGGTGGTGCACACCTGTAGTCCCAGTTACTCAGGAGGCTGAGATGGGAGGATCACTTGAGCTCAGGAGATGGAGGTTGCAGTGAGCCATGATTGTGCCATTGTACTCCAGCCTGGGCAATAGAGTGAGGTCCTATCTCAAAAAGAAAAAAAAAAAAAAAGAAAAACTGATGTTGCCAGATGTGCAGTGGCACATGCTTGTAGTCTCAGCTATCTGGGAGGCTGAGGTGGAAGGATCACTTGAGCCCAGGAGTACAAATCTAGTTTGGGCAATACAGCAAGAGCTTGTGTCTAAAATAAATGAATAAATAAATATATTTTTAAAAATCTGATGTTTTCTTAGTAAATGGCTGATTAGGGGTCAATAAGACTCCGAAGCAAGCATTCCTCTGCTTGTCAAACCAAAGAAGTATAAATGATAACCAGAGGGCATCCAGCTGGAAATAGCTCTTCCTCTAACCAGGGCACAGCTCAGATTACGCTGAAAAAACAACAGGCTGCCCAGACATCTCTGCTTCCATCTAAACCAGGGGACAATTTGCCCCTCAAAACATTTATTATAATCTCAGGCCTTGTTTTTCTTGGGGTTTAGGTCATTGCAATTTGTGTATTTTTGAATTTCATTGTAGTTGGATCTGGTCGAAAATTCCTATTTTGCTTTTTTTTGTGACTCTCCAGCTAAATAAGGAGGATGGATGGAGCAGGTTACCATTTCCCAAACCTTTCTGCACAGCGTTAGTCCTGAAGGATGTGCACCACTGTTACACCAAAAAAGAGATATGTGGACATATTAGCTAGGAAATGTTGCATGAATGAAAGTTAAAATTCTCAGGCTGGGTGCCATGGCTTACACCTGTAATCCCAACACTCTGAGAGGCCCGGGGGGGGCAGATCACCTGAGGTCAGGAGTTCAAGACCAGCCTGGCTAATATGGTGAAACCCTGTTTCTACAAAAACTACATAAATTAGCCAGGTACGGTGGCAGGTGCCTGTAATCCCAGCTACTAGGAAGGCTGAGGCATGAGAACTGCTTGAACCAGGGAGGCGGAAGGTGCAGTGAGCCAAGATCACGCCACTGCACTCCAGCTTGGGTGACAGAGACTCTGTCTCAAAAAGAAAAAAAAAAAAAAAGACTTTCTTGGCCGGGTGCAGTGGCTCAAGCCTGTAATCCCAGCACTTTGGGAGGCCGAGGTGGGTGGATCACCTGAGGTCAGGAGTTCAAGATCAGCCTGACCAATATGATGAAACCCCGTCTCTACCAAAAATACAGAAATTAGCTGGGCGTGGTGGCGGGCGCCTGTAATCCCAGCTACTCAGGAGGCTGAGACAAGAGAATTGCTTGAACCTGGGAGGTGGAGGTTGCAGTGAGATGAGATCCTGCCATTGCACTCCAGCCTGGGCAACAAGAGCGAAACTGTCTCAAAAACAAAACAAAACAAACAAACTTTCTTTACTACTGGTCTGTTAAAGGACATAATTTGCTAATGTGCATTGTTGCTCTTCAAGAGGGAAATATGGTATGCAGCTTTTCCCAAACTCATTCTATTTATTTAAAAATTATTTATGGAGGCGGGATGCCATGGCTCAGACCTGCAATCCTAACACTTTGGGAGGATCGTTTGAAGCCAGGAGTTTGAGACCAGCCTGTGCAACACAGGGAGGCCAGGGGTTTGAGACCAGCCTGGCCAACGTGGTGAAACCCCTTCTCTACTAAAAATACAAAAAATTAGCCAGGTGTGGTGGCACATGCCTGTAATCCCAGCTACTTGGGAGGCTGGGGCAGGAGAATGGCTTGAATCCGGGAGGCAGAAGTTGCAGTGAGCCGAAATCATGCCATTGCACTCCAGCCTGGACAAGAGTGAAACTCCGTAAGTTTACTAAATAAATAAACAAACAAAAAAATAAATGTAGAGCTGCACATTATTTCAGCTGACACACCAAACTGGGATGGTCTATGAACAGATAGGAGCCTTTGAGCCAAGCCTAATAAAAGTTAGTGAGGTAGATTCAGCCTCTCCCTAAAAAAATTAGAGATCGTATAATTTTCTCCTCCCTAAATTCTTGTTCAGATCAACTCCACCCATATGTTGCTCACATACATCCTCCTCTATTCAGTGAAAGAGGCAGAAATATTTAATGATGAGAGATTAAATGTCTATAACTGACACATCAGGATCTAAATACTCAGTGTTAATCAGAGCTGTTAAGTAAAGCATTTAAAAATTCTTTTTTATACGAACACCTAATCAACAATGAAATGGACATGACTGTTCTAGCCCCAAAGACACTCAGAGGAAAGACTCACCGGCAGAAGTCGTCTCAGAGGCATTCCAAAACGTTTATACATCGTACACGCCACAACGTGAAAGAATTTGGTCAGACTGGAAGTCAACAGCTCTCTTGGGATGCATCACATGCTTGAAAGCTAATAACATTATCCCGGAACTCTGAGAAAGGATTAATAACTGAGCTTTAACACTCAGATAACACTGGTTTCTCCAGAATATCAGAAGCCCTGAAGATGGAGAGAGGAAGAACGTTTACCCTTAAATCATAGCTTTGGAAACACTGAACTTCTAGAGTAAAGGCAGGAAGGGTGCATATTTAACTAAATTCAAGGGTGTGTCTGCTCATCATTCTTCAGGGTGATGCATTAATCCTGCTTCACCTACCAACAAAAGTGTGATCTCAGCCTCCGGGAACAGTTCTGTTCTTTGGGTACACCCCCTATGAAACTCAAATTGAAATTACCTCTTTGTGTTATTCATCAGGCACCAATTGTTCTTACCATGAATATTCCATTCATGCCTGCTATGTGACCACTGAAGTCTCAAAGTCCTAACTTACTGCCATACAGATGTAATGATCTGTGACTGCATATCTGTGGGTAAGAGGCAGGATACTATACTGAATTGAGCAAAAGAGCTATTCCTAACACACAAGTGGAAAGTGAAGCAAAGATCCAACATACAACTGCTTTTGATGGGTGCGTAGGGAAACTACCAAACAATACATTTAATGGCTGTAAGAATGGGAAGCTCACATTAATTCAGCTCCTCCAAGAATCAGATGTCAAATCAGGACTATGTGCAGGAATTTTATTAGGGGGCGTGCCTGTGTGAGAGAAAATGGGAGAAAGCTGTGTAAGACTGGGAGAAACATCAGACCACCACGCAAACCTGATCCTAAGTGAAGGAGGAGGGAAAGTTGGGCAGAAGTGTCCTCAACTACTCTGCAGTCAAAAGAAGGCTCAGCAAGGCCAGTAGGTAGTCCTGAAGCCCAAGGCAGCTATGAGAGGCATTCCCTGTCTTCCAGACCTGCCTTAATATCCCTGCTGCCTTCAGTCACGGGCTGGGAGTAGCAGCTTTTGAAAGGCCTCACCTCAGCAAAAACACTTCAGTAAATTTTAGAGCACAGCCGGCTCCTCACTCAATTACACGCCCCCAAACTTGGAGATCCGCAAGGCAAAGTCCTGGAGCTGTCGTAAAGCTGCCTACAAATCAAAATGCCACTAGTATTGAGAAGAGGGTGGTTTGAGTTTAGGATATCAATTAAATGTATGTAGGTTGTTGACTGAAACAAAACAAAACCAGAACCATTCTTTGGGAGAAAGTAAGAAGGTGAGCAGAGAAATGGTAGAATCTGTTTGTTACCCTAACCATAAGCACAGTTCACCAACACGCTAATCTGACCCATAAAAACAATCAAAACTAACACTTGGGGGACCAGGTGCGGTGGCTCCTGCCTGCAATCCCAGTACTTTGGGAGGCAACGGTGGGTGGACCACCCGAGGTCTGGAGTTTGAGACCAGCCTGGCCAATATGGCAAAACCCCATCTCTACTAAAAAACAACACAAAAGTTTGCCAGCATGGTGGTGTGCGCCTTTAATCACAGCTACTCAGAGGCTGAGGCACGAGAATCTTTTGAACCCAGGAGGTGGAGGTGGCAGTGAGCCGAGATCGTGCCACTGCACTCCAGCCTGGGCAACAGAGTGAGACTCCATCACAACAAATAAAACAAAAAACAAAACAAAACAAAAAAATCTGACGCTCAACACCTATTTCACTCTAAAATCAAGATTCATTGACCAATACTGACAATAGTTATGGTTTGGACAGCAGCCTCAACATATGAAGAAGATTGGATTTTAGCAGATGTAGGATTTTTAAGTATTTCCCCCAGAGAACAATTCATCCGTTGCATATATTGCTCTGAATGGAGTTTGAATAGATTTGTGCCAGAGTCTTGGATATATGCCTTTTTTTTTTTTTTTTTATAATACCAGACTAATAAAATACAGGTCAAAGTATCTGGCTGAGGCAGATCAGGAGAAACACCTAAAACCTACAGAAAAAGACGCAAGTCCAAATGGAAATTTACTACCCGATAAAGGTGGCATTTCTAATTAGTAGGAAAAAGATTGTTTAATAAATTGTGTTGGGACAACTGGTAGCCGTCTAGAAAACAATGTTTGGATTCTTACCTGATATACTAGAATAAATTCAGAAAGGATTAAGGGTTTAAATGTTAAAATAAAAGTGCTAATGGGAGAATTTCAAAATCCTTTCTGCATGGTAAGGGACTTTCAAAATGTTAAACACACTTTGGGAGGCCAAGATGGGTGGATCACTTGAGCTCAGGAGTTTGAGACCACTCTGGGCAACATGGCAAAACTCTGTCTCTAACAAAAAATACAAAAATTAACCAGGCATGGTGATGGTGTGCGCCTGTAGTCTCAGCAACTTGACTGAGGCGGGAGGATGGATTGAGTCTGGGAGTTTAATGCAGTGAACCATGATCGCACCACTACACTCCAGCCTGGGCAACAGAATGAGACACAGTCGTTCACTTTGGCATTGTTTGTAATATCAAAATATTGTTAACTATCTAAATGTACATTTAATAAGGAACTAATTAAATAAACCCTAAAATATTATGTAGCCTTGCTGGCATGGCGGCTCACGCCTGTAATCCTAGCACCTTGGGAGGCCAAGACCAGTGGATTGCTTAAGCCCAGGAATTTGAGACCAGCCTGGGCAAAGAGTGAGACCCCCATCTTTACTAAAAACACCAAAAATTAGCCAGGTGTGGTAGCACACTCCTGTAGTCCCAGCTACTCTGGAGACTGAGGTAGGAGAATCCGCTGAGCCTGGAAAGTCGAGGCTGCAGTGATCATGCCATTGCACTCCAGCATGGGCAACAGGAGTGAGACCTTGTCTAAAAAAACAAAAATGTATGCAGCTATAAACAAAGAATAAAGAAGCTCTTCATGTACTAACACAAAACAATATTTGAGGTTTAATGCAGTGGCTCATGCCTGTAATCCCAAGGCTATGAGTGGACAAGACAGGAGCATCCCTTGAGGTCAGAATTTTGAGGCCAGTCTGGGCAACATAGCATGATCCCATCTCTACAAAAAAATTAAGAATTAGCCAGTTGTGGTGGCATGCACCTGTAGTCCTAGCTACTCAGGAAGCTGAGGCAGAAGGATTGCTTGAGCCCAGGAGTTTGTGGCTGCAGTGAGCTATGATTGTGCCACTGCACTCCTGCCTGAGTGACAGAGCAAGACTCTGCCTCTTAAAATTAAAAAAAAAAAAAAAACTTTAAGATATCTTATTAAGTGACAAAGCAAGGTGAAGAACAGTACAAATAATATGCTAAAATTTGGGTTAAAATAGTGTAAAGGGGGATATAAAGGTACAAATTTGTTTATATATGTAGAGAATATCTCTCAAAGGGAACATAAGAAACAAGTAATATTTCTTGTCCACATTTTTCACTGAATATCATTTTTTCCTTTTGAATTTTGAATCACCTGAATTCAAAAAATAAAAATCTAAAAGTCTAAAAAGTACGCGTCTTTCTGACTTGGTGCATGCTACTGCACCAAGTCAGTGAAAAGTGCATAGTGCACACCTAGGGAATATTCACTCAACATAAATTACCTTGGGTTGGCCACCTAGCTACTGACACAGACACTCTTCCCTCACTAAGTCTAAAGATTTAAAATTTGTAAATAAAGAAAACTGTCAGATATGCTGTATCTATCATCCTGGACAAACATACCTTCATAGTGATTTGCAATGTTCATTTATTTTTTATTTACTTATTTACTTTATTTTATTATTATTATTATTATTATTATTATTATTATTATTTTGAGATGGAGTCTTGCTCTGCCACCCAAGCTGGAGTACAATGGCGTGATCTCGGCTCACTGCAACCTCCGCCTCCTGGGTTCAGGTGATTCTCCTGCCTCAGCCTCCCGAGTAGCTGGGATTACAGGCGTCCGCCATCATGCCCAGCTAATTTGTGTATTTTTAGTAGAGACGGGGTTTTGCCATGTTGGTCAGGCTGGTCTCGAACTCCTGACCTCAAGTGATCCACCCGCTTCGGCCTCCCAAAGTGCTGGGATTACATGCATGAACCACCATGCCCAGCTTCATTTTATTTTTTTAGAGACAGGGTCTTGCTCTGTTGCCCAGGCAGGTCTCCAAAGGCATGATCATAGTTCACCACAGCCTCAAACTCTTGGACTAAAGCAACCCCCAACCTCAGCCTCCAGGGTAGTTAGGATCACAGGTGTGCACAACCACGACAGTTAATTTAAAAAAATATTTTAGGCCGGGTGCACTGGCTCATGCCTGTAATACCAGCACTTCGGGAGGCTGATGCGGGCAGGTCACCTGAGGTCAGGAGTTGGAGACCAGCCTGGCAAATATGGTGAAACCCCGGCTCTACTAAAAATACAAAAATTAGCCAGGTGTGGTGGCATGCACCTGTAATCTAGCTACTGGGGAGGCTGAGGCAGGAGAATCACTTGAACCCAGGAGGTGGAGGTTGCAGTGAGCTGAGATTGCAACACTGTACTCCAGCCTTGGTGACAGAGTGAGACTCCATCTCAAAAATAAATAAATAAATACATACATAAATAAAAGTTTTTAAGTAGAGAATGGCAGTTGGGGGCGGGGGGAGCTGAGGAGGTCTCACTGTTTCCCAGTCTAATCTCAAACTCCTGGCCTCAAGCATTCCTCCCACCTCGGCCTTCCAAAGTGCTGGAATTACAGGCATTTTATTTTTATTTTTATTTTTTGGAGACAGAGTCTTGCTCTGTCACCCAGGCTGGAGTGCAATGGCACAATCTCGGCTCACTGCAACCTCCGCCTCCCGGGTTCAAGCGATTCTCCCACCTTAGCCTCCCAAGTAGCTGGGACCACGGGTATGCGGCACCGCACCCGGCTAATTTTTATATTTTTGGTAGAGACGGGGTTTCGCCATATTGGCTAGGCTGGTCTCGAACTCCCGACCTAAGGTAATCTGCCCGCCTCAGCCTCCCAAAGTGCTGGGATTACAGGCATGAGTCACTGCGCCCGACAGCAGCAGCAGCTGTTTTTAAAGTCCCGTGTATGGTTGCTAGTCTGCAGGCTCTCCTCGTGGCCACGAGGCAGCAGCCTGCAACTGCTCCTCTTCCAGCTGTTTTGCCTCCTAGGCCAGGTGTGTGTGTTTAGCTCTGGGCGAGAGGCCCTGACTTCTGCAGGATACCCACACCAGGAAGGTCAGAGTCAACAAGAATGGATGTGGACTTTAGTCTCTCCTCATGGGGCTCCAGCTCATGCCAGTGGGTCCCAGCCAGCTCTTGCTCCCCAGCACCCCACATCCATCTTCTTTCCCAGCCCTTCACTCCCTGAACGTCAAGTTCCAGCACCACACACAAAAACAAGTCTTACAGAGCCTGCTTAATCACGTCCACAACTGTGGGAGGTCAAATCCCTGCAACAAATCTCTCTCTCTCTCTCTCTCTCTCTCTCTCACACACACACACACACACACACACACACACACACACAGGCATATACACAGTATGGCAAAAATCTCCCCTGGCTTTAACTGTCCCTGAGGTTCCCCCTCTACCCACCTTTGTAAAACATTCCCAAACTTTCCTCAAGTTGTCCTGACTTCAGGGGATCCTTGGTTTCATCTTTGAGATCCCCTGACTGATACAAAATTAGAGCAAAACCCACTCTATTCTATTCAGAATCCTCACCATCTTCCAATGATCAAGTCCTTATGTCTGGTCTCTTCTCTCCTTAGAGTGAGTTCTGGCCCAGGAGGCTCTTGAGTTTCACTTTCAAATACATGTTTTTAAGGCTGGTTCTAATAGACTCTCAGAAAACATTTTAGATGTGCCTGTACTCCAATGGTGGCCAGAGTAATGCTGTGACTAAATTCAAATCTGCACTAAAGTTAAATCTATGCAAAGTGCCTGCTGCTGAAGTCGGTCATGAGAAAGCATTCTTCCGTTAGCAGCGTCCTCAGAGACAACATGACCTGAGACACATCGAACCCAAATAGTAACATACAGCTCTGTATGGGATCCTCTCGTTACTATGAGAGCCACAAATGAAGCAATCTCGATCCTGATTTGTTGGATTCATGCAATTCCTACAATTTGTAGGAATTATTCATTCACGTAAATAATTTGTAAATTTAACTCACATTTTTTTTAAAAATCAACTGGTAAAGATATTCAGATTACAGTTAATTTAAATGGATAAGATCAATTTTTATTACAATTTTTAAAGAAACACTAAGAAACAAACTTACTTTTTTAAAACCTAAAAGTACATTTTGAGATTAAGAATAAATGTAAGTAAAACATTTTATATTATTTTAACTTGATTTCTTTATCGTGCTCATGCTCATGTGTTAAATACCAACATTGTGTCTGATTATGAATTATTGTCAACATTCACTGAAAAACTTAATTTGCTTTTCACTAGGCTTACAAACAATCTACTTCAGGTTCATTGAGTATTATTTTCACTTGCAACATGCATCTGTTTCTTTTGTGAGAAATTACTTATTGGTATGCAGCATTAGAGTTTCTCTTTAAAAAATTTGTTTGTACAATGAGAACACTCGGACACAGGGTGGGGAACATCACACACCGGGGCCTGTCGTAGGGTGGGGGCGGGCAGGGATAGCATTAGGAGATATATCTAATGTAAATAACGAGTTAATGGGTGCAGCACACCAACATGGCACATATATACATATGTAACAAACCTACACGTTGTGCACATGTACCCTAGAATTAAAGTATAATTTTAAAAAATTGTTTTCAAATTGTCCAGACTGGAGTGTAGTGGTACGATCACGGCTCACTGCAGCCTCAACCTCCTGGGCTCAAGCAATCTTCCAACTTCAGCCTCCTGAGTAGCTGAAAACACAGGCATGCACCACCACACATTTTTAAATTTTTTTGTAGAGACAGGGTCTCACTATGTTGCCCAGGATAGTCTCAAACTCCTGGGCTCAAGCAGTAGCCCCACTTTGCCCCCAAAGTGCTGGGATTACAGGTATGAGCCACCACGCCCAGCCTTAAAATTTTTATTTGTACTTATTTTTATTTTTTTTAAACTGCATTATAAAATATTTTTAAACATTCATAAATCAAAAGAATATTATAGGGCTGGGTGTATAATATTTGGGAGGCCGAGGCGGGCAGATCACTTGAGGTCAAGAGTTTGAGACCAGCCTGGCCAACATGGTGAAACTCCGTCTCTACTAAAAATGCAAAAAATTAGTTGGGCATGGTGCTGCATGCCTGTAATCCCAGCTACTCGGGAGGCTGAGACAGGAGAATCACTTGATCCCGGGAGATTGAGGCTGCAGTGAGCCGAGATCGTGCTGCTTGGGCAACAGAGTAAAACTCTCTCTCTCAAAAAAAAAAAAAAAAAAAAAAAAAAAATATATATATATATATAAAAGAAACTCCAAAATAACAATCACTTACATTAATAATTGACATTTAGCTGCTTTTACATAATCTTTTTTTTTTTTTTGAGACAGAGTTTCACTCTTTCACGCAGGCTGGAGTGAAGTGGTGCTATCTCAGCTCACTGCAACCTCCACCCACCAGGTTCAAGCAATTCTCCTGCCTCAGCCTCCTGAGTAGCTGAGATTACAGGTGCCACCACCACATCTGGCTAATTTCTGTACTTTTAGTAGAGATAGGGTTTCACCATGTTGGCCAGGCTGGTCTCGAACTCCTGACCACAGGTGATCTGCCCGCCTTGGCCTCCCAAAGTGCTGAGATTACAGACATGAGCCACCACGCCCAGCCAAGTTTTTATTAAAAGCTCTTCCAGGGCCAGGTGTGGTGGCCCACGCCTGTAATCCCAGCACTCTGGGAGGCCCAGGTGGGAGGATCCCTTGAGTCAGGAGTTCAAGACCAGCCCAGGCAAGATAGTGAGCCCTTGTCTCTATTTTTAAAAATATTTTTTTAAATATTAAAATAACATCTTTAAAAAGCTCTTATGGGAAAATTTGTTGTCATTCTTCTCTCTTCAAATATATTAAGATATTTTGACCTTTTATAATAATGATTGCATGGACTGTGGAGGATAAACACACACACACAGGCACATACATAGCTAAGGCTTTTTTAAGGTCAATTAAGTGGCCGAACTTTTTTTAGGTCTTTTTGAGAAAGCATTCACGTAACAACCAAGGTTCTCCATAGCCTTATAAACGCTGCCTTACAATCTATTTTTGGAAACACATCTGTTTGCTGCCATTACAGAACATTGCTCCCTTTACAAAAATGTAGGATTTCCTTGTTCAAAACGGAACAGTCATTTTTAGAGGGATATTTCTTCCACTTGTCTCAGAATTTTGCCAAGGTCTTCAGGAAATGCTTTTTAAAATTCCAAAGCGATACCTGCAGTGCTACCTGGAAAGCAGAGCCAGTGAGCAGGGAAATAAACCGTCTATCAGCAAGTGCTTCATGTGGAAACTGGACCTCCTCCTAGCTCACATGAAGGCGCTTTCCCTGGAGAAAGATTTTGCAGGTTATTGCTTTCCTTTCATTTTGAAGACTTTCTGGGAGACAACTGTACTCGGTGCAGGCAAAGATCTGTAAGAAGTATTTAATGAGGGCCTAGGAGGTCAGGAATCATAGTTCAAAAGAGCAGACTTACATGCTGAACCTTAAATCATGAATTTTGAATCCTGAATCCTGAAGCAAAAAGGGCCTTTTCATTTCCAGGAATTGATGCTTTAATTAGTCACAGCTGCCTTAAACTCCAAGCAAGATTAGTTTGTTATTTTCCCTAGTTATCTGTCTTCATATTAACGTGACTAAAAGAAAAACATCTTTTTTTTTTCAGCCAGGCGCAGTGGCTCACACCTGTAATCCCAACACTTTGGGAGGCTGAGGCGGGGGGGGATCACTTGAGGTCAGGAGTTTGAGACCAGCCTGGCCAACATGGCAAAATGCCATCTCTAATTAAACTACAAAAATTAGCTGGGCATGGTGGCGGGCACCTGTAATTCCAGCTAATTGGGAGGCTGAGGCAGGACAATCACTTGAACCCGGGAGGCAGAGGTTGTAATGAACTGAGATCGTGCCACTGCATTCCAGCCTGGGCGACAGAGTGAAACTGTGTCTCAAAAAAGAAAAAGAAAATAAAAACATTTTTTAAAAACTCCTTTACTGACAAGAGCATTGCCACGCCCGCACATCCCCAGTGAGGCCGGAGGGAGGCAGGAGTCGGAGGTGAGCAGGGTGCACTTATATCCTCAGTGGCGTGGAACAAAGACACACTAGAGTCTGACAGATTGGGAACCACAGGAAGAATCCACTGGGGCCTTTCTCCACCAGGTTCCACATGAGAATTAAGCCCTGATGCCCCATGGCATCCATTGTTCTAACGAATTAACTTCTCTCCTGTGCATTCAGAGTGGTGCTCATTACGTAGCAACCTTAGAAAAAATGAAAAGAGTCGCTCGCATCATTTTCAGTGTTCTGGAATTCAGAAGAGGAGCCTGAGCTGCGGAAGTCTTCAGAGCATCACATTGGAAGGGGTGGGTAGAAAGTCTGGCAGAGACTCAGAAGCGAAATGTTGAGAGTTGACACTGAGTCGATTGCTTCGGTTCTCTAGGTCTGCACCTCATGGGAAAGGAGTCTTTAAAGAAACACCTTGACATCCATGAGCCCATTGCCCACAGCCCCTCCAACGTGGTCACCCTAACCTCGGGCTCTGAGCCCTATTCTGACCGAATCAAGCTCAGCTAATTTTTTTTTTTTTTTTTTTTGGTAGAGACGAGGTTTGAGGTTTCGGCATGTTGCCCAAGCTGGTCTCAAACTCCTGAGCTCAAGCCATCCGCCCGCTGAAGCCTCCCAAAGTGTGGGGATTACAGGCCTAAACCGCCGTCCCTGGCCACCATGGTGAGTATTGGGGGGTGGGTGGGTAAGGAGGGGAGTGAGAGGGAATAGAACCAACTTTTTCTGGTTTTTTTGTTTTGTTTGAGATGGAGTCTCACTCTGTAGTGGCACGATCTTGGCTCACTGCACCCTCCACCTCACAGGTTCAAGCCATTCTCCTGCCTCAGCCTCCTGAGTAGCTGGGACTACAGGTGTGTGCCACCACACACTGCTAATTTTTATATATTTTTTATTTTATTTTATTTTATTTTTTTGAGACGGAGTTTTGTTCTTGTCACCTAGACTGGAGTTCAGTGGCATGATCTTGGCTCACTGCAACCTCTGCCTCCCGGGTTCAAGCAATTCTTCTGCCTCAGCCTCCCAAGTAGCTGGGATTACAGGTGCCTACCACCACACCTGGTTAATTTTTGTATTTTTAGTAGAGACAGGGTCTCACTGTGTTGGCCAGGCTGGTCTCAAACTCCTGACCTCAGGTGATCCACCCGCCTTGGCCTCCCAAAGTGCTGGGATTATAGGCATGAGCCACCGGGCCCAGCGTATATTTTTAGTAGAGAGGGGGTTTCACCGTGTTAGCCAGGCTGGTCTTAAACTTGTGACCTCAGGTGATCTGCCCACCTGCGCCTCCCAAAGTGCTGGGATTACAGGTATAAGTCACCATGCCTGGCCTGTATTTTGTATTGTATGTTTTCTTCAACATGTAACCAATCAGTATCTTGTCAATGTAGTCAGCTGATCAACTGACAAAAAAAGAAATGAAAAGAAAAAAGAAAAAACTTGTGATCATGCCGGGGAGCGGGTGAAGCCTATTTAGATACTCTCCTTCAAAGCAGCCACCTTGGGAGGCAACTCACACAGCAGTGACGGCATCTCCGCACTGGGGGGCTCTTCTTTTAGATCACCTTCGCTGCCCTGAGAGCAAGGCAGTGTGGTTTATTTTCATGCATACCTTGATTTTGGACCAACTCGTATTTCCCAGCTGATTCACTCATCTTACTGCCAGACTTAACTGCAAATGACTTTAAATTACTTATGCAGGCCAGGCCTGGTGGCTCACACTTGTAATTCCACCACTTTGGGAGGCTGAACCAGGTGGATCACTTGAGGCCAGGAGTTTGAGACCAGCCTGGTCAACATGATGAAACCCTGTCTCTACTAACAGTACAAAAATTAGTCAGGCATGGTGGTGCACACCTGTAACCCCAGCTGAGGCTGAGGCAGGAGAATCACTTGAAACTGGGAGGTAGAGGTTGCAATGAGCCAAGATCAAACCACTGCACTCCAGCCTGGATGACAGAATGACAAAGTGAGACTCTCTCAAAAAAAAAAAAAAAAAAAAAAAAATTACTTATGCAATGAAGCCAGTCTTTCTTGATTTGTTACTGACCAGCTATGTGACTTTAGTGATGCCTTATCATTTATCTGTCTAAGGCAAAACAATTGGATTAAATAATCTCTAAGATTCCCTCCAACTTGAAAATACCAGGACTAGGTGATGGATGAAGACCTGCCAGTGCTGAGAATGCTTACCAGAATGTGTCATAGGCTCTGAAGGAAAAAAAAATAGGGAACATCACAGCAATCCATGCATATACTTCCCTGCTGAGTATTTTGAGAAGAACAGAGACCCAATTATTCAATTAATTCATTCTGTGAAACTTCCATTGAGAAGGTACTAGATGTCAAGTTCTGTGCCATGGATTGAAGATATTCAGATGAGCAAAGGAAGTTTCCTACCATTTTCAACAACAGTAATAATAAAATGAGTACTTTTTACTGGGTTCTTTCCATGTGCCTGCCACTTTACACACTTGAATTTTTTTCCGCCAGCTTTATTGAGGTATAATTCACAAATTAAAATTCAAGATATATCATACATATTATGTAATGATTACCATAATCAGATTAACACATCCATTACCACATATAATTACCATTGTGTGTGAATATATGTGTGTGTGGTGAGTACACTTTAAGATCTGCTCGCTTAGAAAATTTCAGGTAAACACTACAGCATTATTAACCATAGCGACCATGCTATTCATCAGGCCCTCAGAACTTATTCATCTTTATAACTGAAAGTTTGTACCCTTTGACTGAATATGGAAACCTAAGTGTCCATCGATGGATGAATGGATCCATCTATTTCTCCTAGCCTCAGGCCCCTGGCAACCACCATTTGACTCTGCTTTTATGAATTTGACTTTTTAATTTTTTAGTTTTTATTTTATTTATGTATTTTTTGAGACAGGATCTGGCTCTGTCGCCCAGGATGGAGTGCAGTGACTTAATTGTGGCTCACTGAAACCTCTACCTCCTGGGCTCAAGTCATCCTCCCACTTCAGCCTCACAAGTAGCTAGGACCACAGGCACATGCCACCAGGCCTGACTAGTTTTGTTTTGTTTTGTTTTGCTTTTTTCTATTTTTGGGTGTTTCATTATGTTGCCCAGGTTGGTCTCGAACTCCTGAGCTCAAGTGATCCACTCACTTTGGCCTCCCAAATCGATGAGATTATAGATGTGAGCTACTACACCCAACAGAGTTCAACTTTTTTAGATTCCACATATAAGACAGTATTTCTTTCTGTGTCTGGCTTATTTCACTTAGCATAATGTCCTCCAGGTTCATCCATGTTGTCACAAATGGCAGGATTTTCTTCTTTGTTATGGCTGAATGTGATTCAGCTATGTGTGTGTGTGTGTGTATCTATTCATTCATCAATGGACACTTACATTTCCGCATTTTGGTTACTGTGAACAATGCCATAATGAACATGGGAGTGAAGATATCTTTTCAACATACTGATTTTATTTTATTTTTTTATTTTTTAAATTTTCTTGAAGAGTCTAGCTCTGTCACCCAGGCCGGAATGCAGTGGTGCGATCTTGGCTCACTCTTACTGCAGCCTCCGCCTCCTGGGTTCAAGTGATTCTTAAGCCTCAGCCTCCCAAGTAGCTGGGATTATAGGTGTGCACCACCACACCCAGCTAATTTTTGTATTTTTTGTAGAGACGGGGTTTCGCCATGTTGCCCAGGTTGGTCTAACTCCTGACCTCAGGTGATCTGCCCAAAGTGACCTCCCAAAGTGCTGAGATTACAGGCAAGAGCCACTGTGCCTGACCAACATACTGATTTTATTTTCTTTGGATATATACCGAAAAGTGAGATTGCTAGATCATGTGGTAGCTCCATTATTAATTTTTTGAGGAGCCTCCCTACTACTGTTTTCCATAATGGCTGCACCAATATACCTTCCCACCAACAGTATACAAGGATTTCCTTTTCTCTACATCTTCACCAACATTTATCTCTTTTCTTTTTTTTTGATAACAGCCATCCTAACAAGTGTAAGGTGATATGTCACTGTGGCTGTGGTTTGCATTTCTCTGATGATTAGTAATGATGAACACCTTTTCATATTCATATACCTAGTCCTTTGTATGTCTTTTTCTGGAAAGTGTCTATTCATATTCAGGTCCTTTGCCCCCACCTTTTTTTTTTAGATGGGGTCTCTGTCACACAGCAAGCTGGAGTGCAGTAGTGTGATCATTAACTCACTGCAGCCTCAAATTCCTGGGCTTAAGGGATCCCCCTGCCTCAGCCTCCCAAGTAGCTGGGACTACAAGTGCATATTACCGTGCCTGGCTAATCTTTGTCCATTTTTAAATCAGATTATTTTGTTTTTTGCTATTGAGTTGTGTCACTCGCTAATTCCTTAAGAAACAGTCCAATGGGGGAACAAACAGTCAAACGAATGGATGAAGACACACTGTGATAATGAAAGCTAACATTAATGCTTACTGTGTGAAGGCACAATGCCGGTCACTTTACACGGTGTGATGGCGTGATCATTAATTTTATGTGTCAACTTGACTGTGTCATGGGGTGCCAAATATTTGGTTAAACATGATTTCTGGGTGTGTCTGTGAGAGTGTGTTTGGATGAGATTAGGTTTGGGAGACTGAGTAATGCAGATGGCCCTCCCCAAAGTGTGTGGGCACTACTCAATCTGTTCAGGGTCTGATTAGAACAAACAAGGCAGACGAAAACTGAATTCACTCTCTGCCTTGCTGCTTGAGCTGGGACATCAGTCCTCTCCTGCCCTTGGACTGGGACGCACACCATTAGTGCTACTGGTTCTCAGACCTTCAGACTTGGACTATATTTAAACCACTAGTTTTCCAGGGTCTCCAGCTTGCAGATGGCAGATCGTGGCATTTCTCAGCCTCCATATTTGTGTGAAACAATTCTTTATAATAAATCTCTTTATATCCTATTGTTTTTGTTTCTCTGGAGAACGATGACTAGGAGATTATCTCATTTCATAAATGAGATAATAATAATAAAACTGCAAAGGAGTTGTATTATTAGTGACATTTTGTGGATGAGGAATCTGAGGTATAGAGAATGTGTGTAACTTGCCCAGGGTCATGCACAGAGCAGGTATGTAAGGTTAAAAGTGGTTGCTCCAGACCAGGAATGGTGGTTTATGCCTGTAATCTCAACACTTAGGGAGGACTGCTTGAAGCTAGGACTTAGAGACCATCCTGGGCAACATAGCAAGAGTTCATTTCTAAAATAAATAAATAAAGTTAAATAAACTTTTTTAAAAAGTGCTTGCTCCGGAGGGCTAGGACAGGAGGGAGAAAAGGATGGGCAATGGCTGATAATTTTACAAATCTTTCTACACTATTTGATACTTGAAGTGTGTGAGGGTATCATGGCATATGTTATTCACAAGTCTATTCACAAGTCTAGAAGCAGACAAAAGTCCCTGAAGAAGGAAGGGACAGGGCAGCAGGGTGTCCAAAGTGGCCTGGGAACAGCATCAAAGAAAGGCTTTTCCAGCCCAAGACTTTCCCTGGGGTCATTTGTCCTTTCCTTCCATTTCATTAAGGTGCTGCGACCTTCTACGGTCTGGGGACAGGACATTTTGTCTATGATTCATAGGTGACAAGATAGTTCAAAAGAATCTCCATTCCCCGCGCCCATGTTTTCCACATCATGTCTTTATGTGTCATGGACTGTGCTTAGTCCACACAGTCTCACAGTTGTGTAAACCAGTTTGGTGGGAAGTGGCAATTCCCATCCTGAGAGAGACTTCATGTTGGAGAGGACATTTGAGCTGGATCCAAAAGGTTCACGGGGTAGTTTGCCAAGCAGGGAAAGAGAATGCCTTAATCAGGTATCACTGGGTTGCAAGAAATGGAGATGAATTCAAACTAGCCGAGGAGAAAAGAAGGCAGGAAAAGAAGACAGTAACTTGAATTCCCAACTTTCCAGACCCAGGCTACAGCCCTGCAGCAACCAACACTTACAAAGTGTTCTGAAGGTGTGGAACAGCAGTCCAGTCTTTGTCTCCTCCACACTGGACCCACAAACTCCTGCTTCCTCCTTTGGCCACTTCCTATGGTTGAGTAGACATGGTTCCCATCTGGGAGGGAAACAGAAGGTAGGATCATAGGAGTAGGAGATCATGTGGAGATGCAGTCCGTATCTATTTTTCTGCCAAATGAAAGAAAATATCCTTTCTGAATGAACCACAGTAGTGGAGAAAGTTTGGTGGATCTGAGGAAGTTAACTATCAATTCCCACCACACACAGGACCTGAAAATACCAAATTTCCTCCTTCTTTTCTCAGTGTCCCACCACCCATGACTCGCTCCCTGCTCTCCCTCCTCCACACTGCTGGTCACTGTCTCTCCCCTGTATGCTCATCCCATGTACTCAGTTGACCCAGCATTTTCTAAAGTCTGTCAATATTTTTTTTTTTTTTTTTGAGACAGAGTCTTGCTCTGTCACCCAAGTTGGAGTGCAAAGGCTTGAGCTCAGCTCACTGCAACCTCCGCTTCCTGGGTTCAAGCAATTCTCTTGCCTCAGGCTCCTGAGTAGCTGGGATAATAGGAACCCACCACCATGCCCGGCTAATTTTTTGTATTTTTAATAGAGATGGGGTTTCACCATGTTGGTCAGGCTGGTCTCGAACACCTGACCTCAGATGATCTATCCACCTCCGCCTCCCAAAGTGCTGGGATTACAGGCGTGAGCCACCGCGCCTGGCCCGACTGTCAACACTTCTGATTCCTCTGTTTCTTCTCTCTTTATCAGGTACCCCTTCTCTACCCCCAACAAATTCTGACTTTTAACGGAACCTGTATTCACTTAGAAGACAAGACAATGATAGCTAACCTCTGCTTGGTTGGCTATCATTGGGACATGGAACAAGGACTTATGCAAAGGGGTCTGAGGTGGTCATTTTTCATTATGTGTACAGAGAAAGACAACAAAACTCATGTAGTCTGAGACAGAAGAAGAAGAAATTAAATACAGAGAATGGGATGAAAGACCACAGAGCTGAAAAGAAAGAAGGTAGTAACTTAAATTCCCAACTTTCTAGACCCTGGCTACAGCCCTTCATGAGATGTGGTAACTTTTCAAGGATGTGTTCTTCCAATGTATTTCTCTTTTCGCTTCAGCTAGTTTGAATTTGTCTGTGTCTTCCAACTCAGTGATACCTGATTAAGGCATTCTCTTTCTCTGCTTGGCAAACTACCCCCTCAACCTTTAAGATCCAGCTCGAATGACCTCTCCAATGTGAAGTCTCCCTCAAGATGGGAATTGTCACTTCCCACCAAACGGGTTCACACAACTGTCAGAGTGTGTCCCACTTTAGATTGCATCTGGCTGTCCTCCCTTGCCGGGGAACCCCTTGAGGGCCGAGAAAGTGCTGTTCTTGAATTCCCAGCAACTCTCACAGTATCTCAGATGCTGCCACGCAGTATACATTTGATAAAAGAATGGATTCGCTGGCAGATGGGTAGAGAGAGCTCTTCTACTTTCTACCCGTGATGTGTAGAATAAAAGCTAAAGTTCACTTGGTCCCCTGCACTCCTTAGGAGCAGCTGAGTTCTTACAATTTCCAATCTGAAGTATTCACATATGGATAAATCCCTCAGGAAAGGTCTATGTTTCATTTTGGCCTTCTTCTTTCTTCTCACTTTGTTTTAGTTTTGGCTAGTTCCAAATGATTCCAAGCTTATACAACAGCCAGGGACAATCCCTCTCCCATCAAAATGTGGGCTGGAGCCTAGTCAAGCTATTCCTAAATGCCAGTCCAGGCCTGGGCTACTTCAGAATCAGGCCAGCCCAGACCTCCAAACCTCTGCCTAAGGGAAGATTCTGGCATCTGTGCTTTAGCTGGTTCCAAAGGATGCTCAGCCAGGTGTGGGATCCTGGAGAGGTTATCATGCTTATGAGGCTGGCTTATGGGTCTGTGCATTGTTAGAGACCACAGACCCTATTCTGATCAGATGCCTGTCTTGCTCAGAAGAGGGCAGGGGAAGAGGGCTCTGCCAACCTGGGGCACAGATGGGTATCTCCATCAAGAGATGTGTCCTGAACCTTCTCTTCCTCACCATTGTCCCTGCTGTTATCCCGCTTCTGACCCTCCTCACTTCTAGCTTGGACCTTCCATTCCCAAATAATTTTCAGTGTCGGATTTCTCTGGGGTCAACTCTTTTGTATACAATACTTGATTAGATTCCTAAAGCACAGCATTTCATTGTTTTCCTGCCCACGTGCTTAGTTCCTGCTAGTCTCTGCTCTTCCACAGCTATTCATATTGAAATTCTATTGCCTGTAATCCCAGCACTTTGGGAGGTCGAGGCTGGCAGATCACTTGAGGTTGGGAGTTTGAGACTAGCCTGGCCAACATGGTGAAACCATGTTTCCACTAAAAGTACAAAAATTAGCTGGGCGTGGTAGTGTGCACCTGTAGTCCCAGTTACTCAGCAGGCTGAGGCAGGAGAATCGCTTGAACTTGGGAGGCAGAGGTTGCAGTGAGTTGAGATCGCACAACTGCACTCTAGCCTGGTTGACAGAGTGAGACTCCATATTAAAAAAAAATACACACACACACACACACACACACACACACACACACACATACACACATATATATCCTTTCCTCAATAACAAGAGCTACAACAATACCAATAACAACTACCATTTGTTGAATGTCTGTTACCTATGTGCCAGTCACTACACCAGGAATTTTACATACATTATCTCATTTAATCCTCACACGAACTCTGTAAAATGGGTACTATGATACCCATTTGACATGCAAGAGAACCAAGGCTTGCATGTCCAAAGTAAACACAAAAAGTAACTAAAAGAGGCTGAGCTAGGTGCCATGGCTCATGTCTGTAATCCCAGCACGTTGGAAGGGTGAGGTGGGTGGATTACTTGAGTTCAGGAGGTCAAGACCAGCCAACATGGCAAAACTCTGTCTCCACAAAAAAAAATACAAAAATTAGATGGGTGTAGTGGCACGCACCTGTAGTCTCAGGTACTCGGGAGGCTGAAGTGGGAGGATCACTTGAGCCTGGGAGGTTGAGGTTGCAGTGAGCCGAGACTGTGCCAGGGCACTCCAGTCTAGGCAACAGAGTGAGACCCTTCTTTAAAAAAAAAAAAAAAAAAAAAGTTACAGAGGCTGGAAAACAAACCACAGTGGGTCTGATATCAAAATCTGCTTTTCCTACTCTGCTACTCTGAGTCCAGTTTCCTTCACTCCTTCCTTTTTTTTTTTTTTTTTTTCCTTTTTGTGGAGAACAGGGTCTCGCTATATTACCCAGGCAGGTCTCGAACTCCTGGGCTCAAGCTATCCTCCCGCCTCTGCCTCCCTGAGAGCTGGGATTACAGGCGTGAGCCATCGCGCCCGGCCTACTCCTTACTTTTTTTTTTAGACAGAGTCTCGCTCTGTTGCCCAGGCTTGAATGCAGTGGTATAATCTCAGCTCACTGCAACCTCTGCCTCCTGGGTTCAAGCAATTCTCCTGCCTCAGCCTCCCATGTAGCTGAGACTACAGGTGTGTACCACCACACCTGGCTAATTTTTGTATTTTTAGTAGAGACAGAGTTTCACCATGTTGGCCAGGCTGGTCTTGAACTCCCGACCTCAGGTGATCCACCCGCCTTGACCTCCCAATGTGCTGGGATTACAGGCATGAGCCACCGTGCCTGGCCTACCCCTCACTTCTGTCAAAAGAATTATCATCTTTTCTATCTCCCATTAATTTTGTAACTCTTTTGTGGAGACTACATATTGCATTGAACTGTAAAGCATAATACTAACTCAGTATTGTTTATATTGCTTATATTTTTTGTGCCAGAAAAATAGAGATGAGTCAAGGCAAATCCATTATCACCCTTAGAAAAACCACTCACATGCACATCCAATTATGTAGGTCGGCAGCTTTATTTCAGAAAACACATCTGAAGCAGTCACACTGTAGAAGTGAGAGCCGTGGTTTTTGAAGACCTGCATTTAAATCCCAAGGCCATCACTTCCCAGGTATGTGACCTTGGGCAAGTTGCTCAAATTGTCTCTTTACTTTTCACCGGTCAGTTATAATGAAGGATGACAGTAATAGTTTGTGCCTCATAGGGTTATTGTGAGGATTAAATAATGGAACTATGCTTGGTAAGTAGTCAGTGTTTAATAAATGTTATCTACTGTTAACTACTGTGAAATGTAAATGTTCTTGTGATAAATGGTTTGGAGTCCCCCCCGGGGGAGAATTCTTTTTCCCTGTTCCATTGCTGCTTGGCTTGACCGTGTGACTTGCTTTGTCCAACGAAAATTAAGAAGGGATGTGTACCATTTCTTTTTCTTTCTTTCTTTCTTTCTTTTTTTTTTTTTTTTGAGATACAGTCTTGCTGTGTTGTCCAAGCTGGAGTGCAGTGGCATGATCTCAGCTCACTGCAATAGCCACTTCCCGGGGTTCAAGCAATTCTCCTGCCTCAGCCTCCCAAATACCTGGGATCACAGGCACCTGCTACCACGCTTGGCTAATTTTTTGTATTTTTAGTAGAGATGAGGTTTCACCATGTTAGCCAGGCTGGTCTCAAAGTCCTGATCTGCCCACCTCGGCCTCCCAAAGTACTGGGATTACAGGCGTGAGCCACTGTGCCCAACCAATGTGTACCATTTCTGAGCAAAACTTGAGGAGCTATTGTGTGGTCTGCCACCCTCTCCTTTCCTTCTGTTACAAAACCAGCGTTGTCTCAGCTAGGGGCTGTTTCGTCAGCCTAGGACTCAGAAAGAAAATGATAGAAGCAAAACCACAAGCAGGCTGTGATGGACAAGTCATGCGTGTAGGGCATAAAGCTTTGTGTAAGCCACTGAGATTCAAGAGTTGTTGGTCACCATAACTTAGCCTACGCTGACACATGGTTGTTAAACTAGGTTTACAGAAAGCCTCTTATTTAAAAGTATTTGCCTGTTCTATGATTATTCTTTGATTCTCTGCAGACTTAAGACATTAGCAATTTTTAGATCAGCCTGGCAGGCTGATCTGCTGCTTCTGACTGAAATAGCTTTGGAACTTAGTCTTACATCTGAAATGGGATGATTCCAGAGTCCTTGGGATGTTTGTTATCTATCAGTTGTCTGCCAGTTCCTCAGAACCCATGGTGTTTCCGGTTTCCAAAGTAAAGCTATGCTAACAAGCTCTTCCTGACAAAGGAGCATAGACCAGGGCCCTCTTAGTGACTAGTACGCATGGCTGTATTCACTGGCATATGGTGGTCTGTGGGCATTGTAGGGATAGCTGACGGCTGGGCCAGAGTACTCTGTCAAGGAAGCCTCACTGGTCTTTCCATACCTCAGCCCCAGTCCAGGGCCTCTAGCCAGGCTAGGCCAGCCCTCTGATGGGCCTTTACCTATATGCAGTGGGCCCACACTCTGAGCTGCTTCTCCTTGCTGACTCCAGAATGGGACATTGTCTGTCCAGCATCCCAAACTTTCCTGTTGTCATGATAGAAAAGTCCTTGCATCCCTCCCAAGTAGCTGGGACTACAGGCACACACCACTAGATTGTTGTTTTAAGACACTAAATTTTGGTGGGATTTACTACAACAGTAACCAAAACAGCTCTAGGGGAATGGAAACAGTTCTAGGGGAACGGAAGTCTTCAGAAGGATGTGATAGCCAGTCTCAAGTATCTGAGGGGCTTCAGGTATAGCAGGAGTTAGATTTGGAGGCTGG
>NW_012108698.1:334034-335183 GCF_000951045.1 Mandrillus leucophaeus
TATGGGCCACCATGCCCAGACTAGTAAACTCTTCATAGAAGAGGTGAGGACTAATCTGGTCTTTAAAGTTGGAAAGGGTTGGGAAAGCAGAAAGAAGAGTCATTCTGCAAAGAAGCAGTGGGAAATGTTTTTTTTTTTTTTGAGACGGAGTCTTGTTCTGTCGCCCAGGCTGGAGTGCAGTGGCTCAATCTTGGCTTACTGCAAGGTCCGCCTCCCGGGTTCACGCCATTCTCCTGCCCCAGCCTCCCGAGTAGCTGGCACTACAGGCGCCTGCCACTGCGCCCGGCTAATTTTTTGTATTTTTAGTAGAGACAGGGTTTCACTGTGGTCTCGATCTCCTGACCTCGTGATCTGCCCGCCTCGGCTTCCCAAAGTGCTGGGATTATAGGCGTGAGCCACCGCGCCTAGCCAGGAACTGCTTTTTTAACCTGTAACACCAAATGAATCATGCCCCTCTCACCTTAAGACCTATTCTTCTCATCCATTCATGGTGTTATGTTATGGGCCATCATCCTCCCAATCCCTTTCTCAGTCACTTGCAATCCTTTGCCTCCCTCAATCCTCACATCCCATTGGTTGCTAAATTGTTCCACTTTTCTCGCTGCAGTAAGTTCTGCATCTGTTCCTTCTGCTCCATTTGTGCTATCATTGGCTTTGTTCACGCTATCATCATCACCTCTCATCTGGATGACTACAATAGCCCTCTGGATGGATACAGTGTTGCCAAATTAATTACCCTGAATCAATGCTCTGAATATGTCAATCCCTGGCTCCAAATTCAAATGCTTCATTCAGTTCCTATTGCCTTTGCAATAAACATGAAATTTCTCAGGCACTCAAGGCTTTCATGATCTGGCAGAGAATGAGGGAGAAGGAGAAAATGAGACACAGAGGGGATTATTAAATTTTGTATAACCAACCTTCCTTCCTTCCTTCCCTCCTCCCTTTTCTTTCTTTCTTCCTTCCTTCCTCTCTTTCTTGCTTTTTTTTGAGACTGAGTCTACCCTGTTGCCCAGGCTGGAGTGCAGTGGTACAATCATGGCTCACTGCAGCCTTGACCTAGGCTTTCTAGCAATCCCCCTGCTTCAGCCTCCCAAGTAGCTGGAACCACAGGCACATGCCATCACGCCTGGCTAATTTTTTATTTTT
>NW_012108698.1:339888-340506 GCF_000951045.1 Mandrillus leucophaeus
AGGCCTCTTCTAGCACCTGCCCCACACTTTCTAGCATAATAGGTCTCCACGCCCTCTTTTCCACCTTAGCGTGTGCTTCTGCATCATGCTATGCATGTTTCTGTGTGTCCTCAACAGCACCCTGCACACAGTAAAACCTCAGTACATCTTCCAATAAGTGGATTTCTAGATTTAAGCAAAATCGAAAGATTCCTGCATCTAAACTCTGGATTTTTGACTTCTGTACGCTTCAAAATGCCTGGCACTCGGTGAGCGCATCTTAAGCACTTGTTGAACCAAACAGAATAAATCAGATTCGCCCAGTTCCGCCCTGGCAGTGAGGTCTGCATTTGGCAGGATGACAGAAACCATTGCTATTAAATTCTTATGTAAGAGTTAATGGCCCTTCCAGCCCACTTGACATCCCTCCCACGACAAGAGAGGCCGGGAAGGGAAGAGAACACTATTTACAAACATACACTGTTTCGGTGGTGGATTCACAGATTCATTTCTAGTCTCGGTTCACCACAGAGATCTTAAAATACCGCTGCAGGCTCCGTGTGGGACAGAGGGGGCGGCGTGCCGAGGCTCGTAGGGGAAGGCCTGCCCACCCAGCGCGGCGGGCCGTGGTCCTTCCTG
>NW_012108698.1:341481-374860 GCF_000951045.1 Mandrillus leucophaeus
CTCGGCAGCCTTCAGGGACGGAGCCCCGCGCGGCGCGGATGGAGGGCGGGCGGGCTGGAGGCGCGGATACTGGACTTTGCAACGTCCCTTTCTCTGTGTGCTTTCAGAACTGGAACTGAACACCAAGTGCGTGGTGGAGATGGAAGGGAATCAAACGGTCCTGCACCCTCCTCCTGCTAACACCAAACAGGGAGAAAGGTAAAGCGGGTTCCCAGAGGGCGGCTGGGAGGATCCAGCCTCTCGGGGTCCTGCAAGTTTGAGCCAGGAAAATGGGAGTGCTCTTTCCTATTGTTAGGAGGATGGCTTCAAGTTTGTCGCCCGCTCCTGTTTGAAGCTGTTGCAAGTCCAAGTTCCTCTCCTCCCTCGCCCGCCTTCCCCTCCATCTAGAGCGGCGGCAGGCAGGGCACCCTGGCCACAGCCAGCACCAGTCAGCTGAGTCCGGGCGGGCTGCGAGGCACCCGGGAGGGAGAGGGCCGGATGGGACCCTATAGGTGATTCGTCCAGCCGCCACATTTTACAGACAGGAAAACTGAGGCCCGAGGCCGGCAGGTGACCAGCCCACGTCCTCATTGTTCGTGGAACCCAGTGCCCGGGATTCTTTTCGTCACTGCAGCGTTTGTTTCCTTTAGCAGAATTGTTTAGGGACAGTGTGTGTAAAATGGGAGGAAAAAATAGAGCAAGAGTCTTGTACGATGCAGACTCAGGTTGGGCTAGTTAACACCTATTTTAGTTGTTGTTGCTGAGTTGAGATAATGCCTCAATGTAATGCGCGAATTTTGATTTTCAAAGAAACAAAAGTAGGGCCCTGAACTGTATAGACACTGAGGGATGTTTAAAAAGGGGCTGTATTTACTAGATGGCAACATATTTGCATTTGAAAAGTGGTAACTGTTGGATCCTTATTATGTTCCATGCAGCAGTATGGGATAATGCCCCAAAATAATTTGAATATTTGGCATTTTTCTAGTAAGCCTCTGAGAAGAAATCGGTTGGAATTCATTCCATATAATAATGCAGTAGGTTGTGAATATATATGTGTGAAAAAACGGGATAGTTTACAAAATTAATTTTCATTGGAAATGAGTATGAGTTTTTGTTTCCAAGAATCACCTGTTGATCGATGGAATACAATTTAGTGAATTTCGTTCTTCAGAGATTTTCACTGAAGACAGACTCTGAGGCAGGGTTTGTTACATTATTGCTTAGAGAAGCGATGCCTCCATTCTATAATGTGTGGTGTTCAAGCTCAGTTTTGCCAAATTTGGGGAAAGAAATCATGAGGAGATAAGATTGGAAATTCTTTGCTTTTCGTATTGAGCATGGCAGTTTTTATCCAGTTTGCAAACATTCTGCTACCTTTAGCAGATTCTAGTGGTGCTACTAAATAGCTAAGCTATATTTAAAATGTTGTGTTTAACACTGGATGTAGTGTTTATTGTACATTGTACTGAATGTTGTTTAGTAATGGATGTATTTTTAGATGCATTTATAGCAGTGTAGATAGTATGGTATATTTCATGGTGATAGTAAGTCAACTCATTGAGTACATTAAATATTTACAGATTAAATTAGATGCCCATATCACCAACGAATGTACCGCCCCAGCCCCCCTGCAAACTGGATATCGTTATATTGTTTCGGGAAAAAATTCTATTGGGTCAGATTCCTGAAAGCAGTCTGGGGGAACAGGTAGAATATTTTTTAGCTCCTGTCGTGTAGCTGCTGCTATTTTTCCTTGCTGGCTTGGCACCTGCTCCTTGTCACTCTTAACCATAAGGAGTGCGACTGTTAGCTACTGTTTAATGACATGAAGTGTTGTCATTTGTGAAGAGAAACAGATTTGATTTTGTGGAATTTGGATACAATCTATAACTGTTGACAGTTGGTTCCAAATGCTAAGTAATCAGTTGATCATTTTTCGGGCTGAACCACGTTAGTTACTAATCAGGATCTTTTTTAGGTAAAGATTTGAAGGGTGATTTTGGGATCTATTCATCTGCTTACTTACTGTGATAGTCCCTTATCTGGAGTTATAAAAATAGCATTGAAATATGGGTACTCTCATGTTTTGTCCTTCTGACAGATCTAATTCTTTGAGTAGCAGATGAGCTTTCCATGGGATTCTGTCTGAGTACCGGTCATTTCGTTTATAGACAAACTGAGGAGTCAACACAACAGTGCTCCTTGTACATTAGGATTACTGTCTTTGCACAGATGAAGACACCAAATGCATTTTTATTTTCATTATGCAGCTTGGTTTCATATTTCTCCACAGACTTTTCTCTTAAAGTAACAGTGCATTTAAAAATAGAAACAATTCCTCCCTTGGGTTCTGGGTTGATTAATTGCAGCAATGCTTCATGCTATGTTTGCAATTCATTTCTGTCATTGGTTTTTAGATAGCGCTCAGGGCAGGGCAAAGGTGAAGAGTAGAATACTGAGAATGTTATTATTTTTCATACCTACAAGTCCAAGGTTTGAAGTATAAGAGGTCTTTAAATGCATATTGACAGACCTGTGTCGAATTGAGAATTACTGTTTTTCTGAAAGTTGCAAGAAATTACCAATGATTAACCATGGATAGAAATTAAAGGTTAGTGGGTGAAAGTTTTCAGTCTTACCAGTAAAAGCAAGTGAGAGTGCACTGATGTCTAGGGAAAACAAACAAACAGACAAACAGATGGGGTCAACTTTCATGATTTCCCCATTTACAAAACCAAAGCCAACAGTGTGTAGCAAGGACTAAAAGATCAGAGGATCTCTGAGGTTAAAGATGTTTGTTTTGTTGCTGAAATTCTAGTATTGTAATACATTGCATAGGTCCAGGTTAGTAGTTGCTATGTATACTGATCACCATTCTGAAACATTAAGACATATGGATTTGTTTCTTAAAATATCATTGCATTGCTCTCCAGGAGACAAGAAGTTCAGATCATTTCAATACCATGCTCAGCATAGGGGATTCTAAGATACTTGTGGATCTAGTACCTACACCAGAGTCACTCACCTTGGAGAGATAGGGGAGAGAGAGGAAAAAAATAGTTAAAATACAACGTGGTAAATTACACTGGCGTATACTTTTGCCATTTCCTGAACCACATAATTTCGAAATTCTCTGTTTCCTCTTCTTTCTCTCCCTTGAGGCTGTGAACTCCCTGAAGGCAGGTACCTTGTCCTACTTCTCTTTATGCCTCATGCTCCTGCATACTGGCACTTAGCAAGGGCTTAGCAAATGTGATGGGAGCATTGAGGAGGGGCTGTGGATGCTACCCAAGGTCCTGGCAACTTGCCAAGACAGGTTGTGTTTGTGTGGTCTTATGGATGCTGAGAGTACAGGTTCACTTTTGCAAGATGAGGAGAGAGTCCTTTGGCAATGAAAGTGAAAGCATACCTGCCACACGTTGCTTCTGGGTGATTGTACGTGTGTGAGTGAGGGTGTGGAGTACGATTCAGAAGCAAGGCAGTTCTGGACTGGGTGAGGTGGCTCACACCTGTAATCCCAGCACTTTGGGAGGCTAGGGTGGGTGGACCACTTGAGGCCAGGAGTTCGAGATGACCCTGGCCAACATGGTGAAACCCTGTCTCTCCTAAAAATATGAAAATTAGCCGAGTGTGGTGGAGCATACCTGTAATCTCAGCTGCCTGGGAGCCTAAGGCGGGAGAATCGCCTGAACCTTGGAGGTGGAGGTTGCCATGAGCCAAGATTGTGCTACTGCACTCTCGCCTGGGCAACTGAGTGAGACTGCATCTCAAAAAACAAAACAAAACAAAACAAAACAAAACAAAACAGCAAGACAGTTCTGGGGGTGGGGTGGGTGTGGGTGAAGGGATGGAGTAGGATGAAGGGAGCAATGGAATGAGAATCCCTAACTTGCTATAAAGGCTGACATACACAGTGAAACATCTCCCTCTTCACTCCTGCTGTCATCCCTACTTTGCCCATTTCTTCACCTCTCTGAAAATGGGTAGCCACTGTCACTTAGTTCTCATGCCTTTTTTTCCAGATATATATGTGCCTTTTTAATACACACAACTATGTACACAAATAAGTATCTTATTTATATATATTTTAAGAAATATCTTTGGTATCTTTCTTTTTTTTTTTTGAGACGGAGTCTTGCACTGTTGCCTGGGCTGGAGGGCAGTGGCGCAATCTCAGCTCACTGCAACCTCTGCCTCCCGGGTTCAAGCGATTTTCCTGCCTTAGTCTCCCAAGTAGCTGGGATTACAGGCGACCATCACCACACCCAGCTAATTTTTTTTGTATTTTTAGTAGAGACGGGGTTTCACTATGTTGGCCAGGTTGGTCTCAAACTCCTGACCTCGTGATCCGCCTGCCTGGGCCTCCCAAAGTGCTGGGATTACAGGCATAAACCACTGCACCCGGCTCCCTTTGGAATCTTTCAATACCAGCATATTAAGACTTACTCATTCTTTTTTACATTCAATGTGAATGGTGGTGGTGGTTTTTTAAAATATAGGTGGTTGGCTTATGGGTCTGATCCTCGTGACTTTTAGGATGCTATGCTGTGAAAAGAATACAGTGGAACTTGCTTTCTACAGAAGTTTTGTTCTTAATTATTTTATGTAAGTGAATTGTAAGGTAAGACTCCAAAATAAAGTACGTATCTAACCTACTGTGTAAAAATAAAATGTTGGGCTAAATATGGGCTCTCGGTAGAAGAGCATGAAAGTTTTTAGCTTCCTGTTCATATTTTCCATATGGCAGGATGAACAATACACCTTGCGAATCGTGTGAGGGAGGGTCAGTGGAAGAAAGCTTCCTCTAATCAACTTTGTATGTATTTTCTAGTTTATTCACCAGTGGTATCCCTTTCTGAACATCTGAAATCCAAAATGCTCCAGATTCCTGGGGGCCAGGCACAGTGGCTCACACCTGTAATCCCAGCACTTTGGGAGGCCAAGGCAGGCAGATCACCTGAGGTCAGGAGTTTGAGACCAGCCTGGCCAACATGGTGAAACCCCGTCGCTACTAAAAAAATAGAAAAGTTTGCTGGGTGTGGTGTTACACACCTGTAATCCCAGCTACTTGGGAGGCTAAGGCAGGAGAACTGCTTGAACCCAGGAGGCGGAGGGTGCGGTTAGCCGAGACTGAGCCATTGCACTCCAACCTGAGCAGCAACAGGAGCAAAACTCCATCTCAAAAAAACAAAAAAAAAAAAAAAAAAAAAAAGAATTCTCAGTTGGTAGGTATATAATGCATATATTCTAAATTCAAGAAAAATTCAAAATCCAAGACACTTCTGGTCCCATGCATTTTGGGTAAGGGCTATTCAGTCTGTAAATGTTGCAAGTTTTTATTTCTAAGCTGGCTTCCTCCACCATTCTGAAGTCTTCTAGGATGGTTCCTTGGCTCCTGTGTCTCTGTAGACCAGAAATTTAAATATTAGTGAAAGTCATACATAATTAGAAAGATAAGTCACCTAAGAAGCAGTAATACTCCACATTATAAAATCACCTGTGGGACTTTGAATTCTCTTTTCTGTGTTGTTATTCTTATCTCTGCCTATATTACAGAGTTAATTGTAAGAAAGCAAAGAATAAGGCCGGGTGCAGTGACTCACGCCTGTAATCCCAGCACTTTGGGAGGCTGAGGCAGGCAGATCACAAGGTCAGGAGATCGAGATCATCTGGCCAACAGGGTGAAACCCCATCTCTACTAAAATACAAAAAATTAGCCTGGTGTGTTAGCGTGAGCCTATAGTCCCAGCTACTTGGGAGGCTGAAGCAGGGGAATGCTTGAACCCGGGAGGCAGAGGTTGCAGTGAGCCAAGATTGCGCCAGTGCACTCCAGCCTGGTGACAGAGCAAGACTCCGTCTCAAAAAAAAAAAAAAAAAAATTTAGGTTTCACTAGTATAGGAGTGACCATTCTTCAGGCATGACATGAGTGGGAGTTTAAGGAGCATTATAATGGACTATTTTCGTTAGCTATTAACATTTTCAATTTGTTTTAAAATAAAGGTACATGAAATCTTACTTTAAAAAACAAGACATTAGAGCTGGGCATGGTGGCTCATGCCTGTAATCCCGGCACTTTGGGAGGCCAAAGTGGGCAAATTGCCTGAGCTCAGGAGTTCAAGACCAGCCTGGGCAACATGGTGAAACCCTGTCTGTACAAAAAAAGACAAAAATTAGCTGGGCATGATGACATGCACCTGTAGTCCCAGCTACTTGGGAGGCTGAGGTGGGAGTATCGCTTGAGCCTGTGAAGTTGAGGCTGCAGGGAGCTGAGATCACACCACTGCGCTCCAGGCTGGGTTACAAAGTAAGACCCTGACTCAAAAAACAAAAACAGAAACAAACCAAAACAAAACAAAAATGAAAACGTTAGGAATGATAGTAAGAAGTGTTAAGAAAAATAAACAGGCCAGGTGCGGTGATTCACGCCTGTAGTCCCAGCACCTTGGGAGGCCGAGGTGGGTGGATCACTAGGTCAAGAGATTGAGACCATCCTGGCCAACATGGTGAAACCTTGTCTCTACTAAAAATACAAAAGTTAACTGGGCGTGGTGGTAGGCGCCTGTAGTCCCAGCTATTTGGGAGGCTGAGGCAGGAGTATCACTTGAACCCGGGAGGCATAGGTGGCAGTGAGCCGAGATCATGTCACTGCACTCCAGCCTGGCGACACAGGGAGACTCCGTCTCAAAAAAAAAAAAAAAAAAAAAAAGAAAAGAAAAAAGAGAAAGAAACAAAACTAAAAGTAATTATAATGCAGTGTAGTTTAGAGTTGTTATTTCATATTATTTTGTTGATAGTCAACAGTTAAAAATACATTTTAAATTATGAACTTGTATATGTATATTTCAAAGGTTCATGAAAAAATACTCTTAACTGTATGCGATGTTTTTCCGTCCCCTTCTGTTAGAATTCATTAAAAAAATGATGGCTGTGTCTTACTGAATTATTTCTCAACTCACTAATGAGTCATAAACTTATATTTTGAAAACCATAGGTTTAGTGAGTAAGAACTTGGGCCCCGGGTTTTTTTTTTTTTTTTTTAAACCTGTGTACACAGGTTTAAAGTGTGAAGTAGTTATAAAATTTATAAAGGCTGTGTTAAAAAAAAAAAAAACAGGTCCCCCTCTTCATTTCTTTCCCCAGAGGCAACCACTTTTAGTGGTTTTAGTTCATTGTTTTGGAATTTCCCGCCATATTTCTGAATAACATTCTGGTAGTGCTAGTTTTTTATTTGCTCTCTTTGTTCTCTTTCTCTGCTTTATTCTCACCTCACCCCCAAATTCTTCCCACCTGCTCCCTATTTTCCCAAAATAGTAATTTTGGTTGGATCAATATTTAGTGTTGACATTATTTATATGACTATACCGAACCTTGTTGGCATTGAGCTATGAGTTGTTCAATGAATTCTTGTCATACAAACCTTTTTGTTTTGCCTGGCGTTAATAATTGTTACTTTTTTCCCTCTTTTTTTCTTTATTTTGCTTCTTTTTCTGTGTACTTATTATGCCAACATCCAAACTCTCTGCTGCTTGCCTAAATCTTTTTTCAAGACTTTCAAACATAAAAGGTACTCTTTGGAGTTCCTCTTCTTAGAGGCATTTCTCCTTGGCTCTTCTTACGTGTTCTGTTGTGATCTGGTAGCCCTCTCAGCTTGGAGCAGTTGCCTCCCTGGGGTTTCCCGCACCATCATTCAGGGGATTCCCTTGACCTTTCTTCTGTGTGGAATCTCCTATTTTTCTATTTTCTTTCCCTTCTTCTTGGTTTCCTGCTTCCATTTTGTAGAGCACATCCTTCAGTAGTTTCCTAAGAAAGCATGATTGGAAGGTGAAGTTTTTTGAAACTATGAAAAGTATCTTAATTCCACCTACTCACCTTATTGATAGTGTGGCTGTGTATCATATTCTACTTTAAAGACATTATTCCACTGTCTTTTATCTTTCATTGCGTCTGTTGAGAAGTTATTTGGGTTTCTAATCCTTTGGATGTGACCTAGTTTGTTCCCCTCTGGAATCTGTTAGAATTTTTTTTCCCTGTTTTTGTTAAATCACAATAGTGGGCCTTTTTGACCTGGAAACTCATATCTTTCAGTTCTGAAAAAAATATTGTTGAATTAGTTCATTAATAAGACTTTCTCTTTGTTTTCTCTGTTTTTTTCTGGAACACCTAATAGGACATGGGGTTTCCTGAACTGGTCTTCTGATGGTTTTATTTTTTCTTTTTACTTTTTACCTCTTGTCTTTTTGTCCTACCTTTTGAGAGATTTCCTACACTATATCTTACAAGCCTTATGTTTAATCCTTATGATTAATTTTTCTTTTCTGCTGTCACATTTTTAATTTTCAAGAGCTCTTTTATTGGCCTCCTTTTTTTTTAAAGCATTTTATTCTTGTTTCTTTTGTGGTATCTTCTCTGTCTATCTGAGGATGTTAATGATAATTTTCTCCATATAGTTTGCTTTTTGTTTTCTCCCTAAAGCACATTGTTTTGTTTGTTTGTTTTGGTGTATTTTATGTTAAGGACATTTCTCAGATGTAACTGTATCTCAGCTAAACTCTGGGGTTTCTCCAGAGCGAGAACTATACATGATTTATCGTTGTGTTCTCAGTGCTTAGATTCAAGAATGCCCCACACCAAAAGCATTTTGTAAATTCTCTTTGCAGTTACTATTATTATTAAAAGTTTCTGTCAAATCCCTTTTCTGTTGAACTTCCAACAATAAAAGCAATAATTTTCTTTTTCTTAAGAACTTCGATAAATGCTAGAATTGAAGGTAGTAGCTACTGTAGACAACTCAGTTACCCACATTCATAAAGATAGTTTGTTACTACAAAAAGCTGGAATTTTTTTTTTTTTTTAGATGGCGTCTCGTTCTGTCACCTAGGCTGGAGTCCAGTGGCACAATCTTGGCGCGCTGCAACCTCTGCCCCTTAGGTTCAATCGATTCTTGTGCCTCAGCCTCCCGAGTAGCTGGGACTACAGGTGTGCATCACCACGCCTGGCTAAATTTTTGTATTTTTAGTAGACATGGGGTTTCGCTGCATTGGTCAGGTTGTTCTCGAACTCCTGGCCTCAAGTGGCCTCCTGGTCCGCCCTCCTTGGCCTCCCAAAGTGCTGGAATTACAGGCGTGAGCCACCATACCCGGCTGGAAAATTTTTTAAAATCATACTTTTTGCATCACTGTTGCAAAAATTTTAGTTAAGAAATTGTTTTGTCCTTTTTAAAAAGGTGTATGCCTATTAGGCTGGAGGAAAATGCCATATTATTATTATCTTTTGTCTTACATCTTTTCAGAATGGTACCAAAATGGCTAGTTTATCATCCCACTACTTAACTCAGCTTCCTGTGGCGAAATCCAGCTAGAAATAGTGGAAAACTTGAACTGTCTCCAATTTTCAGTAAAATTGCACATGCCATGTACTCATATTTTTAAGAAAATTTACAGGAGTAAGTTTCCCTCAAATAGTAAACATTCTCCAGATATCAGTTTATGGGAGTAATCCAACTAAAGTTACCCTTTCTCAAATCTTCCCTGGAACAAGAGCAGAGAAGATGTTTATATGTTTAGAATTTAAAGAAATTTTCAGAATATTACCTGCAAAGGAAACAGAATAGCAGAGAAATAAACAAGACATTCAGAAGCACTTAGTGAGATTACTTTGTACCTTGGCATATGAGAAATTTTTATTAATGTCAGAGCTATCAACAAGGGATGTAATGGAAATGCTAAAATTTAGATGAAAACATGTATTAAAACAACAGTTGATTTATGTGAGATCCAGTGGCTATTTTTTCAAAAAAGACCACTCTACAAAATATTTCTGGATATTTAGACATGCAAATGTAAGAAGAAATTCCTCCTTGGAAATTAGTTTATTTGGTATTTTACCGCTGAACAACTAGGTGAAAACTAAATAAAAACAAAATAAAGTTTTCACAGCTCTCTGTAAAATTTTATTTGTGAAAAATGTATAATTCTTATATGCGATTGTAGATCTAAGGTTAAACTCTGTAAAATTTTATTCGTGAAAAATGTGTAATTCTTATATTCAATTGTAGATCTAAGGTTAAAAAGGAAAAGTAGAGAGGAGAATCCTCCTAGACTCACAGGACTAGAAAGACCTGATAGTTCACCAGTCCAAGCCCCCTCATTTGATTGAATCCAGTGTTAATTTCATGTTATTGTGAGATTAACAATTCGGTGAGTCATTGATAAAGTAGGACTATTTTATCAAATTATCCTTGCAATGTACTTTTCATGTCAAAGCACAATCGTGTCTTTTTTAAAAGTTGCATTGTTAGACACTCTAAAATGTTTTTGCATAGGTAACTTTGTAAGAAGCATGACAGAAACAAAAAAGGGATGTGAGAATCGTTGTCCTACCAAGCTTAACAAATCAGTTATTTTTCATCGATGTTTATTTTGTCCTTGCCCATGTAATACAAATATTTGCTGTTATAATTTTGTGTTTTGCTTTTCTTCCACTTATATTTTGTCATGCTACATATGGTCATAGTCATAGTTTTCGCATTTATAATTTTAATAATTGAATATAGTCTCTTGAATTTTTAACCATTTCTATATTTTTAGGCCTTACAGTTGTTTCTATTAGAGATTACAAATAAGAGCATCTTCATGAAACATTTTAGTGTCCTTTGCTTGCTAGTTTAAAGGCATTTCTTCTCATGATTGCCAGCACAAAAATACATCTTTGCAATTGTGTGACAACATGAACTATTCTTTTACATTATAGTGAAGCTAAAAGTTGATAATTTCCATATTTAAGTACGAGAGACGACATGGCAAAAATGATTTTGTATGGGCAGTAGTAACAAGATAGGTGGTATTCAAACTTGAATGTACATCAGAATCACCTGGAGGGCCCCACCCTGACAGGTTCTGATTTGGTAGGTCTAGGGTGGAGCCTGGGAATGTGCATTTCTTTTTTTTTTTTTTTTTGAGGCGGAGTCTCACTCTGTTGCCCAGGCTGGAGTGCAGTGGCACCATTTCGGCTCACTGCAAGCTCTGCCTCTCGGGTTCATGCCATTCTCCTGCCTCAGCCTCCCGAGTAGCTGGGACAGGTGCCTGCTACTGCACCTGGCTAATTTTTTTTATTTTTAGTAGAGACAGAGTTTCACCGTGTTAGCTAGGATGGTCTCTATCTCCTGACCTCATGATCCACCCGCCTTAGCCTCCCAAAGTGCTGGGATTACAGGTGTGAGCCACTACACCTGGCCTTTTTTTTTTTTTGCTGTTTTTTGAGCTGGAGTCTCGCTCTGTTGCCAAGGCTGAAGTGCAGTGGCATGATCTCAGCTCACTGCAACCTCCACCTCCCAGATTCAAGCAATTCTTCTGCCTCAGCCTCCTGCGTAGCTGGGATTACAGGTACCCGCCACCACACCTGCTAATTTTTTGTGTGTGTATTTAGTAGAGACAGGGTTTCACCATGTTGGCCAGGCTGGTCTCAAACTCCTGACCTCAAGTGATCTGCCCACCTCTTCCTCCCAAAGTGCTGGGATTATAGGTGTGAACCACTGCTCCCAGCTGGGAATGTGCATTTCTAACAAGTTCCCAGGTGATGGCTGATGCTGGTAGCTCAGGACCAAGCTTTGAGAACTGCTAGTCTAGACCAGCACTGTCCAGTAGAATTTTCTGAGATGATGGAAATGTTCTATACCTTCACTGTCCAATATGACAACCACTAGCCATATATGATCACTGAATACTTGAAATGTGACTATGATCAAGGAATTTAAATTTAAATTTTATTTTCATTAATTTAAATTTAAACAGCTATATGTGGCCAGTGTGTTGAACTGCATGGATCTGGACTTTGGTTCTCAACCTTGGCTGCACCACAGAATTTCCTGGGATGCTTTAAAAATAGATGCCTGGGTCCCAGCCCCAGAGATTCTCACTTAATTGGGCTGTAGTGCACCTTGGACACTAGGATTTTTTTTAAAAAGCTGGGAAGGTGTCTCAGTTACTATTGTTGCTTAACAAACTACTCTAAAACTTAGTGGTCTAAAAAAACCCCATTTTGCTATACCCATGAATTCTGTAGGTTAGGAATCTGAACGGGGCAGAGTAGATATGACTTGTCTTTGCTGCACAGTTCCTGGGGATATAGCCATCCAAAAGTTTGACCAGGTTGAATGCCCAAGACTGTTAACGCACATGGTTGGCTGTCGATTCTCGAGAATGTGTGGCCAAGGTTGAAAACCATTGGTCTAGTATAATAAATTAGTTTCCCACCAGGTGCAGTGACTCAACCTGTAATCCTAGCACTTTGGGAGGCTGAGGTGGGCAGATCATGAGGTCAGGAGTTTGAGACCAGCCTGGCCAACATGGTGAAACCCCATCTCTACTAAAAATACAAAAAAATTAGCCGGACATGTTGGCGCGTGCCTGTAATCCCAGTTACTTAGGAGGCTGAGGCAGGAGAATCGCTTGAACCCGGGAGGCGGAGGTTGCAGTGAGCTGAGATCGCGCCACTGCACTCCAGCCTGGGTGACAGAGCGAGACTCCATCTCAAAAAATAAAAATAAAAAACCAGGTTCCTAACAGAAGGACTCTCTAAACAGATGTATTTAATTAAAGTGCATCTTGCTATTTGTTTTTACTTGAATTACAGTAGAGGGGAAAGAATTACCTAACTTATCTAAATGCAGAGTACTTGCCTATCCTTCACCTGATACTGACTTGTTAGAAGACACAGGTTGTTTCTCAGCTTTCTGGTTTGAGACTTTTGGGCTTCAATTCCCGGTTTCCAGTCCTGTAATGATGTGACAATTCCAGCAAAGCCATGGGGACCCCATCCATGCAGAGGCTCTGGTCTGGGCTGTGGAGAAGCAGCATGGCACAGTGAACTGTGAGAAGTCTGGGTGCCATCTGGTTCTGCCACCGACTTGGTCTGCTTCTTTGAGATAGCCGTTGATCCTTTTGCAGCTAAGTTTCTTCATCTGTAAAATTGAGGGCTGGACTAGATAGTCTGTAAGGGTTTATTTTCTTTAAGTTGTAATGTTCAGATTGATCCCAACTGTACTTAAATACAGAGTTGAGTTAAATAGAGTAAGTAGGTAACATTTATAGGAGCTGAAATACGTTGCATTTTAATTTACTTCTTGGCCAGGGTGTTAGGTGAACTGAAGAGGACGGTCACCATTCTTGGGAGGCTTGGTTTGCACGCAGTAGCTGATAGAGAATGGAAGGTGTCAAATGAAATAAAGCAGCAGCATGAAGTCGTTATCAGCTAGCTGAGAATCCTGGATTCCTTACAGACATTCTACATGCCTCCTTCATTGGCTTGGGTAGTAGCCTTTGCCTATGTCTACAGAGCATTATAAGAAAATCATCTGATTTGAATCTTTTAATTAGTCTTCATCTTACACAGTTGTGTTATTTGTGGGATCCAGTGATTTTTAAGCCGTTCTTAAAGGTATACAGCTGTTTTATGCAACAAGTATATATGTGTGGGAGTGGGGAAATGACATTTATTGTTGGTTTAGAACTTCCTTGGGCATTGTGTTTTGTTTCTGAGGATTCTGTTGCAACCCTACCAAACTCCAGTTCATCTCCAATATTTCCTGTCTTCCACTGTGGGATAAACTCAGGTTAGTGTGTCTGTGTCTCTGGTTTATGCCCTTTTTCCCTTTCTTTCAAAAGCAGAGTGGTTATTGATTCTGTGGGGCTCTTCAAGGTCTGGTCTGTAGGTTTGTTGAACTGGCTGCTGTTGGAAGAAGCTTGAGGGAAACCTCTGTTCGTAGTTCCCTTAGGGAAAAAAGTTTGGAGCCTTGTTTTTTTTTTTTCTCTCTCTCTCTCAAAGACGAGGAACAGGAAGGAAGCCTTTGAGGAAAGGGAAGCTTTGCTCTTTGCTGTTGGCCCTTTGTATTGTCTTAGGGAGACACTCCCTAGACTGCACACCCACCACAAATGACCATAAATATTTCTGTGTATCAAGCTGGAGCCTCAGGAAAACCAGAAAGCGTAAACGACGAACTGCATGGGCATCCGTTGTGAGTGTTGAAAAGATCTGTCCCGGATTTTGGAAGGGCCACATACAATAAACCGACATGTAGTTTGTTGGACAGATTAACAAGCCTTTAAACGTACTTACGTTCTGTTCTAGGGTTTAATAAAACAAGTCCTCAGAATTGATGCCTTTGGTGCCCACCCATTTTCCCAGCTAAAGAGAGAATGTGTAGAGATTTATAGCTGAACTTGCAGTTATAATTGGACCTTTGTAATTGTAAGGTTTTTAAATGAAATACCGTTTTTGGTTTTGTTTTGCCTTTTTGCTCTCTACTTCTAATCATACAGTTAATTAAAGTTTAGTATTCACTATACAAATTGTAACAGGGAATGGTTACATTATGACATTGAGAGAGATCCTTAAAATTACTTGTTTCAAGGATAATGTGTTGAGTAAAGAGGAAGGAGGATAGTAGTGGGGAAGGTTTATCAAGATAACGGTGTTAAATTTGAGCAGCCGTATCCACTTTTAAGCATCTGCTTTTTGAGTCTAGACTTACAAAGAGTTACAGTACAGATAGGTAACATTAGCATGGTAATGTCATTTTAAGTTTTTTGAAGCCTTGAAGTATTGTTGGCTTTGATGGAATAGTATTCCTCTTTCTAGGATTACAGCCTAGTCTACATTTTTATGATGAATTATGCATTGGAAATAGTTTTCAAAAATTGCTGGTCTACTGCAATCCTAAAGGACTTTTTTTAAAGTTCTGTAGCTAGATTATTTAACTAGTTTTTTTCTTTTTTTAGCTACCCTTGCTCATTGGTTCTCAGACTTAAGGATTTTTTAAAAACAGTAGAAATAAAAATTTGGATAAACAGAGAGTTCCCAACCTCTTTTAAATATGCCAAGTAATCACACTGAAACAAGAGCAAGCCAGACATGGTGACTCACTCCTGTAGTCCCAACTCTTTGGGAGGCAGAGGTGGGAGAATCGCTTGGGCCCAGGAGCTTGAGATCAGCCTGGGCAACATGACAAAACCCCATCTCTACAAAAAATAAAAACATTAGCTGGATGTGGTAGTGTGCACCTGTAGTCCCAGCTACTTGTAGGGCTGAAATGGGAGGATCACTTGAACGCAGAAGGTCTAGGCTGCAGTGAGCCATGATTATGCCACTGCACTCTAGCCCGGGCCACAGAGTGAGACCCTGTCTCAAAAAAAAAAAAAAAAAAGAAAAAGAAAAAGAAAAACAAAAGCACTACTAAATCTTAATATTTTATTGTAAAATAAAGGTCAGCTTAACACCAGAATAGGAGAAGGGACATAATCTCAGGATGCAAACCTTGGATACATTTAATTTTGTGAAGTCATCACATTAATTATCTTTTTCCTGGAAATTGATTGAAATATCACCATAGCTATGTGACCCCTGAACTGTGAAGTGCAGTTAGATGTCCCTGGTGCATGCGATGTCTAACAGTACCTCAACTCTTGGAGTTCTGAGAATCTTGGGTCCTTCAGGCCAGATCATACTATGAATCATTAAAGGATATTTTCCTTTAAAAATTGACCTGTCTCTGTTATTTGTATGTAGACTGAATTTTTTTAGTGGTAGGCTACATCTTTGCTTTTGTATTTTGATGTATTGAAATAACCTCACCAATCTTTTTAAAAGTTAGCCGAAATAAAATTGAAATTTGTAAAAGTGTTGTAAATTACTTTGTCTCTGAGCTGCAACTTCTCCCCTGGGAATCTCTTATTTGCCTTTTGCACTGTTTTGATAGATCCCTGTTGAGTATAAATAAGTAGTTTTGTAAAGCACTATCAAGTGTTGTGGCCAAGAGTGTGCTCTTTGGAGACAAACTGCTCAGGTAAATAGTTACAAGGCTTTTAAGTGATTATAACCTATGTCTGTTCAGTTCTCCTATCTGAGCCTATCACTAACATCCTTAGAAAGAATTCAGTAAGTAAGAGGATTAGGGAAAAGGAGGTGCCTGTCATTAACACTCATGGCCAGGCCTACCCAGGATGCAGATATTTAAGTCAAATATTGCATTAAGATTAATAAAGAAAGAGGGGGGTGGGGGAGAAAAGAAAAGGAAAGATAAAAGAAAACTACCTGGTAATTGAAGCAGGCAAAGTGCTGGAAGCATGTAACTGATCTGAAATCTATTTACTTTCACACTGTCATTGGATCTCCTCTCTCAGCATCCTGATATATATATAATTTTTGTATTTTTAGTAGAGACAGGGTTTCACCACGTTGACCAGGCTAGTCTCAAACTCCTGGCCTTAAGTAATCTGCCACCTTGGCCTCCCAAAGTGTTGGGATTACAGGCTTGAGTCACCATGCCCGGCCTGCTTTTATGTATTTCTATACACAGAAACTTAAATTGAATAAATGGATCGAAAACTGTTCTAAGAAAGCATGCATCAATCTCTTATTTAAGAAGACACAAATACATATACAGGCGTTTAGCTTTGTATGGCATATTTTAAAACTTTTTAAAAGAAAATAATAAATTCAAAGGAAATTAGAATGTTTCTGTTAAATATCCTAAATATAGTCTCCAAATTTTAGTGGATCAGTAAATGAATGCCAAAAACCAAAAGATTTCCAAAGTAAACATTTCTGGGGTAAAATATATTCATGTAAGGGATGCCAGGGAACCAGATATGCAAGTAAAAATATTTCTCTATTCTGAATTTTAACAGAGAGACCCTCCAGTTCATCCTTTCCAGGATGGTAAACCCTGGAACAAGAGTCCTCAGCATCAGTATAGGGATAATAAAGTCAGTTGCCTCAGGAAGAAAAATAAAAGTATAGAAACCTAATATTGTTGAACACAGTATGTCACTAGCTTCAGCCAATCATTTCCTCAGAAATCATTTATGACTAAGTAGTATTGGCAGTCTATGAATCCCCTGTGCTAACTAAAGCCTAGTAACCTTATATCCAATTAATATAAATATAATTATATAGTACAACAAACATTTAGTGAGTATATACTGTGTCTAAGATGGCAAAGGGCCAGCCCCCAATAACTAGAGTACAAAGCAGAAGATACCACGATTGGAGGCAGAGCCTGCAGCCATGTGGTCAAAACCTATTGCTCTGGATAAAGACAGTGACCAGTTCCATGTCCACGAATAATATGTACAAATGGCTTATCATACCCTGTAGACTATCAACTCCTTGTGAGCGGAGCCCCTTGTCTTATTTGTCTTTTGTTTCTTCCCTCTTTCTCGGAGCAGCTAGCATATGCCTTGTGCATAGTAAGTGCCTTGTAGATGTTTTATAGTTGAATACAATGAAGGATGTGGATATAGACTTTATAAGAGCTGTGCCTAGGTAGATGAGTCTGTGGGTGGAGTGTCCTCAGGTTGTGTCTGTCACATCACTGGTGGTTCTAGTGCTTCTAGTCTGGTCCCTCTGAGACCTCTAATTTCTGCATTAAATTGTTACATAATGATAGCCTTTGTGCTGTCATGTGGCTTCTGGGGGTAATGGCAGTACAAATGTAGCTCTGGACCCTTCCAACTTTGGCTGCCACTGCCTTTGACTGTCAGGCAGAGGCTGTAGCTGCTTAGGACTACATGAGATAAATAATGGTTGATCCAGCCAGGAGGTCACCAGTCTTTGACAAGTTCACATTTTTAACATTCACTGCACAACCTATATAACAGCATTAGCTGCAGATTCTATGCAGGTAACTAGTGGAAGAGAATTCCATCCTAGGCAAAGTTGTGAGGTCGGAATGTTTCATTTCCTATACTGCCAGAGCTAGACACCCAGAGGTGGTGTGTGGTCCCAGACTGGATGGGTGGACCCTACACCAACCTGATGTAGCTGGCATTCCTGTGAGTCAGCATAAGTTGTTCCTCCTGTTGTCATAGGGAGAGAGGGCTGGAGTGAAAGAATTGAGAGAAAGGAGAGATACTGGTAGATTGCCAGTGCACCTTCCTCCAGCTCCACCTGGAGTCCATTACCTGTGAATCTGGGAGTGGCAGGGGCTGCTGGCCTGCTTACTCTTCTTCCAGTGAGTAAGGGGGCATCTCTGGTTGCTTTTCGTTCTCTGGTTCCTAATTGGCCATTGGGTTGGTGCTGCATCTTCCACTTACCCTTGTGGCAGTTTTCAACATTTTTTTGTTCCCCACTGCAGCACACATGTCAAATAATATGCCTAAGTTTGCCAGTCCCCCAGAGTTTCTCAGCATTGTGGGCAACTCTCAGCATGCTGTCCAAAAATGTACATTGGAATGGAGGTCATGTGAAAATGGCAGTCTACAGGGGATAGCTTTGAACCTGTTTTTATTTATATTTTTAAATAAGCCATTTGCAGGCTTTATTAAGCATTTATTAAGACCTTCACAGACTTTATTAAGTTTTTACAGACTTATTTAATGCGCACCTTATTAACAAGTTACTTGTGATATGTCTCACAGTGATTGTCAAACATCAGCGGGTCCTGGTCCCATGGTTGAGGTTTCTTGGTTCAGAAATAAGAGCAGGAAGGCAGACGGCTCAGTGGCTGGGCAGTTGAGAGCAGGAGGAAACCTAACACTGCAGGTCTTTCCTTTGGGGAGTAAAAGATGGGGAGCAGCTTATACAAAGTTGTTGCTGATAGCAGGCTGTGTATGGGGGCAGCTCATGACTGTGGAGATGAATAACCAAGCGTCTCTGCTCCTGACACCTGCAGTCTTCCAGAAAGGCTTCAGATAGTTTTCTCTGCCTTAGAGGAGTTTAGTTTTCCGACCTTGAGTGATTGAGCATAAGATGAGTTCTCTCTTTCTTTATTCATATCATAAGAACTTTGTTTTTAATGTAACTTTTTTTCTAATTATAAATGTGATGCCCATTCACTGTTGAACACTTTGAAAATATAAGATATTAGAGATAAAATTCAGTTTACTCATTCTTTTAACATCGTGATGCATTTTGCTTTTTCTGTGCTTGGTAGTTTATACCATAGTGAATAACTACTGAGTTTTTACGATTATGAAAACACAGCAATTGCATATTGCCTCGAGGCACTAGCACTATCTAAAAATTTACAGCACTAGGTTCAGCTGAGTGTTTAGTCCAAGTGAAAGTTCTGTCCGGTTGAAATTTTCTGTTTTGCTTTATCTTTAACATTTTCCTTCACCAAAGTTTTTCTCTCCTCAGATTACTTTTCCCCTGAGAAAGTGCTTAATACCAAAAGGGAACAGAGTGTCTACTAAATCAAGTTAGGTACTGCTGGAATATTTGGAATTTTCTTTCCTTAATTAAGGAAGCAGCATTAGGAGCATGAACTCTGGAGTCCAGACTCCCTCAGCCAGTCTTGGCACCTGCACTTCCCAGCTGGGTGATTTGGGGCATGCTGCTTAACCTCACTGCGCTTTAATTTCCAACTTCAGGTAAAATGGGTAGTGCACTTGGAGTATTTATAGCAAATACTCAAAAACTGTTAGATATTTTTCTTTGTGTGTGTTATTATTGTTCATGCAGTGGTAAGAATCATAAGACAGAGGGATGAAGCTGAAGTAGTGAGACACATAATGATATTAAGAATAAAAACACTTTTTGATACATTTCTCAAAATTTTCTGATGGGAAGGATGTGGTCAAGTGAATCCATACTGATCCATGTTGAGACCATCCAGCACTGTGTTGTGTTGGGATTAGATCTAGGAGACGCTCTATATTTATTCACCCCTCCTTTCTTGTTAATGCGCAGATTGTCATACTTGACCAGTAAAAGTTTTCTAAATAGTGGGGTTTTTTTTTTCTTCATTATTCTTCAGAACTTTTGAAAGAATCCTGCCTACTCACTGTCAAAAAAAGAAAAGAGGCCAGAATCTTGAAAACTTACTGTTTCAAGATATGAAATCCCTTTAGGGGAAAAGGACATTAGAGACAAATTCTAATGGGTATACTAGGGTATTCTCATGGGTACTAAGGTTGCTATGTTAAACCACTTTAGAGATGGAAATAAAAAATAACACATACATACATATGCACATACTTTTTAATGAGTTGACTTGGACAGTTTTCATTTTAGCCTTACTTTTGGTTTGTTTGTTTTGAGACAGAGTCTCTGTCACTCAGGCTGGAGTGCAGTGGCACAATCTTTGCTCACTGCAACCTTTGCCTCCCGGGTTCGAGCAATTCTCATGCCTCAACCTCCCCAGTAGCTGGAATTACAGGCACACGCCATCACGCCCAGCTAATTTTTGTATTTTTAGTAGAGATGGGATTTCGCCATGTTGGCCAGGCTGGTCTCAAATTCCTGACCTCAAGTGAACTCTTGTCCTCAAGTGATCCGCCTGCCTCAGCCTCCCAAAGTGCTGGGATTACAGGCGTGAACCACCGCGCCCGACCCCATTTTAGCCTTACTTTTATCCAACCACCTACCTATTTGAGAAATAAGATTGTACATCTTTTTAATTTTACAAGCAAATAATTTGATGAGCTTGTGGTTATTCCTTTATCTAAAATTATGTCTAAAGGTAATATGTTATCTATCATCAAAAAGACAAACATAAAACAACAAAGTCAAGATCAACTCTGTTAATAAAGCTACTGGATAAGTAATGAGATTTAACATGACACATATCTTTATTGCCATGCTCTGGAAACATCTCACTAATGAAGCACAGTTAAATTGCTTTGTTTTGAGTCACTTGTAATAATTTATTTTCCTTCCTGCTGCTAAAAAGAGAATGGAACTTTTGACTCATTAAAAGCTATGTGAAATTTTGTAAGGATTAGAGAACCATTTCTGTGTGTGAACTCTGAATTTCTCTCAATCATTTTTGAAATACTTGTTATTAAAATGGTCTGTAGAGGATTTGAATCATATACAACAAAAGCCTTATTCATCTCTACCTATGATATTTCATATTTGAATACTATTCTTAGTAAAGTTTTAGATGGTTTGTATGGCTAGTCTTGGTGGAAACAACACTTATTTATCACCTAAGTAAATTTGCAGACAGAACATAGCTAAAGATTAGACATGATTAGAATATCTAAATATGATACCAAGAACAATTAGAGAAAATTAATCCAGACTTCTTGGAAAGCTTGTAACCTTTTCATTTGGGACACATGTGTTTCCTTTGATTTTTAAAATCCTGGCCCGGCGCAATGACTCATGCCTTAATCTCAGCATTTTGGGAGGCCAAGGTAGGCAGATCACTTGAGGCCAGGAGTTTGAGACTACCCTGGCCAACATGGTGAAACCCCATCTCTACTTTAAAAAAAAAAAAAAGGGCTGGGCGTGGTGGCTCACGCCTGTAATCCCAGCACTTTTTGGGAAGCCAAGGCAGGCGGATCACGAGGTCAGGAGTTCAAAACCATCCTGGCTAACACAGTGAAACCCCGTCTCTACTAAAGATACAAAAAAATTAGCCAGGCATGGAGAATGGCATGAACTCGGGAGGCGGAGCTTGCAGTGAGCCGAGATCGCGCCACTGCACTCCAGCCTGGGCAATAGAGCGAGACTCCATCTCAAAAAAAAAAAAAAAAAAAAAGCTGGGTGGCAGGTGCCTGTAATCCTGCTACTCAGGAGGCTGAGGCAGGAGAATCGCTTGAACCCGGAAGGCGGAGGTTGCAGTGAGCCGAGATCACATCACTACGCTCCAACCTGGCGACAGAGTGAGACTCAGTATCAAGAAAAGCAAGACAAAACAACAAAAAACCCCACAAAACTTTTAGAATTCTAAAACCATTGACCTGAGTTTTCTGGGATAAAATCAAGACAACTGTGAAGCTCTACTGACTTAAGCCCATGAAAACTTTGCCAGACTAGTATCATTTCTGTCCAATTTTATATGTTATTTCAAAGAAAACCCTTTAAGCTTCTGTCTTTCTCTTCGAGAAAGCAGCATTGGTGCATGCTCATTTTGATAGGATTCCACCTACACTTTCTTCCCCACTGACGTTTTCTGCTGTTTTTATAAAGTAGATAACACTGACTTTTCTACTGATTTTTATAAATTTGATTTACTTACATTTTATCCAATGATTGGGTTTAGTATTTAATTTTTGCTTTTTTAATATATATATTTGAGGGCAGTAGAGAATAAAGAACAGTTACTTGATGTCAACCTTTGAGAACCACAGTCAAGATTTATTACAACATCCTTTTAGGCCAGTGAATGATTACAGCTTGTAAAAAGTAGAAACTTGGGCTTTTCTGATTATCATTTGCATTTTTCAAGGGTGTTTTATAAGAATTAGAGCGATGGCTACGATATGAGCTGCTAAAACAGAAGGAAGAGAGTTAATGGAGCTGATTTACTCTAAACTGGAGAATTAGTTCTTGGATATTATACTTTAAAATTAACCTTATTGAGGGGTGTGGGTGTATGTGGGTGTGGATGTTCAGAGACAGGGTCTCACTTTATCATCCAGGCTGAAGTGCAGTGGTGTGATCACAGCTCACTGTAACCACAAACCTCCGGGAATCAAGCTGTCCTCCTGCCTGAGACTTCCAAAGTGCTGGGATTACAAGCATGAGACACTGTGCCTGGCTGAGGTATACATTTATCTACATTAAAATGCACCCATTTTAAGGGTACACTCTCTTGAGTTTTTACAATTGCATATGCCTGATCCACCATCACCGTTAAGATATAGAACGTATTGGCCAGGCATAGTGGCTCACGTCTGTAATCCCAACACTTTGGGAGGCTGAGGCGGGCGGATCACAAGGTCAGGAGTTTGAAACCAGCTTGGCCAACGTGGTGAAACCCCGTCTCTACTAAAAATGCAAAAATTAGCTGGGCGTGATGGCTCTTGCCTGTAATCCCACCTACTCGGTAGCCTGAGGCAGGGGAATCGTTGGAACCCAGGAGGCGGAGATGGTAGTGAGCTGAGATCACACACTGCACTGTAGCCTGGGCAACACAGCAAGACTCTGTCTCGAAAAAAAAAAAAAGAAAAAAAAAGATATAGAACATATCTATCCTACAGATCTCTTGGGGCCCTTTTGTGGTCATCAGTAATGTATTTTTTCATATTGTAAGACCTTATCTATCCATGTTACTTCACATGACACTCTTTTTTTTTTGAGATGGAGTTTTGCTCTTGTTGCCCAGGCTGGAGTGCAGTGGCATGATCTTGGCTCACTGCAGCCTCTCCCTCCCAAGCGATTCTCCTGCCTCAGCCTCCTGAATAGCTGGGATTATAGGTGCCCGCCACCATGTCCAGCTAATTTTTATATTTTTAGTAGAGACGGAGCTTCGCCATGTTGGCCAGGCTGGTCTCGAACTCCTGATTTCAGGTGGTCTGCCCACCTCGGCCTCCTAAAGTGCTGGGATTACAGGCATGAGCCACCGCACCCAGCCTTTCACATGACACTTTTACTCCCTCACCTCACTTCCATTGGTCACAACATTTAAAGGGAGGCAAAATTATTTGATGACTAGACCTGCTGGTTATGTAATTATAATCATATGGGATAAACAGTTACCTTTATGCACTTTGAGTTTACAGTGTAGTGGGAGAGGGAACAGACAGATCTGCAGTCTAAAGGGCTGAATCAGATGCATCTGAGTAAGAAACTTTACGGTTGGAGTCAAGCATGAGGAAGATTCCAATTAAATGGAAAGGTGTAGATTGGCTGTCTTACACTTCCAGTGTATGGAAGCTCAGAGGAAAGAGAGAGAGAGAGAGAGAGAGAGGACGGCAGGAATTTGCCTGGCCAGAGTAGATATAACAGAAGTACTCTGTGGCTGAGCTGCCTCTGGGTGCATGTGGATGTTGTCCAGACTCAGCCCTACTTGCATGCAGCCCCCACACCAGCATCAGCTGTTCCTGAGGGCAGGGCCGGTACAGATGGTTGTATCCTGCCCCACCCTCTTTCTAGTGGAGCCTCTCTGGCTGCTGCCTCTTCTTGGCTGTGCTCATCTCTGTGGTCCGTGTCCTCTGCTCCCTCCGTTGCCACTTGCCTGCACAAATTTTCTCCTCACTCTGCTTTTTTAACAGTCTCCCTTATGACTTATTGCTTCTTCTCCTCAGCCTTTGCAGCAAAAGCTTGACCTTTTGTGGACGTTTCAAGCCTGTTCTTTAATTTATTACCATTTTTTTTTTCTTTATTTTTTGAGACGGAGTCTCTGTCGTCCAGGCTGGAGTGCAGTGGCGCAATCTCAGCTCACTGCAACCTCTACCTCCTGGGTTCAAGTAGTTCTCTTGTCTCAGCCTCCAGAGTAGCTGGGATTACAGGCATGTCTCACCACACCCATCTAATTTTTGCATTTTTAGTAGAGATGGGGTTTCACCATGTTGGCCAGATTGGTGTCGAACTCCTGACCTCACGTGATCCACCCGCCTTGGCCTCCTGAAGTACTGGGATTACAGGCATGAACCATCACACCCAGCCTATTACCATATTTTCAACGCACCTAAAGTACCCTCAAGTATAAGACACATTGGTATGTAGGTGCCACACAACAGAAAGAAAAACCATTGCCAGTTGAACTATTAAACCTTGATTGTCAAATGTATCCCAATTCTGAAATATTAAGATGTGGAAAATAGACAATATTGCCAACCAAACACGAAGCACCCCAACAGAGGAACACGGGGCTTAGAGGAGAATAAGAGAAGAATTTGAAACTAGAGGTAAGACCTCTAGTGTACGCTGTAGTCTATGTAGTTGCTGGAGGGGGACTTCGTATTTGGCTGGAGAATCCTAGAAGCCCATGCAAACAGGAAAATAACTGTTGTACAATTGTATATAAGAAGAAAGCAAGCTAGTTGCTCAAAAAGAACATAACTATTCTGTTTATTAAGCCCTGGGTGAAGTATCTTTCTGTCCTTTTAGTGTTATTTAGAGAACAATATCTTCAATAACATCTCTACCAGTCACTGGGCTGTTTTGTTTAATGCCGAATTTATGGTAGTCAGTTGGTAAAATATTAAAAGTGCAGTTTGACTCTACATGGTTCAGCCTAATTCGGGGAGAATATAAAGGGCTTAAAATATGCTTGGTGCTTGTTGGGCCAGTTTTGTGGTGGTTTCAGGTCCCTTTCATGCTGGGACATGATTTATGGCATATCTTAATAACTTACTTATTACCCCACATCAGTTGCTACCTTCCACCTTTGTAATCCCAGCTCGTTTCCAGGTCCCCTTACCAACCCACACTAACGAAGTCCACCTCCTTGCCAAGTTCAGATCTTATTAAGCTGCACATCCCAGTTGCCACTTCCGTATTTTCTCTAGTCCGAAATGCTCTTTTAGCCTCCTCTCTGCAAACTCATGTTCATTGGTTCATTTTGGATGTTTCAGCGTACATCTTCCTTTAAGAATCTTTCTCTGACCCTTGGCTTAACATTAAGCCCCTGTAACATTATGTAGATAGTTTTAACCATATTTTTATGAACTTGTTAATCTACTGTTTAATACTTTTTTAAACTGAAAGATGCTACGCTTCTTGAAAGGAGGCTTAGTTTCTCCTGCTTTGGATCTTGAAAGGTGTCTAGTGCAGTGTTCGGTAGTCAATTCGTACTGAAAAACAATGAAAGAATGAATGATATGTTATACTGTGAATTCACTCCTTGATGATGATGACGTCAGTAGGGGCTTCTTCCCAGCTCATTTCACTTTTACTTTGTTGTTTCTCCTGTACTACTATATGATAGACACCACAATTCTTTACATTCCTTTATTCTGCTGGGAATATACCTCCGAGGAATGACATATAAAAGTATTTCTCAAACATTTAAAACCCATGGTCCCTTTGGATCAACTTAAAAATCTCACCTCCTCCTGAGAGATGATGCTCTCGATATATCCCCTGGGTAAAGGAAGGAGCTGCCCTGTACCCCCACCCCAACTATAATTGATATAAGGTGATTCTCTTTGGGTAGTAGTATTGAAGGTTATTACTCCAAAATGGTCACTGATTTGTTAGCCAGGCTGATCACATTCATAAATGCATAGTTAACATACAGAAAGAAATACCTATTTGTGGCGAGAGTTTGCTTAGCAAAAACATCTTGGTTTTAAAGTTTAGCACTGTTAATTTTAGTTAAAGTTCATTTGTTAAGTTCAGTCAACAAACATTGGTGCCCAGAGGCTGGTCCATTAGTGTTTCCAGTTAAAGCAAAATCCAAAATTATTTTTTATACTCTCTCTCTTTTTCCTGCTCTTAAAGAATGTTTACTTTTTTTTTTTAGTTACTAAAGAGTGAGTTTCCCATTGACTCATACCCTTTTTTTTATGATTTTACCTTGTTGGCAGGTTTTAACTCCTAAAATTTCTCCATGGATTGAGGAATCACAAATGCCATTCAAAATGAATGCATGATAAACCTTTTTCTAGACTTCAGCCACCGTTTGGGAGGACATGTTAATTGGTGAGAACTGAGATTTTTTTTTTTTTTTTTTTTTTTTGAGATGGCGTTTCCCTCTTGTTGCCCAGGCTGGAGTGGAATGGCCCAATCTCGGCTCACTGCAAACTTCGCCTCCTGGGTTCAAGCGATTCCCCTGCCAGCCTCCTGAGTAGCTAGGATTACAGGCATGCGCCACCACGCCCGGATAATTTTGTATTTTTAGTAAAGACAGGGTTTCTCCATGTGGGTCAGTCTGGTCTCAAACTCTTGACTTCAGGTGATCCGCTGGCTTTGGCCTCCCAAAGTGCTGGGATTATAGGTGTGAGCCATCACGCCCAGCCAAACTGAGAGCTTTTAATTGAATAAGGAAAGCTACCATTAGATGTCCCTGACTTTCGTGTTTATTTTGGGTTAATGTGGAGGTTTAAGAAATATAATTAAATAATCCTGCCTCAAGAGGAGTACTCTCTACTTGTTGATACAGAAGGTGTTGAGATCATTTTATTTTAGAGTTGTTTACACTGACTGCCTGTTTCTATCCAGTTTATTTTTCTAAGAATACATTCTTTCCTCTGCTGCTTTCCAGCCCTTGACTCTTATGTGTTCCTACAGAGAAACATCTGTTATTCTGAGAACTTTATTTTTGGTGGCAGTGGAATATTTTATAAAACTCTTTTTTATTTTTTTTTTTGCATTGCGTCTCCGAAACATAATGTAGTATAAGTAATAAAGAGTAATTTGCAAATGTACTTAAAATACATGGCTTTGTATGGGCGTGGCTATTTTTCATGCAGGCTCTATAACATAGCTGAGGCTGTCTCTAGAAGCTCTTATGAAACTTCAGGCATGATGTCAGTTTTGCTTGTCATTGTATACCTAGCACTGAGTAAACAATGAATGAATGATAAGATGTGTGTAGCTCCTTAAACAGTGACCTGTATATGACTTATAGTAATTTTTTTTTTATTTAGAGGTAAACGACACAGCCTGGGCAAGATAGTGAGACCCCATCTCTACAAAATATAAATTAAAAAAAAAAATTAGCCTGGCACGGTGGCTACTTGGGAGGCTACTTGGGAGCTACTTGGGAGACTGAGGCAGGAGGATTGCTTGAGCTTGGGAGATAGAGGTGGCAGTGAGCTGTGATTGCACTACTGCACTCTAGCCTGGGCACAGAGTGAGACCCTGTCTCAAAAAAAAGATTAAAAAAAAAGAAAAAGACACACAAATGTTAGCATTGTCAACATGGTTTTATAATTGGATTTTTGTGTGTTGAATAAGATAAGTAGTAGATGAAAATCAGTTTTGCATTTGGATGAATAAAACACCTTGACAATGGATTAGATGGAGTAAATGGAATTAAAGTATAAGAATAAATCATATAGTTGAAATATCACATTGTATATTCAAGGTGGAGATGAAGAAATGGAATAAAACTGTCAAATTTGAAACATGAGGATAGTTGATAAAAGAAGTAAACTGCTGTTAGAATACCTATTGTAGTCTTTGTGTCTCAAAATTCAAATAACAGCTGTACTACATCTATAGAGAATAGTTTTTACTATATATAGCTTCTAACGAATGTTATAAACCACAGACTGTATTTGCCTATTTATAGATATTTTACTTAGCAATTTCAGTTACTCAGAAGTTTGATGTATCTAACTAGATGTAGTCAGATGTGTACTGTCCAGAACACCATATGCAAATACAAGTATTCTTAAAAAGCAATTGGGAGGAACATTTCTGCTGAGAGGAATGGAGAGCCAGAGAATATTTTTTAGGGAAGAGTTTTTGCAAACCCCTTCAGTATCTTTTGGGGAATTTAGGTTGATTTGATGATCATCTAGAGATAGTAAATGAAATTAATGCCACCAAAGACAAATTGCAATTGATTAGAATGGCTGGTGACTATTCTTTGGTTAAATCCCTCATTGTGCCTGAGGTGTAATTGTAACTGTGAGTGGCAGCTTAGCAGCTTGTAGAGGCAGGTGTCTATTATATAAGAAGCTTTTTATTTCTGTGTCAGGTTATCAGACTGAAGCTACTTCAAAAGCAGGGTTTGGTGAGGGGTTTTAGAGACGTTTCCCCATTGAGAATGTTTTCTGTGACTGTTTCCTAGAGGAAGGCTGGTCTAAGACCTCCGGCTGTTCTTTTACAGTGTTTTGAAAAAGCGTGTGAAGTCATTGTCATGTTAAGCTTTATGACAATTTGAAGAGGAAAAACACCAAACAACTCTATCTGGCTATTAGACACATCATGTCTTTAAATATTGTGATGAGCCTGTGTTTTGGAAAAAACTCAAATTGTGTTTTCCCTCTGCTCTCACATCACAACAATCAACACAGAAGACTTCTGTGGCCAAATGTTCGGGAGTTTCCCCACCAACAAGCAGTGAACACCAGCTGGGTGTCCTCTGATTCAGTTCTGACAGTGTCTACTCAGAGATACTGTCAAATCCCACAGGTTGAGGGCTCAGTCCCACAAGACTGCCCCCCCCATTTTAAACATCAGTCACAAGTCTGGGCTTCTGGAACTTCTGACCGACCAGCTTCAAGTTGGGGTTTCTAGGACCCCCTCTTTGGGTTTGATTAATTTGCTGGAGGGGCTCACAGAACTCAGGGGAGCACTTATATTTACCAGTTTATTATGAAGGTTATCTTAAAGGATACAAATAAACAGCCAGATGAAGAGATACATAGGGCGAGGTCTGCAAGGGTCCCTAGCACAGGAGCTTCTGTCCCTGTGGAGATGGGGCACACCACCCTCCCAGCATGTGGATGAGTTCTTTTTCACTGTCCTGTCTGCTGCCTCCACGTGCTCAGTGATCTGGAAGCTCTCCAAACCTTGTCCTTGTGGGTTTTTATGGAGGCCTTGTCATATAGGCATGATTGAATATGGATGGTATAAAAAAGTGATTGGGGCCTGGTGCGATGGCTCACACCTGTAATCCCTGCACTTTGGGAGGCCAGGGCGGGCAGATCACTTGAGGTCAGGAGTTTGAGACGAGCGTAGCCAACGTGGTGAAACCCTGTCTCTACTAAAAATACAAGAAATCAGCCAGGCATGGTAGTGGGTACCTGTAATCCCAGCTACTTGGGAGACTGAGGCAGGAGAATCGCTTGCACCTGTGAGGCAAGGTTGCAGTGAGCCAAGATTCCACCACTGCGCTCCAGCCTGGGCTACAGAGTGAGACTCTGTCTAAAAAAAAAAAAAAAGAAAATGTGATTGGACAGAAAGGTTGTGATCTCATACTAATAGACTGAGTGGGGAAACTCAGCAAGGCCTGTCTGTTCAGTTCCTTCTTGGCCTCTATGCTATGCAGCATTTCTTCCTCCAGAGTATAGATCAGAACCCTCTCTGGAATGAGGATTTTTTTGACCCACAACCAGATTAAAGGACAGGAGAAGGTCAGCGAGAGAGAATCTATTCCTTGAGGCCTCCTCCTGAGACCTAAAGTGCCCCAATATTATAGCAAAAGACTGTAACAAGGGGTGTGGGAGTTATGAGCCAGGAACCACGGACAAAAACCAATATATGTCTATCACCATAATATCGCAGCCTAACACCGCCTCTGCTGCTTAGGCATAACTTGCCTCCCTACCTAGACAGTAAATCTCTTGCATATTGGGTTTGTTTCTGTCTTGGTTGCTTTTGCAGTGCTAGGCACAAAGTACATGATGGACAAGACTGCTAATTAGGGAGGACCACGAACAGGTGGCACTTGGCTGCATGGTTGATGGTCTTTGAAAAAGTGTGCACGTGCTGCGTTTTTCTGAACCTTCTTTGTAATGGACCTGTTGTTGAGTGTAATAACAGAGCAGTAGTTAAAGGCACAGACTCTGGAGCCAGATTGAAAGTAAATACTAGCCTTTTCACTTACTACTGTGTGATCCTGGATGAGTTACCTGTCCTCTCCATGCCTCAGCTTCCTCACTTGTAAATGAGGATGATAGTACCTGCATCTTATATATGTAAGGGTTAAATGAGTTAACACTTGATGAGTCCTTAGTACGGAGCCTGGCACTGTGAACCTAAGTCCGTTGCTTTGCTTGCTGTTCACACTCAAAATGCTTGACTGTAGCTTTAAAGCAGTGTTAATACACTTTTAAAAAATTGTGCTTATGATCTGGAAAATATGGCAGTCTTTTCAGGCAAACCTGTGTATAAGAATAGCAGTCACTATTAGTGGCATTACCTTTAAATATAAAAGACAATGGTTGATGGGATGGATACATTTGCATGTATTTAGGCAAAAATGTAGATGTGTGAACACAAATTGGCATGAATTAACTGTAGAGGTTAATGCCTGGAAACAAACTACATTGAATTGGTGCAACCTTATCCTGAGACTCTGAAAGGAGTTACAGAAAATAGGAAATTGCCAGCTTATAGACTTAGTATGCAGTTTCTTTGCTTTAATAAACCATGACTTTGTCTTCAGTATTATCTTATCCAAACAACCAAATCATTAAGGTTAGTTGCATTGCTGTTCTTAAATAAGACACATTTAAACCCAGAAATGACTACTTTTGGTATTACATCCAATATAGTGAATGTACATTGTCTTATGGGCACAAGAAAAGCACTTGTTCAAATATATTTGTGGAAATTATAGGAAAGATTTTACTTACTGTATATGTAATTTGTTTGGTCAAATATCCAGATTGGTGTGAAGGGGGAAAAGTCTACATGAAACTTTGCTCTATCAGTTACTCAAGTGAGCACTTCACAAATGAAAGAAGGCAGAGTGGGTGTTAAATGAATTGGTAGAATAGAGTTTGTTACTGTTATATTTAAATCAAACAGGTAGAAACCCAGGTTCTTGGTTCTAGTCCTGGCTTTGCTACTAACAGAAGGATCTGGAGTAACTTTAACACCTGTGGAAACTAGTCTCAGTTTGTACATCAAGGGGATTAGACCGGATCAGCTCTCATATTCAGTGATTCTGAACGTAAAGACTTGCATAATAATACTTGTAGGTCAGGTGCCGTGGCTCACATCTGTAATCTCAGCACTGTGGGAGGCGGAGGCAGGAGGATCACTTGAGCCCATGAATTCAAGACCAACCTGGGCACCAGCATTTTTTCTAGAGAGATATTCCATCTCTACAAAAAAAATTTTTTTTAATGAGCCTGGTGTGGTGGCACACACCTGTAATGCCACTGCTTTAGGAGGTCAAGGTGGAAGGGTTACTTGAGGCCAGGAGTTTGAGACCAGCTTGGACAACATAGCAAGATCCCGTCTCTTAAAAATTTTTTTAAAAAAATTAGCCAGGTGTGATGCTGTGTGCCTTTGGTCCCAGTTACTCGGGAGTCTAAGGAGGGAGAATCCCTTGAGTCCATGAGTTTGAGGCTGCAGTGAGCTATGGTCGCACCACTGCACTCCAGCCTGGGCAAGAAGAGTGAGAGCCTGTCTCTAGCAATGATATAAACAATAACAAAAAATCCTCGTAAAAATGCATGTAATAGACAATTTAGCTTTGGTTTGTGAAAATTTCTTGTAAAGGTAGATATAATATTGAAAAGAATGTAAAATCAGGTTATTAATATGAAAACTAAGAAAAATTTTTCCAGAGATGCCTAATATTATATTTTAAATTGTGCTGTGTAGTATACTTAAAATGTAATACTGGTAGCTTAGTCAGCTGTATTTATTGAGCAGCTATTCTAAGGGTTGAGGGGATTTGTGAAAACCTTCAATCACCTACCCCCTAAAAGGGGGAAGATGTGGTCTTTGAGCTATATGAGTTTAGATGTTGGAAAAATGCTGATCTGATTTCTTTTTTTTTTTTTTTTTTTGAGACGGAGTCTCACTCTGTCACCCAGGCTGGAGTGCAGTGGCGTGATCTCGGCTCACCGCAAGCTCCGCTTCCTGGGTTCACGCCATTCTCCTGCCTCAGCCTCCGGAGTAGCTGGGACTACAGGCGCCCGCCACCACGCCCGGCTAATTTTTTTTTTTTTATTTTTAGTAGAGACGGGGCTTCACCATGTTAGCCAGGATGGTTCGATCTCCTGACTTCGTGATCCACCCTCCTTGGCCTCCCAAAGTGAGCCACCGCGCCCAGCCGATTTGATTGTTTTAAATCCGTTTACAAGAAAAAAAAAATTTTTTTGAGGAATGTGAGCTAAATTTTTTATTTGTTCATTTCTTGCGTTTGAAGTACTCTCCAGTGACATCCTTGGCCTGAGATTCTTTGCCATAGTCCTACTGTACAACTGCACAATTGCAACTAGCCACTTTACGGGGTTTTTCCTTTGTCAGTTTTACAGAAGCCTACCTGTTTCCCCTAGTCTCCTGTTGTCATCAGCCTTAATTAGGTTGATTTGGTATTCAGCACAAAGGGCCTGCACCAACTTGATATACACAGGCTCATCATAGTTGGGTGCAGACACACAAAGATGGGCTCGGCGCTTGTCTAAAGCTTTGCCAGCTTTGTGAATTCCACATGCTAGGCCATCCTCATGTAAAGCAGTATTAACATCCATGACACCAGCAGTAGCGGTGCCTTCTTCGGCCATGCCGGTGGTTTACTGGTGATAGGGAATCTTCAGCACACCCAAGCCTCTACCACTGAATTTGATGGAGGCAGAGAAGGAACCCAAGGAATTTTTGTAATTTCCATTACATGACATCTGAGGTTTTAAAGATATTTTTTTTCCCTGCTTTTCTCCCTGGTTAAGAGAGGAGAAATAATAAACGGAAAATCTCCTTTCTTCCCTTTTGCTGTCTAAGTAATCATTTCTAAAAGTTTGGAGTGTATTCTTCGAGAAAGAGAGAATATGGGTGTGTGTTCAGGCTCTCGTGTATATGTATGGATCCATATGTTTTTACATAAATAATATCTATATGAACTGTTCTCTAACCTGCTTTTTTAACCTAACAGAATAACGCCTTCCTTTCCATGTTAATAGATGTGTGTCTACCTCATTCTTTTTAATTGCTATATTGTATTTTATTATATGGATGAATGATAATTTCTTTGCTTAATCCCCTATTGATGGACATTTAGACTGTTTCCAGTTTTTCACTATAAACAGTGCTCCAGAAAGCATCATTGATATATTCCTGTCATATCCCTCTTAACCAACTCTCCCCTCCCCT
>NW_012108698.1:381295-382840 GCF_000951045.1 Mandrillus leucophaeus
AGGTTCAAGCGATTCTCCTGCCTCAGCCTCCTGAGTAGCTGGGATTACAGGCACCCACCACCATGCCTGGCTAATTTTTTTTGTATTTTTAGTAGAGACAGGGTTTCACCGTGTTGGCCAGGCTGGTCTCGAACTCCTGACCTCAGGTGATCCACCCACCTCAGCCTCCCAAAGTGCTGGGATTACAGGAGTGATCTACTGTGCCCAGCTCTTGGTGTATTTTCTAAGACTATTACCAAATTCAGAAAACTTAACAGGCAATGAAGTTTTGAACTTTTGAAGTTAAGAAGGAATCTGAAAGAAAAACAAAGTAGCTAGCCTTAATTATTATGTATTATCAAATTTTGCTAAAATAAGTTTATTGTCCTTAAGTTGATATTTTTAAAATAGAACTATTTAGATTTGCTTTATTTAAAAAATTCAAAGCATTGCCTATATAATAAAGGAGTATATAACTTATATATTAGGTTTCAACAGTTAAGAAAAAAATGTAAGTACCTTGTATCACCACCCAGCTTGTACTTTTTTGTCTCTTATATCACGTATTCCCATTTCCACTCCTTCCCATTGTACCTGTGAAAGGAAATGACTGTCCTGAATTTTATATTTATTTTCCTTAATTTTCTTTATAATTTAACAACTTTAATATTATATTTGCCTGGTTTCGATATTTTTGTAAATGGAATGATACTTTTTGAACTTTTCCTCCCACTATATTTGCTCACCTGTTTTTGGAATAGCTTTATTGAGGTATAATTTACATATAATAAAAATTTACCCATTTTAAGTGTACAGTTTTGATGAGCTTTGATAAATGTATATCCAGTTGTGCAACCACCTGCACAGTCAAGTTTGTTCTTGAGATTCATTTATCCATGTTGATGCACGTAGCTGAATTCGCTTTTGCTGTTGCATGGTATTCCATTGTATTAATATACCACAGTTTATCCTTTCATTGTTGATGGACATTTGGGTAGTTTCCAGTTTGGGGCTTTTATGAACAGTGCTGCTATGAACATTTGGATTGCTGGATCATAGCATGTGTGCATGTTAAACTTTACTATGTGCATGTAAAACTGATTTCCTAAGTAGTTAATATCACCAGTAGTATATGATAACGACAGTACTTAATATTATCAGAGTTAAAAATTTTTACTGATGTGGAGCATGTGAAATGATATTTTATTGTGGTTTTAATTTGCATTTCCTGCATAACAGTGCAATGGAACATCTTTTCATATATTTATCAGCCATTCATTTGTTTTCTTTTGAAAAGTACCTGCTCTCTTTTTACTCGTGTTCTCAATTTTTTTTGGCCTTTCAAAATTGATTCCTTGGAGTTATTTATCTATTGTGTATATTAATCTTTTGTTATGCAAAATCTTTTTCCAGTTTGTGGATTCTCTTTTTGCTTGGTTTTATTTATTTTTCTGATTATTAGAAGTTTTGATTTTTTAAATAGTGAAGTTTACCCTTTTAAGATGAATGCTTTATTGGCCAGATGTGGTGGCTCATATCTGTAATCCCAGCACTTGGGGAGGCTGA
>NW_012108698.1:383485-386412 GCF_000951045.1 Mandrillus leucophaeus
CCTCGGCCTCCCAAAGTGCTGGGATTACAGGCAGGCATGAGCCCCCACGCCCAGCTTTTCTTTTCTTACAGAGTCTCTCCCTGTCACTCAGACTGGAGTGGTGTGGTCATAGCTCACTGTAGCCTCAAACTCCTGGGCCCAAGGGATCCTCTGACCTCAGCCTCCTGAGTAGCCAAGACTACAGGTGCAAGCACACCGCTAAGCCTTGCTAATTTTTAAATTTTTTATAGTGGCAGAATCTTGCCATGTTGCCCGGCCTGGTCTCAAACTCCCAGCCTCAAGTGATCCCCCAGCCTTGGCCACCCACAGTGTTGGGTTTATAGGCATGAGCCATCACGCTTGGCCAGTTATTTTCTTAATATAAATTAGTTGAAGTGGAAACCTAGGAAAAGACTATGAGCATTTAAATTATAAATATAAATTGCCAAATTGCTTCTACAAAAGTTGTAAATAAAGATATTTTTGGAAGGCTGAAAAAATTCTTTTAAGAAAAAAGATTTTTGTAATGAGGCACCAAATGTCCATCAACTGATGAATGGATAAAGAATATGTGATATATTCATACAGTGGAATTCATAAAATGGAATAAAGTGGTGACATGCCATGTATAACATTGATGAACTTTTTGTAAACATAATACTAAATGAAAGAAGCCAGTCATAAAGACCATGTACTGTATGATTCCATTGATGTGAAATGTCCAGAGCAGGCATATTCGTGGAGACAGAAAGTAGATTGATGGTTGCCTAGGCTTGGGGGAATTGGGGGAAATGGAGAGTGACTGCTGAGGGATATGGCATTTTTGTGGGGAGTATTGAGAATGTTCTACGATTAATTGTGGTAATGGCCACATAACTCTGTGAATATGCTAAAAATCACTGAATTGTATGCTTTAAGTGAGTAAATTATATTGTATATAAATTATATCTTAAAGCTGTTTTTAAAAAATTTAGGCTAGTCACAGTGGCTCACATCTCTAATGCCAACACTTTGGGAGGCCAAGGCAAGAGGATCACTTGAGCCCAGGATTTCAAGACCAGCCTTTGCAACATGGCAAAACCCCATCGCTACAAAAAATTTGTTTACAATTAGCTGGGCATGGTGGCACATACCTGTGGTCCCAGCTACTCAGGAGACTGAGGCAGGAGGCTTCAGTGAGCTGTTTGAGCTACTGCACGCCAGCCTGGGTGACAGAGCCAGACCCTGTCTCCAAAAAACTAAAAAATAAAAGTGGCATGAGGTGAGTTGCATCAGACCCCACATATGAATAAATGGATGGTTGGCAAAGTGTTATAAGTACAATTCCTTAGGTGTCCTTAGGTGTACTACTAAAGTGGGTTTGTGATAGCCCATATATTTAGTCATTTATGTTCAATAGTGTTATATTCATTTGAGAAATTATTTTAAGAAATTTAAAATTAAGAAAGGTTTAAAAGTCCTTTAGTAATTAGAGATTTTTCTAGGTGGGTGGATACGGTTGTTTCTAAGTATCCCACATATTTAGTCATTTATGTTCAATAGTATTGTATTCTTTTGAGAAATTATTTTAAGAAATTTAGAATTAAGAAAGATTTAAAAAGTTCTTTAGTATTTAGAGATTTTTCTAGTTGGGTGGATAAGGGTTATTTCTAAGTGTCTTTGAGTATTTTTTGTCATATATTTTAATTTTTTAGGCATGATTAAAAGTGTATTTGAGGACTCTTAGACACATAAAGATGAATTCCTCAGATTGAGAGATAGTTACTGCTTTTTAATTTTAAGATGCTCAGCTGTTGGATAAATAATGCTTTTGTTAAAATCCTGTGGGGCATTCATCCAACAAATGGGGTATAAGAAAGGAATGTGTGTTTGTATACATGTTCTTCTCTCTGTTGGTCCTAAAGAGTGTAAGAAGGTAAATTTGACCAGTGAAATTCATAATTACAGAGTTTTATTTGGTAATCCATTAATAAATCATTTTCTGAAAGCACATGTCTGTGAGTCGTTATATTTTTAATCTTCTGTTCCTCTAACCAAATATATAAAGTTTGCGCTTAGATTTGTTTAAATCCCTTCTGGTTTGTTTGAACTGAATCAGCTTGTTCTCAGCTCTTCTTTTACTTAGATATGAGGAAGCAGAGATTTGTAATTTTGTATTTATGGAGATCAACAGGAAAAATCAGATACACTCTGAAACTCTGCCAGATGTAATTTACATTTGAACAAGGATTTACAAAAGAACATGGATTAAGTTAAACAATTAGAGCAGTATGCCACAGACTATATCCTAGGAAAACTATTTGGGTCAGTAGTTTTTGTTTTCAACAGACTCTTGCATTGTGAGTGCCCAGTAAATTGGTTGTAATTAATAATTGTCTCAGTACAAGTCTTTGTTCAGGAATAAGGGAGCTAGCTAAAGTAAGTTTGTGACTGCATTTTGTAGGAAAGATATGTTAGTTAATCAGTGTGTTTTATGAATGTAAAAATCTTTATAATTATTACTTTTAAAACCACCAGTAGTGCATTTGTTATCTCTTAACTCTGTTTAGATGACCTCTTAGTTTGTCATTCTTTAGGCGTAAAAACTCCAGTTGGCGTTCGTTTTCTTATTACCGTATATGCAGTATAATGACTGTGTAGTGCAGGACATTTAAACTGAAGGCAGTGAACCCCCGACATTAAAAGTAAAATGGTGCGTTTGTGTATGCATATACAGTTTCTAAGAGTGAGACTTCATGTCTTTGATCAAAATTTCAAAGGCTTCTGAAACTCTAGAAAATTAAGAACTGGTGACAGGTGTATTTTGTGATGGTGTTTACAAGTATGTTTTTCTTTTCCTTTCCTGTCTCCTCCCCTTTACCCTTAAGAGACCTGCACTAACAACTAAGTACATTTAGAGACCCCGTATGCAGTTAAGGTCTCCAGACAGTCACAGTTGTTTATATTAA
>NW_012108698.1:386462-388927 GCF_000951045.1 Mandrillus leucophaeus
ATTTTTTAGGCATGATTAAAAGTGTATTTGAGGACTCTTAGACACATAAAGATGAATTCCTCAGATTGAGAGATAGTTACTGCTTTTTAATTTTAAGATGCTCAGCTGTTGGATAAATAATGCTTTTGTTAAAATCCTGTGGGGCATTCATCCAACAAATGGGGTATAAGAAAGGAATGTGTGTTTGTATACATGTTCTTCTCTCTGTTGGTCCTAAAGAGTGTAAGAAGGTAAATTTGACCAGTGAAATTCATAATTACAGAGTTTTATTTGGTAATCCATTAATAAATCATTTTCTGAAAGCACATGTCTGTGAGTCGTTATATTTTTAATCTTCTGTTCCTCTAACCAAATATATAAAGTTTGCGCTTAGATTTGTTTAAATCCCTTCTGGTTTGTTTGAACTGAATCAGCTTGTTCTCAGCTCTTCTTTTACTTAGATATGAGGAAGCAGAGATTTGTAATTTTGTATTTATGGAGATCAACAGGAAAAATCAGATACACTCTGAAACTCTGCCAGATGTAATTTACATTTGAACAAGGATTTACAAAAGAACATGGATTAAGTTAAACAATTAGAGCAGTATGCCACAGACTATATCCTAGGAAAACTATTTGGGTCAGTAGTTTTTGTTTTCAACAGACTCTTGCATTGTGAGTGCCCAGTAAATTGGTTGTAATTAATAATTGTCTCAGTACAAGTCTTTGTTCAGGAATAAGGGAGCTAGCTAAAGTAAGTTTGTGACTGCATTTTGTAGGAAAGATATGTTAGTTAATCAGTGTGTTTTATGAATGTAAAAATCTTTATAATTATTACTTTTAAAACCACCAGTAGTGCATTTGTTATCTCTTAACTCTGTTTAGATGACCTCTTAGTTTGTCATTCTTTAGGCGTAAAAACTCGAGTTGGCGTTCGTTTTCTTATTACCGTATATGCAGTATAATGACTGTGTAGTGCAGGACATTTAAACTGAAGGCAGTGAACCCCCGACATTAAAAGTAAAATGGTGCGTTTGTGTATGCATATACAGTTTCTAAGAGTGAGACTTCATGTCTTTGATCAAAATTTCAAAGGCTTCTGAAACTCTAGAAAATTAAGAACTGGTGACAGGTGTATTTTGTGATGGTGTTTACAAGTATGTTTTTCTTTTCCTTTCCTGTCTCCTCCCCTTTACCCTTAAGAGACCTGCACTAACAACTAAGTACATTTAGAGACCCCGTATGCAGTTAAGGTCTCCAGACAGTCACAGTTGTTTATATTAAAGTGCAGAAATATATCAGTAGCTACTTATTATTTCTCTAATCACTCAGGAGCCAGAATTAAAATGTTGATGGTGGCTTTAATTCATAGCAGGAAGGCCTTTGTGGTTACTGTAATAAATATTAAACAGAGCCTTCTCCAAAGCCATTGGTCACATGCTTTGTCCCACTAGTAATTAACTTATCAATGAGCTATGGTACACTCTGGTGACTTTTTCCTAAAAGATTTATACTTATGACAAACCAGGGCACGATAAATTTTTCTATAAAAAGTGCCTTTTTGACCCAGAGGAGACTAATGCAAATTCATAATGAAGTATGATGTATAGTGGTTGGCGAGTTTTAGCATCTCCTTTGAGATGGTGTACATTCCCCTCTCATCTGGTCTTATTTTTCTTTGGGTCATGTTGTATATTGTACATTTGACATGTGTATTCATATTGAATATAATGTAAGAAAGGCAAAAGGCTGTTTAGTGTTAGTCGAAAAGTATTTATTAGAGTGTGGATTTTGCTTTCAGAGGGCTTATGCTCACTCCCTATTGCATAACGTGTTTATACTATTAATATAAACAAGGAAAAAAGATGTTTAGGCCAGGCGCGGTGGCACACGCCTGTAATCTTAGAACTTCGGGAGGCCAAGACGGGTGGATCATTTGAGGTTAGGAGTTTGAGACCAGCCCAGCCAACATAGTGAAACCTGTTTCTACAAAAAACAGAAAAACTAGCCAGCCGTGGTGGTGGGCACCTGTAATTCCAGCTACTCACGAGGCTGACACAGAGTATCGCTTGAACCTGGAGGCAGAGATCCCAGTGAGCCGAGATTGCGCTGCTGCAGTCCAGCCTGGTCGACAGAGTGTGACTTGTCTTTTAAAAAAAAAAAAAAAAAAAGTAAATGGACCATATGTGGTGAGTACTGTGTCAAATTTGGGAGCCAAAATGTTTCTCTTCAATGTTCATGCAGCCTAACTTACTTTGCTTTAGAAAAGCTACAGTGTTAAGAGAGTGAGTTGAATTCTTTCATTTTTTCTGAAGTTGGGAGTAATTTGACTGTATTTTATTTTCCAAAGAGAACTATACTCTTTTAAAACAGAAATTTGTTAATCTACAGGGTCTTCTCCCAGAGTGCCACCACTTTTGGTGCCATATAAAACCCTTGACTACTCAGTGACAGTTAACTTTAGTCTAGGACACTTTGGTAATGAA
>NW_012108698.1:391526-393121 GCF_000951045.1 Mandrillus leucophaeus
TTTATTTAGTTCTTTAGCAATAAAAATTTTACATAAAAAAGTCTTTATAAGGTTTTTGCATCTTTTTTGTTAGATTTGTATCTGGGTACTTAATTTTTTTTTTTCTATTGCAAGTGGTATTTTTATTTTTGTTAACTGAAGTATAATACGATACATGCATTTTTTCTGTATGGATGCTGAATTTTCAAGTTAAACTCCGGACCTAGATCAAAAAATAACATTAGCAGCTCCCTAGAAACCCTCCTCTTGTTTCTTTGCTGTTACTAACATCCCCAAGGGCTGCCACTGTCCTGACTTTTAAAATCATGAGTCAGTTTAGCCTATTTTGGCACCTTACATAAACAGAATCATACAGTATATGCCCTTCTGTATCTAGCTTCTTTTGCTCAGTGTTATTTTTGTGATCATCTAGTTGTAGTTCTAGATTGTTCATTGTTATTGCTGTAAGGTATTCAATTGCATAAATATAACAAAAGTGGTCATTTTAAAGAATTTTTAAAATTCCTGGTTTTTTTAAATAGAGACAGGATCTTGCCATGTTGCCCAGACTGGTCTCAAACTGCTGGGCTCAGATAATCCTTCCACCTTGGTCTCCCAAAGTGCTGGAATTACAGAAGTGAACCACTGTGCCCAACCTACAAGTGGTCATTTTAAGTTGCATTCTCTTTTTTCTTGTAGCTTAGAAATGCTGTTGACTTTAGTATATACTTATAGGCAGTAACTTTGCTAGATTCTCATTAATTCTGGTATCTTTTTTTGTCTTGGCTTTTCTTTATAGATTATAGATAATAATTTTGTTTGCTAATGATAGTTTTTTTCCCCCATTGGTGTTTATATCTTTCATTTCTTTTGATCAAGAAGAGAAGCAAGCATAGAATAATCAGATGCAAAAATCATGGGTTATATATTTTATAAATAAATAGAAAGATTTTCTTTAGATTTCGGAAGTGAAATTGAGCTGGAATTTCTGCGTGTTTTGTGTTTCTGTTTTGTTTTACACCCTGGGCTTCTGCTGCCTCTCAGTGCCTGTGTGTTTTAGACAGGGGAGTTAATTTGGGGAGGAGTGGAACAAGACGGGCCAACTACTTTGTCTTTGGCCTCCTGTTCATGTGTGTGCAATTGGAGGTGAATCTTTTTCTTGAGGTCTTGATAAGCTGTCACAATTGGTTAATCTTTTCTTGGTTTATTAGTGCAGCTAGATAACCAAGAGACGGGGAGTGGTAACTTGTGTTCTAGCATATATGCTTGTTATTTAATGGAGTGAAAATGGATTTGGGGCATACTGAACTCAGGAGGGCACTCAAATATGTTCCACTGTCCTGAGTTTTCATCTATAAGAACTTGTGTGTGTATGGATCAATCAATTAACTGGAACTCCTCAGAAAACAGGGTGAAGTTTTGAAAGCAAGTTAAAGTTACATAAAGCATTGAATCACAAATTACTTTGTGATTTCTCAGAGGACGTCAATGGTAAAGGCGGTAAGGCTAACAGGTGGCACATGCCTGTAATCCCAGCTACTTGGGAGGCTGAGGCAGGAAAATCGCTTGGACCCAGGAGGCACAAGTTGTGGTGAGCCGAGATCGAGCCATTGCAC
>NW_012108698.1:393816-407307 GCF_000951045.1 Mandrillus leucophaeus
GAAGGAGGATGACGAGGAGGAGGAGAAGGAGGAGGAGGAGAGGAAGGAGGAGGAGAAGAAGGAGAAGAAGAAGGAGGAGGAGGAGGAGAAGGAGAAGAAACAACAGCATTGCTCTGGATGGTGATAGTAGCAGAACGTTAATTGATCTTTTTATGAAAAATATTCTACAATGAATTTTAACTATGTTTTCTGTTCTAGTGTTATATTTAATTATCCTAGGGAGGACTTTCTCTGATACTAGTTTCCATGAGGAAACTGAAAGAAATACCTTACTGTTGAGAGAGTAAAGGAGAAATATATACAGTTGTTAGAACAGTGATAGGCATAGTACATATTCAGTCATGTTGTTTGTTATTATTATTACCACCACCATCGCTGCTACTACTACTGTAACCAAACTAAAGCACAGGTAGACTAAGAAAATGCCTACTGTATAAGTAAGTAATAAATGTAGCAAATGCTTTATAATGAGCAGTTTTCACCATGAATACAGATAGCATACCAATGCACCAGATAATTCATCCAAACTTTTCAACTCCTCTCTGAAACAAAAAACTGTAACAAAAATATTTAGAAATGTAGTGTACGGACCGTGTTTTTTCCCAGTGAACACACTCAAGATCATTGTTATAGTCAGGACTTCTTTGTTTAACAGAGATCATTGCAGCCTTACCAGGAGATCTCTGGTAATACCAACTGTGAGCATGGTTACATGTGTTAGTTACAACTGGCAATCCAGAAACCTGGGCTCTGCCCCTGTCTGCCAGTGTCTAGCTCTGCTCACTTGGGTATGTTACATATATATGAAGTGAGATTTGTTTCATGCGCGTCCGTGTGAAGAGACCACCAAATAGGCTTTGTGTGAGCAACAAGCCTGTTTATTTCACCTGGGTGCAGGCGGGCTGAGTCCGAAAAGAGAGCGAAGGGAGATAGGGGTGGGGCCGTTTTATAAGATTTGGATAGGTAAAGGAAAATTACAGTCAAACGGGGTTGTTTTCTGGTGGGCAGGGGTTGGGGGGCGGTCACAAGGTGCTCAGTGGGGGAGCTTTTGAGCCAGGATGAGCCAGGAAAAGGAATTTCACAAGGTAATGTCATCAGTTAAGGCAGGAACAGGCCATTTTAACTTCTTTTGTGGTGGAATGTCATCTGTTAAGGCGGGAACCGGCCATCTGGATGTGTACCTGTAGGTCACAGGGGATATGATGGCTTAGCTTTGGCTCAGAGGCCTGACAATTTGACTTGATAATTGATGGTATTCTCTAATCCTCTGAGTGTATGTAGCATTCCAATACAGCCATGATGAGACTTCATTTCCGTGTTAAGATGTTACTGGAAAGGGGTCCTGATCCGGAACCCAAACGAGAGTTCTTGGATCTCACACAAGAAAGAATTTGGGCAAGTCCGTAAAACGAAGGCAAATTTATTAAGAAAGTAAAAGAGGCTGGGCGTGGTAGCTCACGCCTGTAATCCCAGGACTTTGGGAGGCCAGGCCGAGGCAGGCAGATTACTTGAGGTCAGGAGTTCAAGACCAGCCTGGCCAACATGGTGAAACCCTGTCGCTACTAAAAATACAAAAATTAGCCTGGCATGTTAGTGCACACCTATAGTCCCAGTGACTGAGGAGGCTGAGGCAGGAGAATTGCCTGAACCTGGGAGATGGAGGTTGCAGTGAGCTGAGATTGTACCACTGTACTCCAGCCTGGGCGACAGTGCGAGACCCTTTCTCAAAAGAAAGTAATGGAATAAAGAGAATGGCTACCCCCTAGGCAGAGCAGCCCCAGGGCTGCTGGTTCCCCATTTTTATGGTTATTTCTTGATTATATGTTAAACAAGGGGTGGATCATTCATGAGTTTTCCCACAAAGGGACAATTCCCAGAACTGAGGGTTCCTCCCTTTTTAGACCACATAAACTATCATGGTGGGTGAGAGTTTCTTTTAACATGCTACTGCATTATAATTAGCATATAATGAGCAGTGAAGATGACCAGGGGTCACTTTCCTTGCCATCTTGGTTTTGGTAGGTTTTAGCCAGCTTCTTCACCTCATGCTGTTTTATCAGCAAGGTATGTGTGATCTGTACCTTGTGCCGACCTCCTACCTCCTCCTGTGACTTAGAATGTCTAACCTCCTGGGAATGCAGACCAGTAGGTCTCAGTCTTATTTTACCCAGCCCTTGGCTACATTCAAGAAGGAATCACTCTGGTTCTAACGCCTCCGACAAAATGGTTAGATTCTCAGACTCTAAAGCAAAGAAGACTATGTTCAGTGACAGCAAGACTGTTGAAGAAGAATAAACTCGAATGGCCTTGAGGAGCTATTATAAATAAAAACAAAGTATAACTTATAATTCTCTGTTGTGTTACAATGAAGTATATCATCACTGCTTTACTGAATATTGGATTTCAGATGTAGCACTGAAACATCTGTTACTGAGATATGCAACAGAATGTCTTATATATTCCTTGCAGGCACTGTTGTTTATAGAGGTCTTCTGTTGTTTTAGTGTTGTTAACATGTAACAGATGCACAGGGAAAGGGGGAGGAAAGAGGAACCAGAAAGCACCATAAAGCACCTTAGAGTTTTTCTAAGATTTAAATTTGTTTCTCTTTATACTTTTACTCAATTAGAGAAAATAATGGAGGTCTTAAAGAAGGAATTTGTGCCAATTTGCTTACATAACTATTGCATATGATGAGTTCAGTGACTCATCTCTTTACCATCATGGGGTTTTTGACATGCAAGGCTAGAAAATCTCATGAGATTGATTGGCTACATTGAACTGGTTTTGTAGAACAAATACATAAAAATTAGTCCATTCCGTATATAACAACACGACTTTTTTGTTGCTGGGTGAAAAAAAAAATCACTCTAAGGGAGTGAAATTTTAAAGACTTTCAGTTCCAAGTTGATGATTTAAGGAAATCTTCCATGTACGGGAAGAAAATGGAGGAAAGAGATTTCTAAGTACCATGTTGAATCCATTATAGTTCAGAAAACGAAATACTAGATTCTGACATTTCAGTGAGATTTAGTTGTAAACTTTCTAGAAGGCTATTTAGAAGTTAATGCTTTTTTATTCTTTTTTTTTTTTTTTTTTTTTGAGACGGAGTCTCGCTGCGTCGCCCAGGCTGGAGTGCAGTGGCCGGATCTCAGCTCACTGCAAGCTCCGCCTCCTGGGTTTATGCCATTCTCCTGCCTCAGCCTCCTGAGTAGCTGGGACTACAGGCGCCCACCACCTCGCCCGGCTAGTTTTTTGTATTTTTTTTTTTTTTTAGTAGAGACGGGGTTTCACCGTGTTAGCCAGGATGGTCTTGATCTCCTGACCTCGTGATCCGCCCGTCTCGGCCTCCCAAAGTGCTGGGATTACAGGCTTGAGTCACCGGGCCCGGCCGCTTTTTTATTCTTTATATGAAGTTTGTTTTAGATCAAGTCATAAGCATATGTTTCCAGGCTGCCACAATGTAATAAGCCCAATTCTTCATTAGATGAGAAGTTAGACTGGGGAATTGGAGAGGGTAGATGGTGTCCTCGTCTTTCAAGACTGTTCCATCTTCATGAAGCGCTTCATGATTTCTTCGGCCAGGAGCAATGTCTCCACCCTCCAAACTCCAGGCATGTTTCATACCTTTCTTATTACATTGGTCATGTTTTGTGTATGCTTGTTTCATTATTTTTTCCTTCCTTCATTCGGCAGGTCTTTGTTGTCTTTGTTGAGCACTTATGTGTCAGACACTATGCTTTCTAATTGGGTTGTAATAAATCATGTATTAAATGTAGCAATTGCCACATTTAATAGCAGTCTAAAGGCCAGGCATGGTGACTCATGCCTGTAATTCCAGCACTTTGGGAGGCCGAGGTGAGAAGATCACTTGAGGCCAGGAGTTCGAGACCAGCCTGGGCAACATAGTGAGTCCCCATCTCTACAAAAAAAGTTTTAAAAATTAAGTAATTAGGGCGGGGCACGGTGGCTCATGCCTGCAATCCCAGCACTTTGGGAGGCCGAGGCAGGCGGATCACCTGAGGTCAGGAGTTTGAGACCAGCCTGGCCAAATTGTGAAACCCCATCTCTACTAAAAATACAAAACTCAACTGGGCTTGGTGGCATGCGCCTGTAGTCCCAGCTACTCGAGAGACTGAGGCAGGAGAATTGCTTGAGCCTAGGAGGTGGAGGTTGCGGTGAGCGGAGATTGTGCCACTGCACTCCAGCCTGGTCGACAGAGTGAGACTCCATCTCAAACAAACAAACAAAACCAAAAAAAAAAAAAGGAAAGAAATTAACTGGGCAGGGTGTCTTGCATCTGTGGTCCCAGTCTAGGTTCTTGTACATTCTTATATTGCACAGTAATAGTTGGATGAATAGTGATGCTTGAGATGCAGATTCCCATCTATAGAATGCTAAATTTCACTTAGCAAAGACCTCAAATAAATCACTCCACTGCTGTATTTTAAAAGCACCTTTGCTTCCCATTACTACATGAAGAGACTTCTGTAAAGACGACACAGTTTGATTTACTGTGTCTTCAGGACTGTGGAGGAAGTTATTGCAAGTTTTACTCAGACAGTTACAAAAAGAAACATATGTAAGGTCGAAGGACTAAAACAATTGGAGATCACTGCTGAGATCAGCGCAACCTCAGGAGTTTAATCTATATTGAGGATGTGCTTCCTCTTGAATCTCGGACTCACTAGCAATAACAAATATTGGATTTACCAGAGACTTCCAATGGTCTGTTGGTTGCTGTTCTCCACTTGAAAGGGTTGGTTGGTTACTCCCGACTCCAGACTTCCTTTCCATGTATGTATGTATGTATGTATGTATGTACATATGTAGACAGGGTCTCCCTCTGTCACCCAGGCTAGAGTGCAGTGACTGTGGTTGAGCTCACTGCAGCCTCAACTTCCCCAGACTCAGGTGATCCTTTCACATCAGCCTCCCAAGTAGCTGAGACTACAGGCACACACCACCACACCAACCTATTTTTTGTATTTTTTGTAGAGATGGGATTTTGCCATGTTGCCCAGGCTAGTCTGGACCTTCTGGGCTCAAGGGATCCCCGCACCTCAGCCTCCCAAAGTGCTGGGATTATAGATGTGAGCCACTGTGCCCAACCTCCTTTTCCTTTTGCCCTAACAAACATTCTCGTTGTTGCTACTCATTTTTTTTCTCCCAAGGGAATGCAAACACACTTAAATGTAACACATAAATCTGCTTTATCATTCGTTACATTTTTTAAAATGTTTGTATTATTTGTTAATATTGTGAATACAGTTTGTTGCATTACTGACTTTCATGATGTTTGTTAACTTCTCTGAACCTCATCTATGACCTAGGGCAATAATAGCCACATTATAGGATTACTGTGATTAAATGAAACAATATGTGTAAAATGCTTGGCACCAGCCTGGCACATAATACCTGCAAACTCTCTCTGCCTCCATTTTCTTCTTACAACGTTTGCTTGGGACTGTGAAACATACAATGGGGTGCTTGTGCACACGTGTGGGTCGGTGGCACAAGAGAGATCTTATTAAACTTAAGTTAGGGGCAATGGGCCAGGTGCAATGGCTTATCCCTGTAATCCCAGCACTTTGGGACGCCAAGGTCGGCGGATCACTTGAGGTCAGGAGTTCAAGACCAGCCTGGCTAACATGGCGAAACCTTGTCTTTACTAAAAATACAAAAAATTAGCCGGGTGTGGTGGCGCATATGTGTAATCCCAGCTACTCGGGAGGCTGAGGTGGGAGGATCACTTGAATCCGGGAGGTGGAGGTTGTGGTGAACCAAGATCCCATCATTGCACTCCCAGCTTGGGTGAAAGAGTAAGACTGTCTCAAAAAATAAAAGTAAAAATAAAGTTAGGGGCAATGAAGAGAGGCTCAGCCCTCTCCCTGGATGAATTGTTCTGATAGTGTCAAATTAACATGGACTTTGACATAAGGAATATGAAGGTACTTTTAATTATTCATATGTGTTTGAGTTGGTGGTCAGTGTGGGCTTTTTTCTCATTAGCAGAAATGTCCATCTTTTCGTTAAGAAAAAAAACCTCTGTGCACAGTCAGCGTAAGATGAAAGGAGCTATAGTTTAAAGAGAGGAAATATGGCTTTAAGCTCTCTTTAAAAGCCAATCAAACCTTCAGATTTTATCTTAACTCAAGAATCTGGTTGGAAATGAATAATTTATCTTTTTAAGAGCTTCATTTGTACTAATCAATGTAGTATACATCAGCTTTTGAAGTTTGAAAGTAACTAGCTTTTTGTTATATACTTGTAAAAATTGAAGTGGATAAACATTTTTGTTTACAGGGTACAGTTTTATGAGACTGTCAAGGGTAGTTCCTCCTTTTCAGATATGGAGAGAGAGCTACATTTTGAGAGAATTAAAATTCCCCCTCCTTTTTATGGGAAATTGGTGCTTAGAGCTTCATGAATCTGTTGGGGCAGTGGTTTTCAACACTGGCTACATGTTAGAGTCACTTGGTTGCTTGTAGAAAAATACTTTGTGCAGTCCCAGCCCCAGAGCTGAGCTTCTGATCACTTGGCACAGACAGGAGAGTGCAGGATGTGTCATTGTTCTCTGAACTGAGCCACTCCAACAGGTGGGGGCCAGGTAGGGACCATAGTGAGGACCCAGCTGCCTGCTGAGCTGAGCCAGGCCTCTATGGTGCTGAATTTACCTCTCTGACCCCATGGGGGCTCAGCAGAAATGGCTCAGGGATTGAGCCTTAAACTGACTATCCTTAGTAGGAATTATTCTTTGCCAAGGACAGTGTTTCTTCCAAGTCTGATTGTGACATTTATTCAGGACAGCTATAGAAAGCACAGATAAGAAAAGAAAAAAATATTTCCAATCCCACTCACGAGAGAGAGAAAGAAGCATTTTGGCCTTTTAGTACTCCTCCCCCTCCCCAGGTAAATGGTGAAAATAACACAACTAGCCAAAAATAAGCTTTTGTTATTAAATATTTATTTTGGGCCAACAAGTGAAGTTGCTGTTGCCCTTAGAGTGGTGGGAAGCCTGGAGCACAGGTGTAAAGGAACTTGCTTCAGGTATTGCAGTAATAAGTCAATACAGGATCTGCCTCACTGCTAGGTAAGGGCCCTTGTGAAACTGATATGTTTGGTTATTACTAATGAAAAATGAGTCACTTTTTTTTTTTTTTTTTTTTGAGATGAAGTCTTGCTCTGTTGCCCAGGCTGGAGTGCAGTGGTGCAGTCTTGGCTCACTGCAAGCTCCACCTCCCGGGTTCACGCCATTCTCCTGCGTCAGCCTCCCGAGTAGCTGGGACTACAGGCACCCACCACCACGCCCAGCTAATTTTTTGTATTTTTAGTAGAGATGGGGTTTCACCGTGTTAGCCAGGATGGTCTTGATCTCCTGACCTCGTGATCTGCCTGCCTCGGCCTCCCAAAGTGCTGGGATTACAGGCATGAGCCACTGCGCCTGGCCTGAAAATTGAGTCACATTTTATATTAGATGGTAGCCATATTTATGACAAACAGCACAAAAGTATTATTTTTAAACGTCTTTTTTTTTTTTTTTTGGAGACAGGGTGTTGCTTGCTTGCCCAGGTTGGAGTCAGTGGCACAGTCATGGCTCACCACAGCCTCTACCTCCTGGGCTCAAGCGATCCTCCCACCTCAGCCTCCCAAGTAGCTGAGACCACAGGGATGTGCCACCATGCCCTGCTAATTTTTAATATTTTTGTAGAGACAGGGTTTCCCTATGTTGCCCAGGCTGGTCTCGAGTTTCTGGGCTCAAGTGATACTCCTGCCTCAGTCTCCCAAAGTTTTGGGATTACAGGCATGACCCATGGTGCCTGGCCTTGGGTGTCTTTTTATTATGATATTATTGGGGATTCTGTGTTTATGATTTTAGAATACTACCTGCTGGAATATTTCATTTGGCTTTTTAGCTTTGAGAGCATGTAGCGTAGGGAGAATTGAAAGTTCCTCATTAGGAATGGGATGGTGTTCAGCCGCTCTTGTCTGCACTTAAGCAACTGGTGTAGGTTTTTTTCTTGCCTACCTGCAAGTGCATGCTGCAAGCCTAGGCCCTCTGCTCTGACCTCACAAAAGTCACTTCAGAATTTGAAGAAGGCCAACGTCCTCTGGCCATTAGACAATAGTGTGAGAGATGGAAAGATGGTGCCTTTTGTAATTACGAAGAAACTGTGTCCTGGATTTTATAAAAATGCTTGTCTTCTTTTTATTCTTTTCAACTTAAATGTTTACTTTTTCCCATTCTTCAAAAAAAAAAAAAAAGTTGACCCTAATGACACAATTTAGATTGAATTGAGTTATAAAAGGCAGCTCTCTTTATTTGTAAGAGAAAATGTAACTTGAAATCCTATGTTTCCATAGTTACATTGCATTATAATAGATAAAAGCAGGACTAAGGGATATGTTTGAAAGGCACTCTAGGAGCTGGCTGAGATAAATGTGATTATTAAGCCACTGTGCCAGGCTTTGGTGGGGAGCTAGGCAGGCAGGTCCAACTAGTTGAAATTTCCCATTAGAAGAAAGGCACTTCTAATGCTTTGTGTTGAAGGTAAAAGTGAACCACAGAAACACACTATTGCTTCTGCATTGGAAGTTTATATTTCACTCACACTTAGAATCAGAACTTGTTAAAGTAGTTGCTTTTGGAACTGTACACAATATTTTTCCCCCACGTCAGGAAATCAGTAAACTTAAAATCTAAACTGTTGGTTTGATCATTCTGATTTCTACTCCTCCTTATGTCCCATTTAGTTAATTATTTTCTTTATTCAAAGAATACTGGAAGGCCAAAAGATTGTGGCCCACAGCTGTACTCCCAGCACTTTGGGAGGCCAAGGCAGAAGATCACTTGAGTCCAGGAGTTTGAGACCAGCCTGGACTAGTGAGACCTCATCTCTACAAAAAAAAAAAAAAAAAATTAGCTGGGTGTGGTGGTGTGTGTCAGCTACTTGGGAGGCTGAGGCAGGAGTATCACTTGAGCTCAGGAGGTTGAGGCCACAGTGAGCTGTGATCAGGCCACTGCACTCCAGCCTGGATGACAGAGTGAGACCCTATGTCGAAAAGGAAAAAAAAAAAAGAATACTGGAGACTTTAGACCGAATATGTATTTCACTTGGTCTAAACAACTTGGTTCGAGTAAAAGTTTAAATAAGTGTCCTTAAATTGCATTAGTTGTTTTTTAAAAAATGAACATTAGGCTGGGTGCAGTGGCTCACACCTGTAATCCCAGCACTTTGGAGGCTGAGGTGGGCAGATCCCTTGAGCTCAGGAGTTCGAGGCCAGCCTGGGCAACATGGTGAAACCCTGTGTCCACTAAAATTACAAAATTAGCCGGGCATGGTGGTGCATGTCTGTAGTCCCAACTACTCGGGAGGCTGAGGTGAGAGGATCGATCACTTGAGCCTGGGAGGTGGAAGTTGCCGTGAGCAGAGATGACACCACTGTACTCCAGCCTGGGTGACAGAGTGAGACCCGGTCTCAAAAAAGAAGATCCATTTTTAAAAATATGCTTTTTTGATTATTTGAAATATGAAAACCAAAGTGGGGAGCGGGGGAAGGAAGTAATATATGATGGAAAATGTCCAGCAATGTTTTCTGTTTGAAGGGTTTATTGTTGGTTTTTGGAAATGGTGTCTCACTCTGTCACCCAGGCTGGAGTGCAGTGGTGTGATCATGGCTCCTTGAAGCCTCAAACTCCTAGGCTCAAGTGATCCTCCCACCTTAGCCTCCTGAGTAGCTGGGATTACAGATCTGTGCCACCATGCCTGGACTTTTTTGGTGAAGATGAGATCTCTCTATTTTGCCCAGGCTGGTTTCAAACCCCTGGCCTCAAGTGATCCTCCTGCCTTGTCCTCCCAAAGTGCTGGGATGACAGGCGTGAGCCACCACACCCAGCCTGTTGTTTTTAGCCATAAAACCAGACGGTCTATGTGAGGCTGTCCAAATTGTGTGTTGTTTTTTCTTTCTAAATTTAATCTGGAAAAAAGAGGGCAGAATCAAGATTTGGTATAAAAACTTCAAATCGTGATTAAAAGTCTCTACTGTAGAGTTGTTGCAAATAAGAGGATATCAACTGGTGTTTATTACCTTCCACCCACACCTTATTGAAACAGTGTAAATGTACAACTCTTTCAGCTGGCAAATGATGCTTGTTTGTGTGGCTCTCAATGAAGTTGGGAGATGAGTTTATGTTGCTTTCTCGGGATGGACTGAAAGCTTCATAGACTCTTCCTTTTAGACTGCATCACAATTCCTCCTGCTGTGCCCTTATATGTGATATATGAGAGCAATACTAAAGACATTTATTGAACTTGAAGCAGGATTTTTGGCAGGCTATTCGTGAGGTTTTACTATTCTTGAAATTATTGATCTCACTGATTATCCTTTCCTTAAAAATGTGCTTTACAGGAGAATAGTTATTCTAATTCACAAGAAAGCTGAAAGTGCTTTCTGTTGTTTTTATTTTTATTTTTTACCCACAGGGACAGGATACCATTTATTATCTATGTCATCAAATTAAAAGGGCATATTAATAAGATAAAATGTCAAAGTAAAAAAGGAAGTTGGAAAACCTGACTTAATTTTTTTTTTTTTTTTTGAGATGGAGTCTTGCTGTGTCGCCCACACTGGAGCACAGTGGCATGATCTCGGCTCACTGCAACCTCCGCCTCCCAGGTTCAGGTGATTCTCCTGCCTCAGCCTTCTGAGGCTTATTACAGATACCTGCCACCACGCCCTGCTAATTTTTGTATTTTTAGCAGAGATGGTGTTTCACCATGTTGGCCAGGCTGATCTTGAACTCATGGCGTCAAGTGATCCACCCACCTTGGCCTCCCAAAGTGCTGGGATTACAGGCGTGAGCTACTGTAGCCGGCTACCTGATAAAATTTTAAGAAAAGTAAAATATTTCTTCTATTCCCTTATTTTTGTAAGTAATTCCAAGAAGTATCTGCTCTAAGTCAAAACCAAAACTCTTCATCTTTTTCACATAAAATATATTATAAACATAGTTTTCTTTTCAGAGCAGTGGCCTAATTAATATAGTTTCATTCCCTCTTTCAACTTTCTTTCGTTTTTTTGGAAAAGGCCTCTCTGGCCAGTCCTCATTGGTGTACCCATATTGTGCTAATATTACCAGGGTTTCCTGCTGGAGGTTGTTTTCAGGAGTCCTCCTTCTCTTAATTGTAAGTAATTGTGTATGTGTATGTACAGGAAAAGCAGCCATAATAAACGAGATTTTTTTTTTTACAGAATCAAATAAAATGACAATCCATGAGTGAAACTCTTAATTATGTCACATTACTTCATAGTAAGAAGGGCGACTAAATTGTGTGTGGGGAAAGCCTTCATGAGAAAAGGTAAATTCTGTATTATATTTTCTAGTTGTTAAAGGTAGGGATAGCTTCATTAATTTGATCTCTGCATATGGATTCTGATATTATTAAATTGCTATTATTAATACAGGTGAATGGTCACTTTAAAAAGTAACAGACAGGCCTGACTGTGTACAGTCCCTTCAGCTATTCAGAGGGCTGAGGCTGGAGGATCCCTTGAGGCAAGGAGTTAGAGGCCACAGTGCACTACGATCGTGCCTGCGTATAGCCACTGCACTCCAGTCTTGGCAACATAATAAAACCCCATATTAAAAAAAAAAAAAAAAAGTCTGTAATTAGAAAAAAACCCTCCAACTTTAAAACAGAATAAACAAAGCAATTTTTGCAACCCAAAGACAAAAAATATTTCATTGCACAGCTTTTGTTTAAAAGGAGGATAGCGCCTGAGCAAAGCCGTGAATTCTGTGTTTTGACCTTGGTCCAGTCAGTACCTCTAGCCATCCTGTGGGTCATTTTTCCCTAAAATAGGCTGCTCTTACCCTCCAGGTACCTCTCCATCTGTACATGCCCTCCCCTTCTTGTAACAAAATAGAAAAAGGTTAGATGATGGGCTATTTGTCCTCTTTTTTAGCAGCCATTGCACTTTAACTGGAACTCTTTTATTTGAAGTGTTACCTTCCCTTTAAGACTGATCTGTTATAATGAACATTTATTGATTGATTGTTCTTGTGCCAGGTTTGTAAGTCTTGTAGGGTAGGGGAAAGTGTTTTATGAAATCCAGGCCGTAAATCTCAAGAGAGTTTAAGTAACTTACAGAAGTCACATAGCTCAGACACAGAGGTGCTAGGATTTGAATCCAGGTCCTCTTCTGACATTTAAACCTTGAGTCTTTCCTCTGAGCTACTTTGCCTTTGACGTCTGATTGAGAGTTGAAAGGTCGCGCTTTGAAGGATACATCTGTAATACACAGCGTGGTTGGTAGTCTGTGCTTGGATTTGGGAGTAGCATGCTTACGTAACTCTGACTCTATTGTCTGCCCTTTTGATGGTCCCATGTCATGTTTTATAGGTACAGATTTCTTGTTTTCTGGCACATACGTTACATTTCAGTGATGTTTCCAAACCTTAACCACCTCTCACTTTCTATCTTTTGAGTAGGATCTTCAGTATTCCTAATCATGTTATTGATAATAACAATAGCTAATACTTATATAGATGAGAAATTATTTTAAGTGCTTTATATAATCATTTAATCCTTACAAAGCCCGATTAAGCCCATTGCCTTAATGAGGAAACCAAGGCCCAGTGGGATTAAGTGATTTGCTCAAGTCACCTCGCTAGTAAATAGTGAAACTGGTATTCAGGCCCAGGCATTCTGGCTCCAGTCTGCAGGTAAACCACTCCCCTGCAGTGCCCTTCGTGTGCCTGCTATGCTGTGTCTACCTCTGCTCAGGAGGTTTCTAACAAAGAAAGATGCAGTTGGAATGCACTCTTTATTGGTTAAGAGGAGAGATTGCCAACCAGTACATCTTTTATAGGTGCTGTAAAATCATATTATACTTGCACTTTCTTGGCTTTCCTTTGTTCCCATCACTTGACAACTCTTAAATTCATGTTCTCCAGCCATTCTTGTCATTCTTAATAGAAGAGAAACTGGGGCCCCGGAAGGTTCAAGGACATGGCCAAGGTCACAGGGCCTTTCTTTTCTTGTGAAGAAACAATGATACACTTTAGATATTCTTATCTTACTGTGAATTAATTTTGTTTTTTCTAATTAAGCTTTTTGGGTGACCTTGAGCAAATGAAAAGCTTGACTTTTTCCTCTGCTTTATTCTATTGTGATTTCCTTGGGGTTGGCAAAGATTTGGAAAGGGATGTATTCCAGAACTGGAAAAATAATTTGGCCAAATTAAGCAAAGTCTCTATGGGATGTTGGTGCCACTTACCCAGTTTTTTCGTTTTTTTTCTTTCTTTCCTTTCTCACAGACTTCCTCCTTGCTTCAGCCCTCCCTCTGCTGTCTGAGTTAAGGCCTCTGGCCTGCATACAAGCTGCACGAGCTTGCATTAGCTTCTCTGGAATCTGTGCAGTAGTGCTTTGCTGTGGTGGGGTGGAGAAGACAAATACAAGGGTGTTGAGGTGACAGTTCCGGTGTGTC
>NW_012108698.1:409297-416242 GCF_000951045.1 Mandrillus leucophaeus
AAAAAAAAAAAAAAAAGTCTGTAATTAGAAAAAAACCCTCCAACTTTAAAACAGAATAAACAAAGCAATTTTTGCAACCCAAAGACAAAAAATATTTCATTGCACAGCTTTTGTTTAAAAGGAGGATAGCGCCTGAGCAAAGCCGTGAATTCTGTGTTTTGACCTTGGTCCAGTCAGTACCTCTAGCCATCCTGTGGGTCATTTTTCCCTAAAATAGGCTGCTCTTACCCTCCAGGTACCTCTCCATCTGTACATGCCCTCCCCTTCTTGTAACAAAATAGAAAAAGGTTAGATGATGGGCTATTTGTCCTCTTTTTTAGCAGCCATTGCACTTTAACTGGAACTCTTTTATTTGAAGTGTTACCTTCCCTTTAAGACTGATCTGTTATAATGAACATTTATTGATTGATTGTTCTTGTGCCAGGTTTGTAAGTCTTGTAGGGTAGGGGAAAGTGTTTTATGAAATCCAGGCCGTAAATCTCAAGAGAGTTTAAGTAACTTACAGAAGTCACATAGCTCAGACACAGAGGTGCTAGGATTTGAATCCAGGTCCTCTTCTGACATTTAAACCTTGAGTCTTTCCTCTGAGCTACTTTGCCTTTGACGTCTGATTGAGAGTTGAAAGGTCGCGCTTTGAAGGATACATCTGTAATACACAGCGTGGTTGGTAGTCTGTGCTTGGATTTGGGAGTAGCATGCTTACGTAACTCTGACTCTATTGTCTGCCCTTTTGATGGTCCCATGTCATGTTTTATAGGTACAGATTTCTTGTTTTCTGGCACATACGTTACATTTCAGTGATGTTTCCAAACCTTAACCACCTCTCACTTTCTATCTTTTGAGTAGGATCTTCAGTATTCCTAATCATGTTATTGATAATAACAATAGCTAATACTTATATAGATGAGAAATTATTTTAAGTGCTTTATATAATCATTTAATCCTTACAAAGCCCGATTAAGCCCATTGCCTTAATGAGGAAACCAAGGCCCAGTGGGATTAAGTGATTTGCTCAAGTCACCTCGCTAGTAAATAGTGAAACTGGTATTCAGGCCCAGGCATTCTGGCTCCAGTCTGCAGGTAAACCACTCCCCTGCAGTGCCCTTCGTGTGCCTGCTATGCTGTGTCTACCTCTGCTCAGGAGGTTTCTAACAAAGAAAGATGCAGTTGGAATGCACTCTTTATTGGTTAAGAGGAGAGATTGCCAACCAGTACATCTTTTATAGGTGCTGTAAAATCATATTATACTTGCACTTTCTTGGCTTTCCTTTGTTCCCATCACTTGACAACTCTTAAATTCATGTTCTCCAGCCATTCTTGTCATTCTTAATAGAAGAGAAACTGGGGCCCCGGAAGGTTCAAGGACATGGCCAAGGTCACAGGGCCTTTCTTTTCTTGTGAAGAAACAATGATACACTTTAGATATTCTTATCTTACTGTGAATTAATTTTGTTTTTTCTAATTAAGCTTTTTGGGTGACCTTGAGCAAATGAAAAGCTTGACTTTTTCCTCTGCTTTATTCTATTGTGATTTCCTTGGGGTTGGCAAAGATTTGGAAAGGGATGTATTCCAGAACTGGAAAAATAATTTGGCCAAATTAAGCAAAGTCTCTATGGGATGTTGGTGCCACTTACCCAGTTTTTTCGTTTTTTTTCTTTCTTTCCTTTCTCACAGACTTCCTCCTTGCTTCAGCCCTCCCTCTGCTGTCTGAGTTAAGGCCTCTGGCCTGCATACAAGCTGCACGAGCTTGCATTAGCTTCTCTGGAATCTGTGCAGTAGTGCTTTGCTGTGGTGGGGTGGAGAAGACAAATACAAGGGTGTTGAGGTGACAGTTCCGGTGTGTCGGATTGGTGGGTCAGGGAACTGTTTGCTCAGTGCCAGAATGTTGGAAAACAAAAGCGAGTTTCTAAGTAACCCCAAAATAGATTCACAGACAGAATCAAGAAGCTAATGCAGATGTTCCTTATTTTTTAAAAAGAAGATCTAAAAACCTTATGCAACTATGCAGAATTTTAAAAATGGATTTCATAAGGTCGCAACGTTACTAAATGACTTGTTTATTCAGCCAGCAATGTTTTAGTCTGGCTGACTCTTGGTGTTTAATTGCATTTGTTCTATGAAGCATTTTGTGATGTTGTTCACCCATGTACAAGGCATTCAGGCATACAATACAGTATTTATGCAATATTTAGGTGATTTTCAAAATATAAGCCTGGTGTCAAATATGGATGTAAAATTTTAGACAGTAGGTCTACCATAACCCCATTGGGGAGGGGAAAAGTTATGTGTGTGTATCTCTGTGTGTCTAGCATGTGTCAGTGGTTCTCAAACTTCGACATACATCGGAGTCACCTTGAGGGCTTATTAAAACACAAATTGCTATGTCTTCCCCTAGAGTTTCTTATTCAGTACGTCTGCAGTGGGGCTCAAGCATTTGCTTTTCCAATGAGTTTCCAGGTGATGCTGATGCTGTTGGTCTGGTCACTGTAGTTTGGGAACCATTGTGGGGAACAGAAGCATAGAAACAAGTCTAGAAGGAAAATTTACCATTATTGCTTCACAATAGTTATCTTGTCCATGGATAATGGGATTACTGGGGCTCTTTATTTTTCTTTTATACTTTCTACATTTTTTTTCTATTATCATCAGAAGAAATAGCATTTAAAAGTTTTTTGAGGCTGTAGTACCTACGCTGTCATGAACACACAGTTTTTACTGTCTTCCGTTGTCCAGTCTTAACAATATTGTCATTTATGACAACAGAGCTTCGTGGAACCAGGTGAGGTGGTACATACCTGGAGTCCCGCCTACCAGGGAGGCTGAGGTAGGAAGATCACTTGAGTCTGGGAGTTTGGGACCAGCCTAGGCAACATAGCAGGATCCTATTTCTAAAAAAAAGTTTAAAAATAAGTAAGAACAAAGCATCAAGAATGCAATATTTTGTGTCCCTGCTTTTTATTTTGCCTTCCTAAGATGTGAACTTTTAGGGTACATTTGTCACTTCTTATTTTAGTACATGGTGCTAAACACATGGTAAGTGTTCAGTAGGTCCTCAATAGCCCCGTTAGAATTGATTTTTTTACGCCACATCACTTCTCTTAAGACTTCATGGAATACTATTTCATGAGTGCAAACTGTATTTGATAGCCATTTGAAAGAGGAAGATCTTATCAAAATCTGAAAGAACAGTAAAGAATTTGTGTAAGGTAGCAAAATAAGACAAGGCTAAAGTGATAATCCAGCTCTTGTGACCTTAGAATAAACTGGTCAACCAACAACAAAACTGTGGCATTAGAAACAGCACTTTATTATGTGAAAGCCCTCACAGTTTGGCCTTCAACATTTTAGGAATAATAAGTGTGTAACATCACACATGAAAAACAAAGCCTTAAGAATGTGGTGTTTTCCCATGAAAGAACAGCAAGGATATTATGCATATATGTGTGTTTCATTGATATTTTAGGAAGGCCCTTTGTTAATCGAAAATGAACCTGCTGGATATTGATTAGTGGAGAAAACACTTAAAATCCACAGAATAATTTTTAAGCCCGAGTCTATCAAATTCTAGGCAAGTTCCTTAACCCCTTGGGTAAAGCCTGTTCTGTAAATGGGAACATTGGTTCTGCAAACACTTTGGATTATCACAATGATCAAGTGAACTAATGCTCGAGAAAGCCTGTTAGAAGCGTGTTAAAACCCTCTGAACTCCGGGGCAGTGATAGTAAGATGACCACTGTCCCTTTTCTTTTCCCAGCCCTGTAGTCTGTTGTGGAAACTTACTTAACTCCCTGGATTTTCTGTCCCAGGGAAGGTTACGGCAAAGTTTGGCAAATCCAGGTTCTTCTAGTCTACCTTCCATCCTGCCCAGCTAATTTGGCAGTACCACTGAGCCTTTGTATGAACTGTGAGGTCAGGCAACTTTAGCAAATGCAAGATAGCTTCTGAACGGTGTTTTTCCTGATAACGTAAGTTCCTTTCCTATTACCCTGTTTCCAGGAAATTAAAATAATTACTGTCTCTATGGAAATGCATGAATCCATTATTTTAAAACATGATTTATCACCTGAGGAATTTGTTACTTCTTGTTCACTGCCTGTATTAGGAAGCTGAGGAATTAGGCATTTGTGAACTGTCCCTTATACATTCTCATGGTGCTAAGCTGATACTTCTTTCATTTCCTTCCTAAATAAATACTCCCAAATGGTTTAATGTATGTTGATGAAAGTTTCAAAATAAATTGTGCTTTTTTTTTTTTCCAGGAAAGAGGTAATTTTGTTCTCCTTTCTAGTTTCCGTAGCACTTGGCCAAGTTTTGTCACCTGTTAAGTCCTTTTATCCTTCAGAGAGCAAAAGGATAGTACACTTCACAAATGATATATTTTTAAGCATTGCAGGCAGACTGTAGCCCCATTTTTAGTTAGTCCTGTTTGTTTGACTTAAGGTTCGGTGAGTCTTGTGTAACAGTTGCCCTTCTTGTCAGCTGTCTCTCAACTGTGCCGTTGACTGTTGTCTGGTTGTGGGCTTAGTGCCATCATGAAGGCTGGCTAATGTATTTGCCTGTAGTGCCTCATGCCTGCTAGAGGAGGAGGTCAATAAGGTAAAACTAGGCCAGGTGTGGTGGCTTATGCCTATAACCCCAACACTGTGGGAGGCTGAGGCAGGAGAATCACTTGAGGTCGGGTTTGAGATCAGCCTGGGCAACATAGTGAGACCTTGTCTTTCCCCACCCTGCAAAAATAGTCGAGAGTGGTGCACACACCTGTAGTCCTAGGTGCTTGGGAGACTGAGGCTAGAGCATCGTTTGAGCCCAGGAATTCAAAGCTGCAGTGAGCTATGAAGGCGCCACTGCATTCTAGCCTAGCCTGGGTGACGGAGTGAGACCCTGTCTTCCCCGCACGCCCCTCACCCTGTCCCTCTGTCTCTCTCTTACACACACACACACAAATAGGTAAAACCTATTTGTGATAAGAATTTCGTTTTTAGCCTAAAATATGCTTGACAAAGCAGGTAATGATTTAACAAATTGTGAGAATCCTGTACCTTTTTCTTAAAGAGCTCCTTTGTTTTTTTTTTTTTTTTTGAGAAATTCTTTTCTTTTGAGTTATTGCTGTGGCATGAGCTCATTCTGGAATGCTCACACGATCAAATTGTTTGTAATCTTGTGTTTAGCTTTTAGGTTATTTATAGTATCTGTGATCCTACATTAAATTCTTTCCATTATATAATGGAAATATACATTTCCATTATGTACCAGTCTTTCTAAGTTCACGTTTAAATGATTCACGTGACCCAAGGTATTCTGAAGTTGAAGTTTAGGACTTGATGTGACCTCTGTTATGTGTTTTTTGTGAACATCATTTTAACCATCATAATTTTTTAGATGGTTATAGTCTGATGACATTTAACACATGTGACCTTACTTGAAGCAGGGAAATAGTTTCTTACTTTGTGGTGTTCTAATGGTAAGCTATCTTGGACAGCATGATACAGAGCAGCAAAGTGAAGGTATTTATAGTGAGGCATTTGACTGCTTTATAGTCTCCTTGTAGCATAGAAGATACAGCAGAATAAAGTGAACTCTGAATTTCCTGTTCCCTCGATCTCTAAGTAGCACTTTGGTCCATGAAGTAGAACCCGTTGTGGCTCCTCTGCCCTTTGGTGGTGGCCTCTAATGTGGCTAGCACCTGGTATTCACAGGTTCTGTAGCTGTCTGGATCCACTGACACCACCACCTTAGGGCTCTGAGAGTGTCTTGATTCTTTCAAGTTACTGATTCCAACTGATGTGGAAAGATTTCCTTGAACTTTATCTGAGACAGGTTTGGAGTATTTTGAACATTTTAGAAAATAAACCCCAAAAATATGTTCATACAAAATACCTGCACGATAGAGAAGCATGTACATGAGGGGTGGTCATTTTGGTTCATGGAACAGTACTGTGCAAAGTCTGATGAAGATGAGATGAGTTGACCCAGATGACTAGCTCACAGACGTCAGTTTATGTTTCCAGACCTAAACCAGCCTGGGAAATAGATACCTAACCTTTTGCAAGAGGTCTTCAGCTTTCATATATTGTATTTTCTCGCAGCCTGCGTGATTTTGTGCAGTATAGAGGACAGAAAGATTCTAGACTACCTTTCTCTTGCTGAAGCCTGTCTTTCACGTATCAGCTGGCTGATGACTGTGAGTGGTCAGGATGTTGTCACTGTCTGCTGGTGCCAGCCTCTGGAGCGTAGGGGGTGCTGCTCTGGTGCTGCACGGGCTCATGCCAAGAGGCCTGCCAGGTGGAAGTTGCTTGTTTATTCTGAGTCTTCTTGCCTGGACCAGCTTCCCATATCCTCACCGTCCTTTGCCTCTGAGAGAAATCTCACTCTCTTTCTCAGTACCTAGCAATTACGGAGGTGGGAAATTAATTGTACTCTGATTCATATTTCTATTGTGGCAGAATATACATAACATAAAATTGATCATTTTAGCCGTTTAAAAGTGTACAATTCAGTGGTATCAAATACATTCACAGTGTTATACAGCCATCGCCACTATTCATTTTCAGAACTTCTTCATCATCCCAAACAGAAAGTCTATACCCATTAAATAACTCCTTATTAACCGCCCCCCACCCCCTTCTACTTTCTGTCTCTATGAATTTAACTACTCTGGGTACCTCATGTAAGTAGACTCATATAGTGTTTATCCTTTTGTGTCTGCCTTTTTTCACTTAGCATAATGTTCATCCATGTTGTAGCATGTATCAGACTTCCCTCTTCCCTTCCTATTTATGGCTGAATAATATTCCATTGCAGTATATACCCATTTTGTTTATTCATTTGTCCACTGATGGACACTTGGGTTGTTTCTACTTTTTGACTGTTGTCAGTAATCCTGCTATGAATGTTGGTATGCAAGTAGCTGTTCAAGTTCCTGCATTCACTTTTTTTTTTTTTTTT
>NW_012108698.1:417577-420266 GCF_000951045.1 Mandrillus leucophaeus
TACTCCTGAAAAACCCTTCCAACAGATAACACTGTTTGCCTTCGTCATTACTCTGGTAGCCCCCCAGTTCTCATGGGATGACTGCTGCTAATTAGACATGTTCCTTATGAAGTGTTGACGTGATGAACTTTGTTTAAATGCAATGCACATACACTGAGGCACATACTGTCGATTATCACCTCCTACCCACGGACTATTGTTTATGTTCTCTCCTAGTAAAGTGTCCAGGAAATCTTTTGCTTTCTCTTGTGAGTTGTCTACTAGATTTGTGCCTTCAAAGTGATGATGGAGAAACCATGTGTATTTACTCCACACAAGACAGTGAATAATCTCACACAGGTCCATAGCTTGAAGTGTCATCTTTATTTTGACCTCATGTTGCCTTCCTCGCTGCGATGTCTAATTAGCATCTCAAAGTTAGCATGTTTGAAACCAAATTCGTCATTTCTTCCACCAAATCAGCTCTTCCCACAGCCTCTCATTTCAGTAAAAGGCAACCCTATTCTTCCTCCTGCTCAAGCGAAAAACTTTGTTCTCAGTGATTCCTCTCTGACCTGCACACCTCAAATCAACTCATCAGCAAATCTCTTCACTCTAACTTCAGAATACATCCCAAAGGAGGCTGCTTCCTAACATCTTCACCTCCAAGCATGCGCTTGCCTCAGTGTTTCTGCACTTGTCTGCCCCTCCGCTTGGATATTATTCTCCCAGATATCTGATGGATACATCAGAAGCATTTGTTGATTTTTTTTTTCTTTTTGGGGGGAGCGTGTTTAGAGGAAGGAGGGAATTTAATTTGATTCAGATATGAAGCTTGTATATAAAGATACTAAATTTTCTTAGGACTATATCCATCTATTTCCTGTCTTTTTAGATATTACCCATCATATGGTGTGGGGAAATCAGTTAACCTAAGTGTTGTAGAAATTTGTTGCTGTCACTTCTGAATCAGCTAAGTTTTCATTCCAGACCCAGCGATGATCACTAATAAAAGAAAATATTGTACATGGAATGTAAAAATAATTATCTCAGTATGTTCCCATCCACATCTGGAAGACTTTTGCTTCTTAGCAGCCACCTTTTAAGTTTTCGTTTTTCTCTGTCTTGCCCCTTCTCATCCACTTCTCGGCTTATCATGCCATCCTTCCTATAACTGTTCATCCTTGTTCTGTTGCATTTGTAAGGAAGAATTGGGCAAAAAAAAAGAATATTTAGTGTAACATAGATGTAAGCTTTAAGAGGTGCTTCCCCCAGTAGAAGTTTTGTTTTTTGCTTATAGATATTTCATTTTTCCTGCAAGTCCATTTAGTTGAGTGACTAAAAAAATCTACAGTTTACTTATGGAAGTACTCTTATTGATTAATTCAAAGAGAAGCTTTTAAATCAGAGAAAAAGGGACATCAAACACACTAATCCATTGAACTTTTAATTAACAACATTGAAAGTATCATTGGGCCCCTAACAATTTAACGTATTTCAAGTCCACGACTAGAGATTGTTCGGAAAAATCCCCAAAATGTCTATTGTCACCAGCTCTAACCAGTATTGTAATTAGTGTTAGGAAAATGTTCCAGATCAAGTATGGGTCCTGCTGGAACCTGTGTAAGTGGCTTTTCTGAGCACGTGAGCAAATGGTTTCTGAAATACATGCTTAGAAATACCATCTCTGCTCAGATATCTCACACGGTTTTAACATACATTTATTCAGTGATCCTGATAATTTTTTTAAAGTTTTAAAAATAGTTTTAAAATTCTGGAGTCGTGTACATATGTATTTTTAACCAGTGAACATGTTATATGAGAGTCGTATCTTAAAGTAAAAGATTTTTCAGCTCTTCCATGTGTCAGATATTGAAGTGGGTGCTGAAGATACAACAGGATCGAGGACTGGGCCTGACCTGAGAGGGCTTATCGTGTAAATACTGGTTATCATTCTCCTGGGCTGCTAAGCTGATTGAATCTTAGGGAAAGGTTTTTGAGGGTTGTGCCCTCACTGACATCTGAGATAAGAAATGAAGATGTCTAGTGTATTCTTAACTCAGACATTGGTGAAAAGGTGATTGAAGACTTAGAGGAAATTGAGAAAGGGCTAAAAAGCTTTTATGTGATTCTTGATGCAGCTTGTGAAAGATTTTGGTCTGCTCCCTTTTTACTAGCCCTTCTCATTTATCTTAAGTGCCATTTGAAAATTTGTGTTTCTTAGTGCAGTAATTGTGAAGAGGGTCACCCCAATAACCATATATTATCTTTCCACAAACATGAAAAAACCTAAATTAACGACCAGCAAAAAAAAAGAAAAAAAAAAAACCAAACCCAGGGATTCATGCCTGGCAGCCTCCAGGTCTTTGGAACAGGGAAGATGTAATGGAATTTCCTGTTTTAATTATGAAGACTTACTGAATTCCAGGGGCATTCTTGACTTTCCTGTAGTTGATTAATCTCTCCTAACTGAAGTCTCCTGAGTCATCTACTTTATTTTTAAATTTAAAATTTTTATATTTGGAGAGAATCACTGCTTACTTTTTATTTTTATTGTTATTTATTTATTTAGAGACAGTGTTTCAATCCCATCGCCTGGGCTGGAGTACAGTGGCGCAATCCTGGCTCACTGCAATCTCCACCTCTGTGACTCAAGCGATTCTCCTGCCTCAGCCTCCTGAATAACTGGGATTACAGGCACCTGCCACCA
>NW_012108698.1:423223-425391 GCF_000951045.1 Mandrillus leucophaeus
TTTTTTTTTTTTTTTGAGAGACAGAGTCTTGCTCTGTTGCCCAGGCTGGAGGGCATGGCGTGATATCAGCTCGCTGCAACCCCTGCCTCCTGGGTTCAAGCAATTCTTGCACCTCAGCCTCCCTAGTAGCTGAGACTACAGTCACATGTGCCACCACACCTGGCTAATTTTTGTGTTTTTAGTAGAGATGAGGTTTCACCATGTTGGGCCGGCTGGTCTCGAACTCCTGACCTGGAGTGATCCGCCTGCCTTGGCCTTCCAAAGTGCCGAGATTACAGGTGTGAGCCACTACACCCAGTCCCTGCTTTCACTTCTTTTGGGTGTATTCCCAGAAGTGAAATTGTTGGATTCTGGTTACATTTTAAGGAACTACTTTCAAATACTATCTACAAGTTGTTTATCATCTGAATATATCCTAATATATTGAAACATTCTCCATTTATTACACTCCGAGATTATAAGTAATTTTTACTTCAAAGAAAATTTCAATCTTCTTTTAGTCCAGTGCTTTTCCAGTGAGTGTATAATTGGGGATGCCTTCTAGCCGAGAAGCAGCTAGTGAAACTTTGTTCTAAATATCAGAAAAACTTCCTACATGTGTTTTAAAGAAATGTACCAGGGGCCAGGCGTTGTGGCTCACATCTGTAATCCCAACACTTTGGGAGGCCAAGGCAGGCAGATCACTTGAGGCCAGAAGTTGAAGACCAGCCTGGCCAACATGGGGAAACCCCATCTCTACTAAAAATACAAAAATTAGCTGGGCGTGGTGGTGCGTGCCTCTTATCCCAGCTACTCGGGAGGCTGAGGCATGGGAATCACTTGAGCCCCGGAGACAGAAGGTTGCAGTGAGCCAAGATTGTGCCGCTGCATTCCATCCTGGGTATCAGAGTGAGACTCTGTCTCAAAAAATGCACCAGGAGACAGGTAAATTTAGGAATTCGTGGAAGTTTACAAGAAATGAGTGTTGATCACTCTATATATTAACACAAGATAAGCAATGCATTTCTTTTCAGAATTAGTAGGACCATGGACATGATGACTACTTCAATTATATGTCTGGTTCTGACATCTTCATTATAAGATGACCATTTTACATAAGAGTATCATAAATACAGCTGCCTCTTCTGGTGCTGTGGGCACAGCAGATTCTCTTAAGAGTTGGGTTGGGGGAGGTCAGTAGTGACTGACAAATTTAGTAATTGTAGCTATTTGTACTGCTAACGAAATTTTCCTTCTAATTTGCTGCTCCCCTAGCCAAGTATCCTCTTCATTAATGACTAATTTCCAGAGCTAACTACATTTTAGTGTCCTTACTCCTGAAAAACCCTTCCAACAGATAACACTGTTTGCCTTCGTCATTACTCTGGTAGCCCCCCAGTTCTCATGGGATGACTGCTGCTAATTAGACATGTTCCTTATGAAGTGTTGACGTGATGAACTTTGTTTAAATGCAATGCACATACACTGAGGCACATACTGTCGATTATCACCTCCTACCCACGGACTATTGTTTATGTTCTCTCCTAGTAAAGTGTCCAGGAAATCTTTTGCTTTCTCTTGTGAGTTGTCTACTAGATTTGTGCCTTCAAAGTGATGATGGAGAAACCATGTGTATTTACTCCACACAAGACAGTGAATAATCTCACACAGGTCCATAGCTTGAAGTGTCATCTTTATTTTGACCTCATGTTGCCTTCCTCGCTGCGATGTCTAATTAGCATCTCAAAGTTAGCATGTTTGAAACCAAATTCGTCATTTCTTCCACCAAATCAGCTCTTCCCACAGCCTCTCATTTCAGTAAAAGGCAACCCTATTCTTCCTCCTGCTCAAGCGAAAAACTTTGTTCTCAGTGATTCCTCTCTGACCTGCACGCCTCAAATCAACTCATCAGCAAATCTCTTCACTCTAACTTCAGAATACATCCCAAAGGAGGCTGCTTCCTAACATCTTCACCTCCAAGAATGCGCTTGCCTCAGTGTTTCTGCACTTGTCTGCCCCTCCGCTTGGATATTATTCTCCCAGATATCTGATGGATACATCAGAAGCATTTGTTGATTTTTTTTTTCTTTTTGGGGGGAGCGTGTTTAGAGGAAGGAGGGAATTTAATTTGATTCAGATATGAAGCTTGTATATAAAGATACTAAATTTTCTTAGGACTATATCCATCT
>NW_012108698.1:427461-469560 GCF_000951045.1 Mandrillus leucophaeus
CCAGCACTTTGGGAGGCTGAGGCAGGAGGATTGCTTGAACCCAGGAGTCTGAGACCAGCCTGGGCAACATAGTGAGACCCATCTCTATTTTTTTTTAATTTAAAAAAAGAAGAAACATGTGCAATTAAAGAATAATAATAAAAATGAATACCCACATACCCTCCATCTGGCTGAAAAAACAGATAACCCATGCTTTAGAAGAGTGGACCCAAAGGAGTGTCCTTCTAAATAACCTCACTTTCCTGATTTTTATGGCTATCATTTCTTTCTTTTTTTTTTTTTAAGTTTTGCATTTAACTGTATATCCCCAAGCGATATATTTTTAGTTTTGCCCTTTTGGGTGAATTTATGTAATAGAATCATGTTGAATATATTATTCACGGACTTGCTTTCTTCTTTCAACATTATTTTTTTGAGATTCATCCACATTGATGTGTGGAACTGTGGTTAATGTCCTTCCATTGCTGTAAACTATTGCATTGTATGGAGTACCATGGTTTATTTTTCCATCCTCCAGGTTTGTTTCTTCACTGGTATTTGGAAAACAACATGGACTCCAAACTCTGCAGGTCACCTTGCTGCAGATCCCTTGAGTTGGGGGTTAGGAATTTCCAAATGGTTTGCTTTCCTTAGTGGAAATACTGGATGTTCTCATTTCTGGAGACCTTCTAGAGAATGGACTGTGATGGACTTTTGCAGGGACCATTAGCTGTTGAGCTAAGTCTCCTAGGTCTGGAGTTAAAGCCCTGTGTCTGCAGGATCTTGTGGATGGCCCTTCCCTGGGGTCACTCCTTCTAGTGACTTGAAATAGTTAAATTGGACTTGAAGTGAGTTAAATTGCTGTGGGCCCAATGATGCTTCCAATGTTGTTAATTAAAAGTTCAGTGTATTGTGTTTGATGGCCCTTTTTTCCTGATTTAAAAGCTTAAGTTTCTCTTCGGATTAATCAATAAAAGTACTTCTATAAGTAAACTCTGCAGATTTTTTAGTCACTCAACTAATAGGACTTGCAGGAAAAGTGAAGTGACTATAAGCAAAAAACCAAAACTTCTACTGGGGGAAGCTTTAGAGCTTTAGGTAGATTGGGGCCAGCCAGGAGCCCAAATGGTTTAAGCAGAAGCAGGCTAGTCTTCAGAGCACAGGAGACACCAAGAGTTTTTGTTCTTCCCGCACTTGGCTTTCCAAGGGCATTCTTCTCCCTTCCTCTCCCCACCTTGATTCTCATCAGTTATTGGCAGATGTTCTGTTCCATTGTGTCCTCACTGAGGGAGTCAGTGAAGGGGCACACCCATTGTCTCATTTTAAAATACCCCAGTGGAAATGACCAAAGTGCAAATAAAAAACTCAACTGTTTGCATTTATTTCAAATTTAGAAAAACTTTCTGGAAAGATTGTACTAAGGGGCTACTGGCATCATTGTTATGGTCCTCTGACATTTTTAAAAGTAGATCTCTGAGTATGTTTTTCCTCCTTCGTAAAGTGGAGATTGTGAGTGTATTTTTCTGTCTTAGCTGGTTATTGTTACTTGAGATTTGTTCAGCTTTCCTTGAAGTGTGGTCCCTTGAACTGGATGCTAATGTTTGCCATGCAGGGAAGAATGTCTCTGCAGTAAAATAAAGTTAAATCGGTTTATTTATTGCACAACTTCTCAGTGCACTTGATATGCTATCATGCTTTGAGAATTTTTAAGTTGGGGGCTTATAGAGGCAGGAGTTAAAAAAAATGTTTGATTATGGGACCCCCTACTCTGAACTACCATTAACATTAGTGTGCCTTGCTGCAGTAATCCTTCTCTGAATACTGTTTGGGAAAGGTGTCATTTATGTATTTTTCATTGTTTACATTGGTTCCATTTACCTAGGCCTCAGGATTGCAGTGGAGATTTTTCAGTACCTTAGGACAGCAGTTATCTTGAAGGAGGATGTGACCCTCTAAGGGCAAACTTATTTACAGTTCACTTTCAATTTACAACATTTATTCTAAGCAATACATATTACTAGTTTAGTTTAGTGACGGAGTCCTGCCCTGTTGCCCAGGCTGGAGTCACAGTGGTGCAGTCTTGGCTCACTGAAAGCTCTGCTTCCCTGGTTCCAGCGATTCTCCTACCTCAGCCTCCTGGGTGGCTGGGATTACAGGTGCACGCCCCCACGCCCAGCTGATTTTTGTATTTTTAGTAGTGACGGGGTTTCACCATGTTGGCCAGGCTGGTCTCGAACTCCTGACCTCAGGTGATCCATCCACCTCGGCCTCCCAAAGTGCTGGGATTGCAGGCTTCGTGAACCACCACACCCAGCCACATATTACTTTTACATGAAAACAGAGTGAATAAGTAATTTTGTAAATAGATGAAAAGAATGAGGTCTCAGCTTTGAAAGGATAGTCATTGTCCTTGGAATGGTATTCCAGAAAAGTAGGAAGCTAACCAAAAGGGCCCAGACCAAAATTTTCTTTTTAATATCTCAAACAGAGAAAGATTTTGTATATAAAAACACTAATGAAAATGATCGTTCTCCTTGATGATTGTAAAAGAAAAAAGTGTTTTTCCTATCCTCTCTTCTTCCCTTCTTTCGTTTTTGGTAAGTGGGGGAGAAGTGAAGGTGAAGATGCTATGGATGCTAGTTTATCTTTTATTTTTTTTAGACATGTTTCATGACAGGTTTCAGGCCTGCTGATTTGGCCATACCCGGTTGCAACTTTTCATTTCGTGCCTCGTTGGAGTGTGTTTTCTTCTGTTGGTCACTCATGTTTTCTTGACCTTGACCACGTAATAGAGACTGGAACGAAAACTACATGTAATTACACCCTTTTGATCAAAATACTAAAACAGAAACCAAGCAAGCTGAATCCTAAATCATTGAAATTGTCTAGAATCTTTTATCTAAAATCCTCATCCAACAAAAAAATTTTTTCTAACTCAACCTGCTGCTTATGTCTTCCCTCCCATGAGTATTTTAATCAAAGTTAATTTTTCAGATCACTGGAGCTTATTCCTTCAAACACTAGCCCTTCATTGTTTTGCTGTATTTCTGCACTGTTGTAGCAGAGCCAGAGGCTGCTAGATGTCATCATGAGCATCCATTACTTTCCACATGGTGAAAGGGGCTTGGGTTGCCCTCAGCTTTCATCTCTTGTCACAGCATTGGGCTGCCAGGAGACACCGTTCGGCTGCCACCCTCTCTCACAGCCCTGCTTGTTAGCTGTCGTATCTGCTGTGTGTGCTGGAAAACTAGATAATAGAACAGGTCAAATTGGGGTGGGTAAAGCAGCCACTGAGTGTATTAGGAGTGGAGACATGGCTGACCCCTTGGGGCTGTAGAACATCTATTTTTGGTACTCTTAGCTTTCTTACTTCTGGATACAGGAGGGTTGAAATCTCTGGGAAAAGAAGTGATTACTATTCTCAGCACCATGTGAAACTTAGATGAGCCCTTTGGAAATTTATAATCTGCTAGTTTGTTTCCCTGAATTGAATATGAATCCACCTTGGATCGTACGTTAATATAACTTCTGAAATTCTCTTAATGGTCTGATTTCAGCAGCATTGAGTACATAGTACTTCACCTGCACAAGACTGGCCATGTATTAGTAATTGTTTTTTGTTTGTTTGTTTGTTTGTTTTTTGAGACAGAGTCTCGCTCCGTCACCCAGACTGGAGTGCAGTGGCAGGATCTCGGCTCACTGCAAGCTCCACCTCCTGGGTTCAGGCCATTCTTCTGCCTCAGCCTCCTGAGTAGCTGGTACTACAGGCTCCCGCCACCACGCTCGGCTCGTTTTCTGTATTTTTAGTAGAGATAGGGTTTCACCATGTTAGCCAGGATGGTCTCAATCTCCTGACCTCGTGATCCGCCTGCCTCGGCCTCCCAAAGCGCTGAGATTATGGGCGTGAGCCACCGTGCCGGCCTGGTAATTGTTGAAGAGGGATACTTTCTACTGTTACGTGATGTGGTGTGATGTTTTGTGATGTTATGTGATGCTGTTCACATTCCGTTTGTATGTATTCACAATTTTCACTATTAAAGCATTTGTAAAAACACAGCACTGTATGTATGTTTACTTGGTCTTCAATCCAAAGAGTGGAGTTATTCAGGGAAACATCACCACTGTCTCAAATGTTACTAGTGATCCGCTGATGTGAGCCAAGGACTGCATCCGTCCGTTCATTTAAGAGATACTTACTGAGTGACTATTTCGTGCCTGACAATGCTGTAGGCACTGGGAATGTATCAGGGAACAAGATAGACAAAGCTTCTCTTTCCATGGATCTTATAACTATCAGATCCAGGGGGAGATATGTGGATAATAAGCAAATAAATAATGAAATGGTTTAACGTGGTGAAAGGTGCTGAGAAGAAAACAAAGCCGAGTAATAGGAGACGGAGTGACAGGGCCAAGCAGGATGGAGGTGGGATGGAGGTGGTGCAGGCAGCGGCAACGTCAACGTAGGGAGTACGGGAAACACTCCTCTGAGGAGCAAGCCCTGGAGAGGGTGTTCCAGGCAGAGGGAGCTTCTTGTGCAGATGCCTGGGGATGGGAGCGCTTTCAACTCCAAGTGATACCTCTCTTACCTGTAGGAAGGCAGCCCCAAGAAAACACAAGGTCCGTTTAGATGACTCGGCACACATACCTGCTGAGACCCAGAAGTGGGAATTAGCTTCCCCACTTGATACCTGCCACTTTAAGAGCTACTGAGTGATCCAGTAAATAAGCCAACAACACATTCCTGTGAAAAGGACTCCAAATTAGTAGTTAACAGACATAAAATAATCATTTTTCTGTAGTAGTAAAATAAATGTAACTGTGATTTATATAAAAATAGGCTGCCATTTAAGTACAGCTTGACATAAATGGCAGTGTGGGACATTTACATTCTTTTGGTCTACAGTTCTGAGACTCTTCTTATGCATGTATGTATGTATTCAATAAACATTTGTCCTCTACTGCATGTCAAGCACTATGCCAGACCTGATAGGAGAGAACCCAGGGTGAGTGTGACCCGGCCTCTGCCTGGAAGGAGATGGGTGTGTCTAGTCAGGCTGGGTGCTTACCATGTGCCTGATGTGGGGTCCCTGACACCAAGCATGGCAGACCTAGGCATCCCATTGGTGCAGCTCTGTAAAGGGGACAAGACAGACAATAAACCATGACTCAAAGAAAGTGCGACAGGTGCCACGAGGAAATGGAAGTCCAAGACAGGAAGGTCAGGGAAGGCCTCTCCGGACCAAGGGGGAAAAAGAACCAGCAGGGGAGGGTATTCCTGGCAGAGGGGGCAGGAGCATGAAGCCTCCAAAGTGGAAGTGTTATGAATTCTTGGAGGGCGGAAAGGAAATGGGAGCTAGGAAAGGTGGGCAGCATTTACCATATCCTACGGACGACAATCAGGAACTTGGTATTTGTTTATTCCAAGTGCATTAAGGCATTGTTGCGGGATTTTAGGCCAGGGGAATGATAGGAAATGTATTTGGAAAAGATAATTCTGGTTGCAAAGTTAGCTGTGGTGTTACGGGGATATATTAAAGGTCCTGAACTTGGTTTTAATCCTGGTTTTGCCATTTACTTAGTCTTGTGAGCAGTTTACTCATCTGAGAAATGGGGCTAATGAGTCCACCTCAGTAGTGGTAAGGATTGATGCATAAGATAAGGTGTCAAGAACCATGTGTAAGGCTAGGTGCGGTGGCTCACGTCTGTGATCCCAACACTTTAGGGCCGAGTCAGGTGGATCACTTGAGGCCAGGGGTTTGAAACCAGCCTGGACAACATAGCGAAACCCCATCTCTACTAAAAATACAAAAATTAGCTGGGCGTGATGGCGGGTGCCTGTAATCCCAGCTTCTCGGGAGGCTGAGGCAGGAGAATCACTTGAACTCAGGAGGCAGAGGTTGCAGTGAGCCGAGGTCGTGCCACTGTACTCCAGCCTGGGCAACAGAGCGAGACTCTGTCTCCAAAAAGAATCATGTGTAAAATGTAGAATATGCTCAATAATATTAGTTCCCCCTCCGTTTCCCTCCTTCCCATGGAGTGGAATCTGTGAGTAAAGTGTTCTGGCATCACGGAGATGCAGCACAGTCTCTAGTGACCTTGGGGACAGCAACACCAAGCCCAGTGGCAGCTCCATGAGGGTTATGGGCACAGTGTCTAGTGGGGAACTTTTTTTTTTCCCCCTAAAGTTGACCTGGTCCATTCAAGTATTGCAGTAGTAATGGTGGCTTTATTTATAACTTTTGTAATTGAGATTTTGAGTTCAGAATATTTGACAGATTCTTCCCTTCTTCTTCATGCTTTTTGCAAGAGAGAACAAAGTTGCTAATGCAGTATTACACGACTGTTACCCTTCACAAATGATACTCAGGGTTGTATTAATAGGAGGAGAATCTGCAAAGTTTAATGCCACTTGTTCATACCTGGGGCTGTCCTCTAAACTAAATAAATTTTCTTTACCTGTCCATTCATTTGTATTTTCCTGTTGTTGTGAATCTCTAAATATCTTGCACAAATAATGAGTTTCCTATACAATTTGAGGAGACTATGTTATTCTGAAGAATTCCATCATCATAATGGTATTGGGTCTATGTTGTGAGTTTGTCTAATGGATAAAAGATTTGTTTCTTTTTAACTACATAAATAGTACATTCAAATAAAATGCTCTTAGTGGAATGGGGGTAACAAAAACCGATTCAGACATGGCAGCTAGCCTGGTGGGGTTTGTAGCATAACAGGGAAACTTGCATCCTTATTTTAGCAATCCTTAGATTGGTCTCAGGTTTGCCTCATAGTGAATTCTGTTCTGGGAAGGTAACAGGCATTATAGGGAGATCATATACACAGTGAGGTTTCACATGAGGGCAAGCTCCTTATTACCTACCCATTTATTTATTCTGTAGTGTGGTTGGATGTAATTTAAAATGGGTCCATGGATCCCCCTTTGACTGCTTTTAGGTTTATGTAGATCTAGAATCAGAATCCTTGTATTCCTAGTTTGCTGTCGACAATGAAGATTTTTAATCTCATATTTCCTAACCTAGAGAATAATACTGCCATGAACTCTTGCCACTAGTGTGACTTTTGTCACAGACATGTCATTGGCAGAGACTCATTTGTAGCTCCCAGGTCTGTATTGGGAATGAGGATGAGAAATGCCATCCTGCCCACTTAGCATGCCTCCTAAAATCTCATTCGTAATAGACATGGAATTCATTTGAACTGTAATATTTTATTTTATTTTATTTATTTTATGTTTTGAGACAGGCTCTCACTCTGTCACCCAGGCTGGAGTGCAGTGGTGCCATCTTGGCTTACTGCAATGATCCTACCACCTCAGCGTCTTGGGTAGCTGGGACTATAGGCTCTTGCCACCACGCCTGGCTAATTTTTGTCTTTTTAGTAGAGACAGTGTTTTGTCATGTTGCCCAGGCTGGTCTGAAGCTCCTGGACTCAAGCAATCCACCTGCCTCAGCCTCCCAGAGTTCTGGGATTACAGGCGTGAGCCACTGTGGCTGGCCTGAACTGTAATTTTCCTGTCCTGGTGATTCAACCCTATGTGACATTGAAACTACATGGTTCTGCACAGATGTCCTACAGAATCAGTAGGCTGCTGAGTCAGGGGTTCTCTTGCTCCCAGAGTCCTCAAGGTGGCAGGTCCTGCATGCTGTCATACTGCAAGCATCTGGCATCAGCAATGATAGCTGCTTCTGTGGAAGATGGAGAAAAGAAGTTTGTAGGTAAAATAAATGGCCAAAAATGAGAGGGCTTTGCATCATGTGTGTTACTCTGCCGCCTTTAAAAGCTTTATAATATGTTAATTCACTTAACCCCACAACAGCTCTATTTGACAGGTGAGGTAACTGAGGCACTGAGAGCTTAAGCACCAGGTCCAAGGTCCCTACAAAGTGGTAGAGGCAAGAATGGAACCTGGGCAGTCTGGCTTCTGCATCCCTGCTCCCAGCCACCATCCTGGACTGACTCTCATAAAAGACCATTTGTGTGGCTCAGCTATAACCCGAGGGATTATTCAGCTATTAACCCTGAAGCTGTTACATGGAGCATGAAGTTTGGTTGTGACTCCCCCTAAAGTAGAAAAGTCAAATATGTTATCTCTTATTCTACCAAAGATAAATGCTCTCAAGGTACAAGCTCTCACATAAATGGAAAACCAATCTTGGAAATAAAACCAAAATCAGGTAATTAAATGTATGAGTCCATCAAAGGATGTATTAATTGAAGTCAAGTCTTTAATAGTGGCAGATAGACCAGTGTGTATTTTATCCTGAGAATGACCGCACAGGGGTGCTTAATTCTTGATTTTTAAATCAAGTATTGGTGCTTCATGCTGCATTTTTGGAAAGCCTCACTGTGTGATACCTTTGAAGACATGACAAGAGAATTGCACAAGAGCCATGCTTTCTCTGCTTGATTTTGTTTTGGTTAACGCAGGGTGAGTTTCTTACTAGGCTTGTCCAAACTGGGAATTGCAGCCATGGTGATTAACAGCAGAAGCTCTGTGAGGTGGCCTGGAGAACTCTTTACAGAGACCCTGCCCCACAGAGATCCTGCCACATGCTTTACCTGATGCCTGTGACCCGTGGCTGGAGTCGTCTGTGTGTTGTCTTTCAGAAGGATATTTCAGGTGTTACTTTCCTTGACAACATTTGAAAAAATGACTGAGGATCTGTTATTAGTGGATAGTGATTACATAAAATAACATCATATTTCTTATAAAACTTCCCATTTGCATGTGTATGATTTAAATTTTGGAAATACACATATAGACCATGTAAGCATTATTGTTTTAAATTAATAGTTATTGTGGATATATTCATATTCATCTCAAGTTTTGCATTTTATTGTAATCTTTTTTATTGTATTAACTGGTTGATTGCATAGAAATGAAAATCTGTTCTAAATTAATTATACTCAACTTCCGGGTAGCATATTTTAAAACCTTTCAGAAGGGATAGCATCACTTTTTTAGTGAAAAACAAGGGTCACTATAAATAATGTAGTTTAAAAGCAATAAAAATTTAAAATGTTTCACTTATTCTGGCATTTAGTACTTGAGATTTGCCTTCTAACCTGAACATTCTTTAGACTAAGCAATGGCCTTGGACTATGTGCTTCTGGAAACATCTGTGATAAAGGACCATTTCTTTTTCCTTTTTAATTCCATCAGGGACTGATACTTTTGTAAGTGTTGAGGGGAGGGAGGTATCATGGCATCTGACCTCTAAAGGAAGGTGAGATTGTGGCCCATACCTTGGAAGACATTGTTCTCTCTCCTCTGGGACCCAGCAAGTTTACAAACAGGCTGGCACTGAGCCTCAGCCTGTGCTTTGATGAGCTCAGGGATGGGTGGTGTTTCCAGATTTCGACCAGGTAATAACCACTTTCCTGAAAGTTGGTTTCCTCTGCTCTCCTTTCTGTCCCGTTTTGTGTCTCCATCAATCCCGGACCCTTTGGATTTTCCTTCAGTTTCAGGAGATTGTCGATGAATGACTTACTTAGTCAGTCCCCCCTCATTGGATTGACACCAGATCCTTTCTTCCTTGATATTCCTGACAAACACCCTGCATCTTCCAGGGCTCAGCTGAGTTGACCATCCCCTCCTTATGCATCCTTTGAGTTGAAAACATGGATGAAATAAACACAGGCAACTCTTTGTCCTCACCTGCCTCTCAGTGTAACATTTCTCCTAAATCTAGTTTCTCCTGCTGGAACAGCAGGGGTGGAACTTTTTAATAATGGTGAAGTTTTTCCATTTTGCACTTTTCAGAACAGGCTCCAGCTCCATGTGGCTAAATCGCTGTAAGAGCAAGGAATGTTTGAAGTACCCATGCAAGATTATTTTAAGAATAAGAAGTTATTCATTGAAAAGAAAAATACTCAACTAATTATTGAGTGCCCACTGTGTATAAAATATTAGTATACACTAATTCTGAAACATTCTATGAGTTTTCCAAACTCATAGAATGTTTCAGAATCTGTCCTGGGAACAGCAGCATTCTAGCTCCCTGCTCCTCTCCTGATCCCGTCCTGCCTGCCCTTTGCTGTTCTGAGTTCAGAGTATTCTCTTAGTAAAAGGGACCAGTCTCAGTTTATTCAGAAGCTACAAGATGCTTAAAAATGTATATATGTATTTGGCTGAGCACTGTGGCTCACACCTGTAACCCCAGCACTTTGGGAGGCCAAGGCAGGAGGATCACTTGAACCCAGGAGTTCAAGACCAGGCTGAGCAATATAGTGAGACCCTATCTCATATAAAAAGTAAAAATAATTTAAAAATAAAAAAGATTAGTTATGAGGAAGTCTGAAGTTTCAGAAGAGTTCTGAAAAGGAGAAATTATAGAAATGTATTCTCAACAAATTCTCCTTTTACCATCAGTGTCTGTTTGGAGTTTCTCTGTTCAGACGCCAGTACCTGGACAGGGAGGATACCATGAGAAACAAGTAACCTTTTCTCAGTGCTTCCAAACCATTACTGGGAGGATGTTTATTTTCATGTGATCCCTTCTTCCAGCCGTCAATAGACTTACTGTAAGATAGTTTTAAAAACAAACGTGAAGTTAGAGACTGAAAAAAGAGAGTTGAAGATGCATGATAAAACTCAACAAGGGTGGCATGTCCCAGATAAAGAAATAGGAAGTGGGGGTTCCACTGGTGTATTCAGTACAATTTAATAAGCATCATCTATGTGCTAATAAGTGCTTAGGATGAGAACAGTCGCAAGCCAGGGAAGTCCAGGCTCCAAGTGCAGGGAGCTTAAAGTATAGGTGTCTGATTCAAATCTGCATCCTCTGGAAGGTCGGGCAGGCTGATGCTGTTGTCAAGATCACTCCCAGTTTGGGTGATAGAACTGAACCTGGCTTTCTTTTCCAGAAGGGGAAATTTTGGTTTCTGAATGTTCTCCTGTCACTCTATCAAGTGATGGAACCTCAATTGCAAAAGAAAGCTTGCATTTTTTTTAGCTTTTAATTTTTCTGGGTATGTTGTAGGTGTATATATTTATAGGGTACATGAGATATTTTGATGCAGGCATGCAATGCATAATAATCACATCATGGAGAATGGGGTATCCATCCCCTCAAGCATTTATCCTTTATATTACAAACAATCCAGTTATACTTTTTTAGTTATTTTTAAATGTATAATTAAATTATTATTGCTGGCCAGGCACGGTGCCTCATGCCTGTAATCCCAGCACTTTGGGAGCCCAAGGTGGGCTGATCGTCTGAGCTCAGGAGTTCAAGACCACCTGGGCAACATGGTGAAACCCCATCTCTACTAAAATACAAAAAATTAGCTGGGCATGGTGGCACATTCCTGTAGTCCCAGCTACTTGGGATGCTGACGCACGAGAATCGCTTAAGCCTGGGAGGTGGAGATTGCAGGGAGTCAAGATCACATTACTGCACTCCAGCTTGGACTACAGAGTGAGAATCTGTCTCATAAAGAAAAAAAAATTATTATTGACTATAGTCACCTTGCTGTGCTATGAAATAGTAGGTCTTATTAATTCTTTTTTTTTTTTTAACCCTTTAACCACCCCCTGCCCCCACCCAGCCCTAGCCCATGACCCTTCCCAGCCTCTGGTAACCATCCTTCTACACTCTGAGTCTATGAGTTTAATTGTTTTGATTTTTAGATCCCACAAATAAGTGAGAACATGTGATGTTTGTAAAGAAAGCTTGTATTTTAGATTTTAAGCTCAACCTGAGTGACATTAAATTTCTTTTATTTTAAAAAAAATGTTTTTATCCAACAAAGTTTTTATTAGAAGTGTATTTATAGTTACTCTTGTCATAGTGGAGAGGAACCTGATATCAGGAGAGGTTGGTAACTCACTGATAGGTTGACTGAGTCCTTTCACAAGACTTGTTTGAATACAAATTATTTGCAAGGCATTTGATGCACACCCAAAGGGCTGCAGTCAGTGGTGGAGGGTCACTACTCTGGGTTTCACCCCTCAGTCATTGGAGATGGTTTGGCCTATGTGTCAAAACTTGAGTCTTGCTGAGTGCCAGATAGTGTGCACAGTGCAGAAAGAAAAATACTGATTGAAAACATTAGAATTTCATTGTATTATATTTATGAACTATTATACCTCTAAAAGAGTTTTTGGGATCATCAGAGTTTTAAAATAATGAAATTAACTCATAAAACTTGAATTTAGGCCGGGCGTGGTGGGTCAAGCCTGTAATCCCAGCACTTTGGCAGGCCAAGACAGGCGGATCACAAGGTCAGGAGATTGGTACCATCCTGGCTAACACAGTGAAACCCCGTCTCTACTAAAAATACAAAAAAATTAGCTGGGCATGGTGGCAGGCGCCTGTAATCCCAGCTACTTGGGAGGCTGAGGCAGGAGAATGGCGTGAACCCAGGAGGCAGAGCTTGCAGTGAGCTGAGATCGCGCCACTGCACTGCAGCCTGGGCGACAGAGTGAGACTCCGTTTCAAAACGACAACGACACCCCAAAAAAACCCTTGAATTTATTAAAAACCCTGTGGTGAGAATTTTAAGACTTTACTGTTACTGACTTTATTTCAGAAGTTTATTGCTTCTGTTATAAAGTTGACACATCTTTATTGCAGAAAACAGTTTTGACAAAAACCAACAGTTAATTAAAAAAAAAAAAAATCTTGTCTCCCTATTCATTTCAGTAGTCAAACTATTAAACTATAAATGCTTGATTCTGGCCTGTAGGATACCTCTTACATTGGTAATAATATCCTACTTTTTGGTACTCAGTTGGAAATCCAAGTTGTTTTGGGAAAGGAAACTGAAAGCTGTTTGGTCCCTTGGTTTCTGTTTCTAATTTTGGAAATACACATATAGACCATGTGTTTGCTTCACCTTTTATTGCCAGCTTTTCAGGTCATGAGACAGTACTTCCAGGTTCTCTAGCTAGCGATATGGGCAATACCCACTACTTACCAAACTGGGAAGTACATGCAAATTTTATAATATTGGATCTATTTTTAAATACGGACTGTTGTTAAATTTTAGACTATTATTCCTATGTCCATTTTGTCAGCTACCTTGGCCTCAGTTTCACTGTCATGCAGCTGTATTGTACCTTATATGTAGGTGTGGCTGTATGTGAGACCAGATGTCAGGGGTGGTTGTCCTGAAGTGTTTGTAGCATACTGCTCTTGGCTCTTTTCTAAAGAAATTCATATCATAATTTAGTTCTTATAAATATGTCCAACTTTATACATATTTATGTAATTCTTTCCAGAGTTTTTTTTCCCCCACTCTCACTCTCTCTTTTTTTTTTGAGACGGAGTCTCACTCTGTTGCCCAGTCTAGAGTGCAGTGGCACAATCTCAGCTTACTGTGACCTCCGCCTCCCAGATTCAAGCGATTCTCCTGCCTCAAGACCTCCCAGGTAGCTGGAACTACAGGCATGCACCACCACACCTGGCTAATTTTTATATTTTTAATGGAGACGGGATTTCACCATGTTGGCCAGGCTGGTCTCAAACTCCTGACCTCAGGTGGTCCACCCGCCTCGGCCTCCCAAGGTGCTGGGATTACAGGCGTTAGCCACCGTGCCCAGCCAAAAACCTTTTTTTCTTAAGGGAAAGAACCCTGTTTTAGAAATTCTGTCTTTCTTCAGCTCCCAGTACTCTTTTCCTAGAGGAAATTTCGTTTGAGCAATGTTGACATTTTGCATGTATAATTCAGGAGGAATATTTGTTGTAACAACAGTAATAACATCTAACATTTATTGAGCAGTAACTCTACATGCTAATGGTGTACAGCATTACCCACGTCACCTCATGACATCCTTCAACAGTGCTGAAGGAGTGCTCTTCTACTCCCATTTTAGAGGCTGAGACTCAGGGGTTGAGTAAACTTGTCCAAGGTCAACATGGCGAGATCATGGCAGAGCTAGGATTGTTTGACCCCCAATCCTGAACTCCTCACCACTGTGCTTCATTATAGCTTGAAGAACTTTAAGCCAAATATAGTTATGCCAGAAGGAAGTAGTTCAAATATACCAAAGTAGTCCAAAAACAAACCACAAGTCTATCTACTTCAGTACAAAATTAGTTGTTTTTCTTTTTGCATTTTATTGAAAATGAAAATAGATTAACTGGTAATTTTTTAAAAAGAAGCAGGTTTTTTTTTTTTTTTTTAAAGAAGGCATATCAGGATTAGCATTTTTTAAAATTGCAAGTGTATTTTGAGTTCATTTTAATTTTATTTCTTTAAGACAGAGTCTCGCTGTGTCACCTAGGCTGGGGTGCGGTGGCATAACCATGGCTCACTGCAGCCTCAATCTCCCGAGCTCAAGTGATCCTCCCACCTCAGCCTCCTGAATAGCTGGGACTACAGGCACACACCATCACACCTGGCTGATTTTTAAAAACAATTTTAGTAGAGACAAAGTCTTACTATGTTGCTCAGGCTGATCTTGAACTCCTGGGCTCAAGCAGTCCTCCCATCGTGACCTCCCAAAGTGCTGGTATGATAGTCATGAGCCACCATGCCCGGCCTCAATTAATTTTTAAAACTGTCAACAATATAATAAGTATCAAACGAATTGAAACCATTTTTTCTTCATCCATTCCATCAGGTCTGCTTCGAGGTCTGCTACTGAAGTCCCATGCGGAAAGTCCCTTCATGCTGTGGGGCAGTGATTCAATCTTTGTAGACGTGGTGGACTGGCTAGGTGGAGGGAGCACAGCACTCAACACGTCTTACAGATTTTTCCTTCAACTTGTCTTTGTGTTCTGTCTTTCCGCCCTACTTTGTGTCTTGTCCTTGCGGTAGTGTCTTAACTTAACACACCGTGAGGGCTGCAGTTGGTGCCAGGCAGAGGCTCACCAGTGCATGTCTCGCTGCTGACTCTAGATGGTGTGGCCTCTTAATTCACGCTTGAGTCTCACCCTCCTAAAACAGATCTGGCCATGTCATTCCCATTGCGCAAACCATCTGTGGCAATTTCTTCTGAGAAAAGGCTGAGTCATCATGGCAGTCAGTGCTGTCTGCGATTTGGTTCTTGTCTGTTCTTCCAGCTGTATGGCTCTCAATTACATTCTGTCTACCTGCTGTTCTCTGAACATATCCTGTGCACTCTGGCTTTGTTCCAGCTGTCCTTCTGCCTAGGATTTGCTCCCAACACATCTGCATCTACATTTTTGTGGCTTTATTTATACCCCTCTTCAGTGGCCCTCAGTTTCCTACTACCTCAGCAGGAAGTAGTCGTTTGCAGCCTTCTAACTCCATGTTGTCATACCAGTTCCTTTTTTTTTTTTTTTTTCCATAAATGCCTTTCCTTCTTGGAGGTTCACTCTGTGTAGGTTTCTCCTACACATTCATGAAGGACACAGAAGGGCTAATTCATGCTATTAACCACATGGATAACCCTTGTAAGCATGGATGATCCACATCATTGAACATCCACATGGATTGCTATCCAATCAATACCTAGCCTAAGCTGAAAGAGCTCTCAACCAAATTCTTTGATGCCAGAGAGGCAATATACAATAGCAGTTAAGTGTACAGTGTGCTCCAGCCAGAGACTGCCTGGGTTTGAATCATGGTGATGCCATTAACTGTGATCTTGTAAAAGTCATACAATCTCTATACCTTGTACCTCAGTATTTTTTATTTGAAAAATGATAATAGAGTTTTTATGTATAGGGTCATTAAATATGTTAAGTGAGTTGAAGCAGATAGTAACAGAAACCTATCTGGCACATAATTAGAGCTCAGTAAGTGTTAGCTATTAATTAAAGTAATGATCATCCATTCCAATTCACAGACATACTATATGACCAGGTTAGAGTTTACTACCCTGAAATGTGCTACCTCTGAAATGTTAGGTTTCACTTGTCGACTGTAGCATCTTATCTCACCCAGCACCTCTGCATCTTTACTCTTGAATTATATCCAGACCATGAGTTTCTTACCTCTGCTGTTTTCTCCCAGGCTGTCATCCTCCTGACTTTACTTCCTTCTCTACTCAATTCTTGCCCTACTAGGTCTTCTCTTGGAACCATAGCTTCCCCTTGCCAGCTGCAAGAATTGTGTTCTTGAAAAGCACTGCAGCACCCAGGAATAGTAACTAATGCCTGTAATCTAAGCCTTACTTTGAGAGGCTGAGGCAGGAGGATTGCTTGAGCCCAGAAGTTCAAGACCAGCCTGGACAATATGCCAAGACCCTGTCTTGACCAAAAAAAATACAAAAATTAGCTGGGTGTGATAGTGCACACCTGTAGACCCAGCTACTCAGGAGGCTGAGAATGGGAGGATCTCTTGAGCCCAGGAGGCTGAGGCTACAATGAGCTGTTATCACATCATTGCACACCAGCCTAGGCGGCAGAGCGAGGCCTCCTCCAAAAAAAAAAAAAAAAAAAAAAAAAAGAAGAAGAAAGGGAAGGAAGGAAGGAGAAAGCAAAACAAAGCACCACAGGCGGTGAGATCAAAGTCTTAGAGGAAATAAGGGGTTAGGAGAAAAAAAATTAGAAAATGGCATTAAGCATATATCTTGAATTTAGTAGATTCTGAATAATCTATCCAGTATTCTTCCAAAACAAACTTGGTGGCACATCTCTTGAATGAATCAGCCTCTTCACATGTTCAGAAAATGTTGCTATAGTGATTGTAGGTTTGATCATCTGATGACTCTCTTTTTTAAAATTTTCAAACCAGCGTTTGTCTTGGAACTTAAAGTTTTTGACATTTGCATTCTTCTTGTGATAGGTTTCAAAGGCTCTTCCAGGTGCATATGTAACCCCTTCTATTTTTTATAATTCATAGAAGCTTTTGTTACATGTTTTCAATGGAGGTAATGTTAGTTTATTGATACACAAGTATATAAACTTATCTCCAAACTACACTTAATAAATCTTGATTGAAAATGGTACCTACTGTCCTACAAAACCTCATCCCTATACCATCATCCCAGGTCTCACCTTCTCTGCTAACTGTAATCTAACTGCTGAGCTTAGCAACAGAACGATCCCACGAGTCTGTGGCCCTCAAATGAACTGTGTTCTCTTGGTGCTTTTTGCATAGATGATTCCCCCTATTGAGATAACATTTCTTTGGCTTGTCAGCTTGGTGAATTCCTATTAAGTCCTCCTAAATTCTGCTCCAGGCGTTTCTCCTCGAAGAAAATTCCCCCTTTGCCCAGTGAATCCCCCGCTTTTTTGGAGAGCTGCTGTGCACTTCATATTGTATTGTGATATGTGTATAAAGAATCAGTTTCTTGTTTGAAAGACAAAAAGACTAATTTATTTTTGTATCCCAACAGAGTGGCAGAAAGTGCATGAGAAATGTTTGTTGACTGAACGTAGCTCTTCATTCCTGTCTCTGTTGTCACACTTATCACTGTCCACTGAATATTAGTTATACATGTATATATCTGTCTCTCTTGCATGGTTTTAAGCTTCCGGATGTCAGAGACCATGCCTAATTCCTCTAAATATTCCCTCAAAGCACTCATAATATGCATTGTGGGAGTTAGTATTCAATAAATACTTGCTGATTAGGAGAATACTTAGAACCGGGGTGTCTAATCTTTTGACTTCCCTGGGCCACATTGGAAGAAGAAGAATTATCTTGGGCCACACACAAAATACGCTAATACTAATGATAGCTAATGAGCAAAAAAATAAAAAAATCACAAAAGAATCTCATAATGTTTTAAGAAAGTTTGCAAATTTGTGTTTGGCCACATTGAAAGGCGACCTGGGCCCCATGAGGCCCGTGGGCCATGGGTTGGGCAAGTTTGACTTAGAAGATTTTGATGACCTGTTTAGTTCTCCAAGTTGGAATTGACAGTCACAGGCTTCATAATAAGGAATATGTCCTTAAACTAATTTCCAGGAGGCAAATGCCATTTAACTGTGTATCTTTCAGATCTAGGTTGCAGCCATTTCCAACAATTAATAAAATATTTTAATACATGAAAGAGAAATTTCTGGTTCAGAAGATACTTCTCTGATCACACACATCTCTCAAAGTACTGACTGGTGTAGGCCATTGTACCTCAGAGCCTTTGGTCGCCAAACTTCTAAGTAGCTGATTATAGTCAATATGCTGTAAACAGTGGTCAGAGGACTCCTTGACCCAGTCATCTTTCAGAATGAAGTGTGGGGAAAGAACTTCAGCTGTTTAGGATTTTTACTGTTGTTGTTGCCATAGGCTATTTATCCTCCTTTATTTTAGTCCTCCTTATTGAACTTTCCAGGTCTGTACTACCTACTAAATTAAATACAGACTTCTCCTTTCAAGACCTGTCCCACTATAGGTCCAATTTATCTTTACCATTTTCTTTTTTCTTTTTAAATCACAGTCTCACTCTCACCCAGGCTGGAGTGCAGTGGTGCGATCTCGGCTCACTGGAACCTCCACCTCCCAGGTTCAAGTGATTCTCCTGCTTCAGCCTCCTGAGTAGCTGGAATTACAGGCATGTGCCACAACACCCGCCTAATTTTTGTATTTTTAGCAGAGATGGGGTTTCACCATCTTGGCCAGGCTGATCTTGAACTCCTGACCTCAAGTGATCCACCCACCTCAGCCTTCCAAAATGCTGGGATTACAGGCATGAGCCACCACACCTACTCCTTTTTTTTTATTTTTAGTAAAGATGGGGTCTTAGTGTGTTGCCTAGGGTGGTCTTGAACTCCTGGACTCAAGTGATCCTCCCACCTTGGCCTCCCAAATTACTGGGGTTACAGGCATGAGCCACGCCGCCTGGCAACTGTACTGTTTTCTAGTGTTCCCCCTACCACCCCCCGCCCCCCGCCAATATACTCTCTAATCTCATCAAACAGAACCCTTGCCAAGACACCTAGAATATTTTCATTTCATTTAAGTACTTTTGCTAACACAATCACCTCTGTTGGAAATGGCCCACATCCCTGTTAGAGTCTTCCCTGTTTTTGAAGACCCTTTCCAGATCCTCTCTCTTCTTGACCACCACATCCCCATGCCTGCATTCAGCTTTGATCCCTCTGTTCTGTGAGTTCTTGTGCCATTTTGTTTGTACCTCTTAAAGCACTTACGTAAGTATATATTTCAAAAGTCATTTAAAACTTATTTTTCTCTGATAATTGTGTGTATTTTTAATAGCAACCTTTTTTTGTTCATCTCAAATTTTAGCCGTACTATCTATGTCAATACCTGAGATTATTGAGCTGCTAGATTTGTTGCAATATGGAAATCCCATTGCATCCTTTAAAATACCTTTTTGTTTATCAAAATCATTGATATGTTTTCCCCAAAATATGTTCCTTCAAGAAAATTCTATGATCAAATAAGTTTGGGGAATGCTGCTGTTGAAATGTTGTGTTGAATATGCAAGGAGAGTAACGACATATATTAGCATGTCAAAGTCTCTGAAAGGTACTGCCTGAAAGAAACCCATATTTAACTGTGTTCAGCAGCATTTCTCAATTTAGTTGATGTCAGACGCTTTTTAAGGGCTTGACCTTTGTTAACATCTATTCAATTTCTATGCTTGTGAAATGCTGGTCTAGAGAAATAATTATTTTTAAGTAAGTCATCAGAAATATTCTGCATTTTCTGACAGTCTCTGAAGTCTTCACTGCTGTTAAATGCAGGTAGTCTTGCCCCAAAATTGCAGGATTGTGGTGGTGATTTAAGTAAATCCTCACAACTGGATTATATTTAACTCACTAATGTAAAAAAATTATTTCTGAGTTCTTATACTGTACTCAGCCCTACATGAATAGATGGGATTGGGGACAGGGATTATATACCATGTGACCTGGCCTCTGTTTTCAAGGAGTTTAAATCTTAAAGATATATGAGACTCAAATGCAGACAAAGTTACTGAAGGCAACAGAACTTTATGTGTGCCAATAAGTGCTAAGCTGTTATGTTGACCCTAGGAGTCTTGGGATATTAGAAGTAGTGAAGGCCAAGGTAGTCTCCAAGGCTGGTGAGGAATTGAGAGAGCTGAACCTTGAACTGTGTCTTCAAGAGTGGGCAGGTATGATCAGGCAGAGTGGAAAGACAAAGTGGGATAAAGGCATGTAAATTGCATGAGTTGTGTGGTAAAATCTCATGGTGTGGGTGACCTGAAAGAGATCAACCTGCTTGTCCTGGGAGAGAAGAGGAGCTTCAGTGTTTTGCAAAAATAGAACTACTATCAATGTAGAAAATAAGAACTGCCCCTCCTTATTTTCTCTCCAAATCCTGGAACCTAGAATGTCTTCTAAAATGTCAAATTGTATTTAGTTTATTTCTTTGGAATATACAAAAGTACTAATACTTGACTACTTAGAGAAGTTCACATGATTAAAAACAAGGATGTTTTGGAGAATGAAGGGGAGGATGGGCATTGGAGAGTAGTCAGAAATAAACACACCTTTAGGCAAGTGTCAATGAAATGCTGTTTTCTAAGGAGTCAGCAACCAAACCTATGTGTCAGGGTCAGTTAGGTCTGTTTCAAGGGATGTTCTTTTTTTAGTTCACTAGATATTTACTGAGCAAAATCATTGCCTCTTTCTGTAATGAAGCCACGTAGGTATCTCAGCAGTAGTCTGTACTTGACTAAGAGTCATGGCTTTGACTGATACAATCAACAAAAGGCCTTTTTTTTTTTTGAGACAGAGTCTTGCTCTGTCACCCAGGCAGGCATGCAGTGACCTGATCTTGGCTAACTGCAACCTCTGCCTCCTGGGTTCAAGCAGTTCTCATGCCTCAGCCTCCCTAGTAGCTGGGATTACAGGTGCATGCCACCGTGCCCAGCCCATAATTTTTAAAATACGTGTTTATATGATTTATGTTGAATCTGATAGATGTTTATATTATTCATTCTCATTTCATTTGTTTTTCAACTTGTTAAAAGATGAACTTGGTGCATTAAAATGTTAAAGAATTTATTTGTGCGGATAGTGATTCAAGAATTGGGCAGCTCCAAACTGAAAGGGGTTTGGGGCTCCACTGAAGGGTCATGAAGGGAAAGCTTTTGTAGGGTGAACTCAGAAGGAAAGCAAAGAAATTATTTGATTGGTTAAAGTTGGAGCAGTTGTTTCATTTGTACTGTCCCAGTGGAAAATTCTTGATTATATACCTAATGCTCAGTTGGCTGCTGGTGATTGGAGGTGATTGGCTGAATTTAAGTTTTGTTTTGTTTATGTAGAAACCCAGGACCTTGAAGCCATCTCAGCCTGTTAAGTTTATTTTAGTACTTTATATATATGAAAGAGATGAAGATTAAGATAAGATTTCATATGTATATGAAATTTTTAATTTTTACATTGTAATATCACATGAGGTTGTTTTTTTTTTTTTTTCCACCCTAAAGGATAGCATACTGTATTCGCTTATAGTGTCAGTATTACTGATACTGGAAACATTTTTTTTTTTCACAACTACCAAAGAAGGACATATAGCCTCTAGAGTTTGGGGCAGTAACCTTGAATCTGAATTAGGATGAGTGAGCAGCCCATCACCTCATTCAAACCTTAATAAGGTATATCAATGAATGAAGTACAGGGTGTATCAATAAATGAAGTACAGCGTATATCAATGAATGAAGTACAGGGTGTATCAATGAATGAAGTACAGTTATGATGCGCTACAGGGTTTACTTTTCCTTCTGTAGCAAGGATCCTTGTTCTAAACCGAATGATGAGTAAGTCTGGGTAGCAGCAGATGAGCTTTGTGGCTTCCCTTTTTTCTTTTCTGCCCAGTCTCCATTTATTCTTAACAAGCAGTCTTTACTCAGAAACACAAAAGAAGGTAGCAGAATTATGTTGGTATTCCCATGTTATGGGCTATCTTCTAAGTGATAAAGACTTTTAAAGTGCTTAAAATGCTGAAATAGAATTGGTTTTCTAAGAAGAATGAAGAAAACCTTCTTGGAATGTTGGTGAAGAAAGGATAATTTTGTTGCTGACGGCTAAGAAGGTGAATGTACTACTGGCTACAAACCAGCACTGGTTCATTGCTGCTGCTGGTGGTTGTTATTGTGCTGTGGCTGTGGCATAAAGGGCACATATGAGAATTCCAGAGAGCTCACTGGGATTCCCCTAGTCTGTCCCAGCCCCGTTGGTTACTGGGTTCATCATAACGTAAATGGGAAACCTACATTTAATTACCTTTGGTCCGTGCTGTTTCATATAATGGCCTTATTGTAACCCAAGTGACTTTTCTTTCCTTTGTTAAATAAAGCAGTGATTTACATGGCTTTTAAAGAATAAAGCAAGCAAAATGAGAAGGTGTAGTCAAAAATGTGGTTCATAAAGTTTTATTATTGTTCTACCTACTTAGAACTGAGGCCTTTCTGAATAGTCTTCCACTTAAGAACATTTTCATGGCAGAAATCTCAAGTTTTTTAACAGTGTGGAAATCCATGACTTGCTTAGAATTAAAAACGCTTGTGCATTTTTATTTTTAACCTCTATAAATGTTTATCTTGTTTTAAAGGGTAGACATACAAATATGTTGAGACTTGCTTAATGGCAGCCAGAGATACCAGTTATTCTAGTTCCCCTCTAAAACCTGAAGACAAAAATCACATTCCCATTGTGTCTGTCTGAGGGAATGACATAAGGCAATAAGGGGTCACTCTCTTTCAGCTAATTTGTAGAATTTCAAGAAAATGATGTTTCAACTTCATCATTATAAGAATGGGATGATTTTTCTTCCCTGCACTCAAAAGTATAGAATTATGCATGTGATTGGACATTTTTTTTCCCCTGCTACTGAGCTCTCAGTTTTGTTCGAGTCCCTCAGAGCTCTGTAAGGAGTGTCACACCCAGTGATGGATAAAAGGCATCCTGCTGTTTTTGCGTGTACTTTTCTGTGTCCTCTGCCCTGGAAAATCTATTTTCTTAGCCGCATGATTCTATTTCCTATGAAGAAGGATTAAAGCCATAGGGTAAATGCCCCCATTTCTTTTTCATAGTAATTTTACAGTTTATGAATTGAGGATATCAGTGGTTGATCAAGAGTAACTATCAGGAAGGCCAAGAATTGTCTTAGGATTGCATAACTTAGAAATCATAATTGAGCTCCTTAATTTTGTACATGAAGAAAATATTTACAAAGCAAGTCAACCTAACATTTTATTGCCTTGAAAACTGTTTCCTAGCCAAATGCAGTGGTTCACACCTGTAATCCCAGCACTTTGGGAGGCTGAGGTGGGGGGATTGCTTGAGGTCCGGAATTTGAGACCAGCCTGGGGCAACATAGTGTCTCTTAAGAAAGTAAAAAATTACCCAGGTGTGGTGGCACACACCTGTAGTCCTAGTTATTTGGGAGGCTGAGGTAGGAGGATCAGTTAAGCCCGGGAGTTCAAGGTTGCAGTGAGCCATGATCGCATCACTGCACTCCATCCTGAACAACAAAGTGAGACCCCATCTCTGGAGAAGAAAAGAAAGAAAACTATTTCCTTTTCAGAGTTTTTTCCAGGTGCAGTTTCAGTCATTTCTGAGTTATTAACGTGTAGAAACAGATGTTTTAACAAGTGCATGTGTCGCTGATGGTGGGGAAAAAATGGAAACTTACTTTTAAATGTCTATTCAGTGTTAAAGTATATGAGTTATTTAAAACCGTGGTTTTTAAATGAGAAAAACTCCCACATATATTATCTTAGAGTATACGTATTTATCAAAGGAAAATATGTATATATTTTAACAAAAATTTAAGAAAAATTTAAATATAAAAATTGATTTAAAAATATTTAATCACATGCAGTAAGGATTGTGGCATCTTTCTTTATCTTGATGCTCTGCCATTGGCATTTCTTAAAAATCATTAAAAATATCTGAATGATTGTCTGATTTCATTCTGTGGAACCAAGAGAGAAATTATATTGTCCATGCTATGTTTTTGAGCAAATATTAAGAGTTTATCACTTGAGTCAGTAATGTGTTTGAATTTGGCTTCTGATCTTCATGAAGAAGAATATCTTTCAGATCATGTTATCAAGGTGCTGAATTTACCTTATGTTTTTTCTCTTTCATTGTTTCGCTCTGATGTGGCTGCTGTGTTGACAACCCTCTGTATCCCTGCTGCTGAATTTTTTTTCCCATCATTAAGGAAACCTCCCAAGGTAAGCACTAATATGAAATTTGGCATGTATACTGCTTTAGTTTGCAAAAATCCAGGATTTAATTTATCACTGTAACCCATGTAGAACATCTGTCTCACTGAGAACTAAAAACAGCATCCTAATTTAAAACTCACACCATGAACAAACAATTAATGTCAGTATTAACATAAAGTTAGAATGTCAGTCTACATTGACAGAGCACTTTCACACATTATTTCATTCTCGGAGTGAATGCTGTAATCTTCAAAGCAAACCTGTCAGATTATTGTTTCTCTTTTCTTGATGATGAAATGAGACTCAGAGAGATGAAACAGCATGTCCTAACTCACAGATTGAGTGAATGGAAGAGCTGGAACTGTACAGTATCAACACCCTAGAATGTGGAGGAACAACTATGGTGATATCATAGGATGGTAGTTGGTAACCATGATTACTGATTGGACAAACCATCTTTTCCTGGCCCCACTGAGATTGGTTGTTATCATTGGAAAAGTTCTTCACACTTTTAAATAGAGATTCAACATTCTACCAACTTTATATGCCTCATTGGAGTTCCTAGCCCATCACAATGGCCACTAGTTAGTTTTTTCCCCACCTGCTCTGGCCAACCTTTGATGGCCTCTTTACCAGTGAGAAGCCTAGAAGTTAGAGAATAGTTAGAGGAGGGAAGTGGGGGAATATGAGAAGTAAGGAATCTGAATGACCAGCCCCTGAATAACTGAAGATTGATTTTGTTACCAGTGAGTATTTTGTTGAGTATCAGAGGGACACTTAGCACCAAAAGGAATGAGAAATTTGACCACCCCCTGGCCAGTGATGCTGATTATAGCTGTGTTTCTTGAGATAGGATTAGAACAGGCTTACCTACACAAACGATATGGTTGGAATCTAAGACAAGTTGGGTGACGGTATGGAATCCAGAAAAGACAAAGCTTACTTTCCCCTGGGGTTATGAAGAACAATCCATCTCAGATTATGGCAATCCACTAAAATGCTGCTGTATGCCTTCTACTTACTTAAGACATTGTCCTTGGCACTAAGAGTTTCAACTTTAGCAAGGAAGGCATGCATTGAACAAATGATATGAGATCTGTTAAGAAAGTAGAAATATATAATATATTAGAAAAGTGTTGGCAGTGGCATTCTGGCCAAATCTAGGGAATCAGGAGATTCTCCCGGAGCAATTGTCAGTGTAGACATAATCCCCAAAATTGGTCTCTACTAGAATGTATAAGTGCTGTTTATCTAGTTTTTATATCCCTTGCTGTTGGTTCCCCAAAGTTTCAGAACAGTCAGTCTTGTAGTACAAAGTATTCCCCCACAGAAAAATATCAATGAAATACTGCACAACTCCACATATACCTGCTTAGTGAAGGAAAAGCACTGAAATGAAAAAGAGATACAAAAACATTTTTAAAAATCACTATTGCTTGGTACACAGGAATGTTCTTGTCATTTTCTAGTGAGCATATATAACCTAGTGGTTCCCAGCCTTATTTTTGCTGGATATCCTGTTGATTGTTCCTAAGAAGTGTCATGAAATTTTCAAAATAAAAGTAAAGCTGAATCACGATGTTAAACAATGCGTATATACGTGCCATAAGGCACATCTGGAAAGCATAAAGATCATCTTGAAATCAAATAAATGACTCAATAGAATCAAATAAAGATGGATACAAAGTAGATACAGGCCTTTCCTCATAGAAACATGTAAATGTTGAAAGAAAGTGGGAAAGAGCAAGGTGCTTTTAATGATGATTATGTAAGAATAAAATTTTATTTAAAACGATGAGATTTGGGCATAAGTAATCAAAAGCATCGGAGAAGCCTGGTTGTTTCGATTTAACAAATAATTATTCTGGGCAGGGGACAGCTGCTGCATGAGTCAGAGTCCTAGCATTCTAATGGGAGTTGGGGGAGGGGAGTACAGTTGAACCCTGAACGACACAGGTTTGAACTGCCCAGGTCCACTTATATGCAAATGTTTTTCAACCAAATGCAGATAGAAAATACAGTATTCGTGGGACGTGAAACCCATGTATACAGAGGGCCAACATTTCCTATAGGTGGGTTCCAGGGGACCAACAGAGTAGGACTGGAATCTGTGTGGACTTTGGTATACATGGAAGTTCTAGAACCAATTTCCCACATATACCAAAAGATGATTGGTATGTGTACAATACAATGTAAAATTGCTTATATTAAAGACAAGAGGCAAAGTATTTGTGAAATTCATAGAATGAAAGTTCCTGTTCAGACTTCTGCTGTCAGAAATGACAAACTAAGTAATTAGCATTGCCTTTTCTACTGAGGACAACTAGGACTGGACAAAATATTAAAAACTTATGCCTGAAGGCACTGGAGATAAGCCAGGTTACTGAGGAATTACTAGACCAAGATCCAGAAAGAGGTAAAAATTTAGAGAGATGAGCCTAGCATTTAGATATATGCCGTTCAGGAAGGAGCGGCTTAAAGACGGAGCAAATACATATAGACGGACTGCTTTTTGGGGCTGAGGAGGACAAAGTATTAGAGTTCAGGTCCTTCCGGAGGTGGAGTCCTTGCTAATCTCCTTATACTTTGGGTTGGTAAAGTTGATTGAGATGCCGCCAGGGGTAGGGTATGAAGGTGAAACAGAGGTAAACCAGCCATCACATGGATTCTTGTGTGGTTCCAAGTCGTTTGTATGATCCAGGAAATCTCAAGCACAAAAATTGGAACAAAGTGATACCAGAATGCAGGTGCCCATAGGCACCTGGCAGAAGTGAATGAAATCCTAAGTCTTTAGTGATTCCACAAACTGTTTTAAAAATACAATGTCCAATATACCATCAAAGTTAAGGAGGTACATGACAAGATGTGAAGAGCCAGCAGAAATAATAAAAATTAGAAACAGATGCTTCAGATGGCCAAATTATTAGACAAGAACTCCAAAATAAATATATTTGTTATCTTCAAAGACCTAAAATATGAGATTGAAAATGTTGGAGAGAACTAGAAATTATAGAAAGTGGCATAACTGATTTGGAAAATAACCCAATAGAAATAAATCCTCAATCTGAAAAACCCAAAACCGAAATTAATAATTTAGTACAAGGGTTTAGCAGCAGATAGATCCAGCTGCTTTGAATCCATTCTTAAGAAGATCCAAATGCCTAGCTGGTCCAGTTGAGTTAATGATAACTCAGCCATGGTTGAGTTACCATTATTCTTACCCAACTGCTATGCAGGAAAGGTCTCACATCCTTTCTATCAATCCCTGGGACTGTACTCTTTGAATACCATTATTAGTAGTAACAGCTTTCTTTAATTGAGAGGGAGTTGGGATAGGGATGAATAAGTAAAGCATAGGGGAAACTGTATTGTGTGATACTGTAATGGCCGATATATGACATTATGCATTTGTCAGAATTCATAGAACCATACGGCTCAAAGAGTGGACCTTAATATAAACTGTGGAGTTTAGTTATGAATAATGTATCAATATTGGTTCATCAGTTATAATAAATGTACCACACTAATAAAGATGTTAATAATTGGGGAAACAATTCTTGACAGTAGAGAGTGGGAACAAGCAGGACTATATAGGAACTCTGTACTATCTGCCCAATTTTTCTGTAATCCTAAAACTGCTGTAAAAAACAAAAAGTCATGATTATGAAAAAATCACTGTAATTCTTATTAACAGAATGAAAAAGAAAAACTATGTGATCATATCAGTAAGATGCAGAAGAAGGCCAGGTGCAGTGACTCACGCTTGTAATCGCAGGCCTTTGGAAGCCAAGGCGGGAAGATTGTTTGAGACTAGCCTGAGCAACATAGCAAGACCTTGTCTCTACTAAAAATAAAAAACAAAAAAAGTTAGCAGGGCATGATGGCGTGGGCCTGTAGTCCCAGCTACTCAGGAGGCTGACGTGGGATGATCACTTGATTATGGTAAGTTGAGGCTGTAGTGAGCTTGATCATGCAACCGCACCCCAGCCTGGGTGACAGACCCCCCGTCTCAAAAAAAAAAAAAAAATGGGGTGGGATGTGGTGGCTCACGCCTGTAATCCCAGTACTTTGGAAAGCCAAGGTGGGCGGATCATGAGGTCAGGTGATCAAGACCAGCCTGGCTAACACAGTGAAACCCCGTCTCTACTAAAAATACAAAAATTAGCCCGGTGTGGTGGTGGGTGCCTGTAGTCCCAGCTACTTGGGAGGCTGAGGCAGGAGAATCACTTGAACCTTTGAAGCAGAGGTTGCAGTGAGCCAAGATTGCGCCACTGCACTCCAGGCTGGGCAACAGAGCAAGACTCTGTCTCAAAAAAAAAAAAAAAGATGCAGGAAAAAAAGCATTTGACAGAATTCAATACTTATGAATTTATGATACAAACTTGCAGCAAGCTAACAGTAGACAGAAACCTCTATATGATAAAAGGCCCATGAGAAATCTACATCTGACATCCTATGTAATAGTAAAAGACTGAATAGTTTCTGCCTAAAATGGGGAATAAGGCAAGGACATTGATCTAACCACTTATATTGTGCATTGACAGGAAGTTCTAGGCAGTGCAGTTAAACAAGAAAGAGAAGTAAAAGAAATTCAAGATGGAAAGGAAGTAGCAAAAGTATATTTACAATAAGGTACAATAAGGTTGTATACTTGGGAAACTTTAAGAAATCTGCAAACAAGCTCCTGCAAGGTGGCAGAAGAAAGGTCAAAATACATTTCTTTATACTATCAATAAACAATTCAAAAATAAAATTTTTAACCATCAAAACATCAAAAACAGTAAATACTCGGGATACATTGAGTGAAAAACATGCAGAGCTTCTAAAAGCCCACATATGGTTATTTGATTGTAGACAGATGTGCCAAGAGATAGAACTAGAAGAGTGTCAACTGTGCTCAGGTAAGGAAGGGCAAGGCATCGATTGGACTAAAGGTACATGAAGAGGAGTCCTGGGTGACTGAACTGTATGTACCCACAGCACTCCTGACACCAAATATATGGTGTTTTCCCCAGCACCAGTAAATTATCCAGTTCTCCAAAATCAGCTGAGTGCCCTACTATCTGGTTCAATTCTGGCACGTTACCTGGAGTTAGCACAGACCTACAGGTTAAGGGCTCAGTCACACAAGGCTGCCTCCACTTTAGATGCCATTCACAAGTCCCAAGTTGCCACCTATACAAGAGTTCCCGTGTCCACCTCCTCAGGTTCCATAATTTGCTAGAATGACTCACAGAACTCAGGAATGCCCTTTACATAATATCACCAGCTTATGATAAAGGATAAGACTCCGGAAGAGTCAGATGGCAGCAATGCATAGGGCAAGGTATATAGGGCAGCATGAAGCCTCTTTGCCCTTTCTGTGTGTTCTGCCCTTCCAGTACCTTCTTGTGTTCAGCAACCCAGATGCTCTCCTATCCTTGTAGTTTAGGGATGTTTATGGAGGCTCCATCACATAGGGCTTAATTGATTGAATCCATTGAACTCAATCTCTAGCATCTCTCCCCTCCCGGAAGTCAGGAATAGGGCTAAATGTCCCAACCCTCTAATCTTGCCTTGGTCTTCCTGGTAACCCACCTTATCTTGAAGCCACCTAGGGACCCCAGCCACCAGTCATCTCATTAGCATACAAAAGACACTCTTACCACTGCAAAGTATCACCCAACTGTGACAGGTCTTGATGTCAGGGTTGGACCTTGATACGTTCAATGTCTCTATTGCCTGTTTTGAACAAAGCTTGATCAGTATGGAAGCTAGCAGTGGTATTCAGTAAAATACTTCAGAAAAAAAAGGTAATAAGGGTTTGCACAGGAGCAGTGCCTGTGAGAGTAGGAAAGAGGAAGGGAAGAATTATGAAAACATTACAGAAATAAAGTAACCAGGACTTTGATGCTACCAGCATATAGGAAAAGACAGTACAGCAAGAGTCAGAGATGTGTCTGGGGTTTGAAACTGAGTGAATGAAAAATCAGCAGAAACTAAAGAAGGAAGAGCTAGTTTGGTTCAGTGGGAAGTTGATGGGTTATGTTCTAGTGTGGGCTGAGTTGGAAATGATGGCAGCCATCTGATAGGATGCTTTAGCAGGTGATACGAATTTGCAGACCCTGCCTTACAAAGATCAGGTAAATTATTGGGGTGAAGAGAGTAGGAAGTGGCGGAAGAGGGATGTCTTGAAAACAGGATTAAGTGGAATAGAAGATATGAGAGAATAGAGGATAGCACCTTGGGATTCACTCTGCTTTGGAGAATGCAAAGAGGAGGAAGAACCAATGAAAATTAAGAAAAGCCACAGATTTATAAATGGTGCTGCTGGTGGTAGTGGGGTTGAGAATTCATACGCTTGTTCTGCCCAAATTGGGTTTCTTTCTTTTTTTAAGAGATAGGGTCTCACCCAGGTTGGAATACAGTGGCACAATCATAGCTCTCTGCATCCTTGAACTGCAGCCTCAAACTCCTGGGCTTAAGCAGTCCTCCTGCCTCAGCCTCCCAAATAGCTGAGACTAGAGGCATGAGCCACCACACTTGGCTAAGTTTTTAATTCTTTGTAAAGATGAGGTCTCACTCTGTTGCTCAGTCTGGTCTCAGATTCCTGGCTTCAAGCTATCCTCCTTCCTCGGCCTCCTGAATTGGGTTTCTTTTGTTCCTAACTCCTCAAAGTTATTTTTTCTAAGTGTTGTGTTAGGGCAAGGAGAAGATGAAGATATTCTTCCAGCTGAGTTTTAAAAGTTAGATTAAAAATTTTTTTATATAGCATGTGTAATGTAGCATGTCAGAATACAAGGGAAATGTATATAAGTTTCTGTCTTTATAAATTGCTTTGTACCATATCTTTGGATTTTTCTCTTTGATAAATGTTACATTTTCTAAATTTGCACTCTTGAGTGGAGAAACATTTATTTCAGCATAAGCCTCATGCGTACCCTTTAGTACTTTTACCAGTTGTGTATTATGATGTAGTATTTATGGAAGTGTGTTTTGTTTCTTTTAAACAGAAAAGCAGAAAAGCAAGCTTTTGGGCAAACATGAGACATCTGCTTCTTACCTCTCTGTAGTTTACAGGGGGAAAAGAGAGGCTTTGTCTCATAATTTGTAGGGTTGGAGTATCTTTCCTTCTCAGTGTGACTGTAGTTTTGAGTCTGAGGTTTTTGTCTGAGAAGTATTGCAGATAGATGTAAATGAGGGAAATTCGGCTGGGTGTGGTAGCTCATGCCTGTAATCACAGCACTTTGGGAGGCTGAGGCAGGAGGATTGCTTGAGGCCAGGAGTCTGAGGCCAGCCTGGGCAGCATAAGGAGACCTTGTCTTTAAAATAACAATAACAATAATAACGTTGTTATTATTATTATTATTATTATTATTATTATTAGCTGGGCATAGTAGCATGTCCTTGTAGTCCCAGCTGCTTGGAAGGCTGAGGTGGGAAGATCGCTTGAGCCCAGGAGTCTGAGGCTTCAGTGAGGTATGATCGTGCCACTGCACTCTAGCCTGGGTGACAGCAAGACCTTGTCTCTTTGAAAACAAAAAGAAGAAGAAGAAAGGGGAAAGTGCTTGTTAGTTTAGCCACCTTCTGATTAACTTTGGATTTTGGCAAGAGGTGGTGCAGAGGAAGAAGACACTTGTGTGGAGAATCACTACCTGATTATGCCATTACACATACTCTGTTGATAGGTACAGGGCAGTGTCCTCAGTCAAAGCAGCTCTGCCTGCAGAAGCCCAGTTTCTGCATTCCCAGGTGGCCCCCAGAATGTCTGGCATGTTCCAAGACCCCTCGCTTGTCATGGTTTTGTCTTATCTGGGGCAAGTATCTTTCCTTCCTGAGGAGCCACACTGAAACACACAGGAATAAAAAAAGAATTCTTCCTCCTTTTTTTCGTTTTTTTCTTCTATCCCTCAATATTTATTGAGCACCTTCTGTGTCTCAAGTTAGCACTACAGAGCTAGAAGAGATTTTTTTTTTTCTTTTCCCGAGACGGAGTTTCGTTCTTGTTGCCCAGACTGGAATGCAGTGTGCGATCTCGGCTCACCACAGCCTCCACCTCCCAGGTTCAAGCAATTCTCCTGCCTCAGCCTCCCAAGTAGCTGGGATTACAGGCATGTGTCACCACACCTGTAATTTTGTGTTTTTAGTAAAGACAGGGTTTTTCCATGTTGGTCAGGCTGGTCTCGAACTCTTGACCTCAGGTGATCTGCCTGCCTCGGCCTCCCGAAGTGCTGGGATTACAGGCGTGAGCCACCGCGCCCGGCGCTAGAAGAGATTTTTAAACTCTGACCATTCAAACCTTTTATTCAAGACCAAAGAGACTGATGCTTAATTGGCTAAAACCATTCAGGGGGAGAGCTTGGCTCCAGTCTAGGCCTCCTGATTGCCAGTCAGGTACAGTCCAGGATGATTTCAGCATTTGCGGATTTTGTTATCCTCGGGAGCTCCTGGAACCAGTCTCCAAGGATACAGAGGGACAACTGTATTTTCTATGACACCACATGATTGTAAATGAGTTTTTCTATGTGTTGGATTTTATGTGCCAAGATACAAGGAAAGAGTAAGAAGGAAGAATCTGGGGGGCAAATGTATAAATCAGTGAAAAATCAGTTTGTGTAGGATCATATTCTTTTTTACTCCGTTTGCTCATTTTAAACTCATGATTGTTTTGTTGAGTATCTTGTAATTTCATGTGTGATTTATTTGAGTGGTTAGAGCTTGCGAATTAAATTTACTTTCAATGTTTTTTGTTTTATTTATGAGTTAGGTTAGGCTACTGAACTTTAAGGTGTTTGATCTCACTTCTATGTTTATAAATTTTTGGCAAAATTTTAAGCTGAAGACATTGACTACATTATAACAAAACAAAATTGTTACTTTTTGAAACTGAATCATTTGAAGAAGCGCACAGATACATACCAAACACCTGCCTTTATAAAAGTTGCTCAGAAAAAGGGAGGGAGAAACCTTATTAGGTACAGTTTATGCCATCTGAAATGCAATTTTATTTAGTCTGGCTTCACAATCTGTCACTGCCTTCATTTTCTCTTGCCTCTGCTGTTTTGCTACTAAGCATTTGGCCTCAATGAGGTAAGTTCTAGACCTGTACTATTCAGTACAGTAGCCATTTAGCCACAAGTGGTTTATGAACATATGATATGTGGCTAGTGTTCCTAGAGATGTAAGTGCAAAATATATGCTAGATTTAGAAGAGTTGGTACAAGAAAGAAAAAGAATGTAGGATATTTTTTATATATTTGGTTAAATATATTATTTTTATATTAAATTATTTCATCTCTTTTTACTTTTTTTTTCTTTGTTTTTTTGAGACAGAATCTCACTCTATCACCCAGGCTGGAGTGCAGTGGCACAATCTCAGCTCACTGCAACTCCCACCTCCTGGGTTCAAGCAATTCTCTCACCTCAGCCTTCCAAGTAACTGGGACTACAGGCATGTGCCACCACACCCAGGTCATTTTTGTATTTTTCAGTAGAGACAGGGTTTCACCATGTTGACCAAGCTGGTCTCGAACTCGTGGCCTCAAGTATCTGCCCACTTTGGTCTCCCAAAGTGCTGGGATTACAGACATAAGCCACCATGGCTGGCCTCTTTTTACTTTTCAGTGTGTCTACAAAAACATTTTAAATTATTTATATGGCTAGCATTATGTTTCTATTGGACAGCTCTGTTTCAGATCAAATACATGGCTTAGTACTGAACACCAGTATGCTTCCTAAGGCTTTTGCTTGTTTCATTACCCAATCAAATGCAGCAGACCTACCTTGATCTTTTACATTTTTACTTTTATATCTGGGTCCAAGAGTGTTACAGCTGCATGAACTCAATGACAGCATAACCTTCTCGCTATGCATTTTTCCTAGGAATTGTTTTTATCCATTCAAAATGTATTAATTCAGCAAACATTAAATGAAAACTTTCTGTGAAATGTATTGTGCAAGGAGTTTGTGGGGCTCAAGAGTGATTAAACTAGTACTTGTTTTCTGGAATTCATAACATGATAAGGAAAATTAGATATACTATAATCTAAGTAATGGAAAATAGATGATGGTAATGTCATCATTCACTACTTCAGTACTTTGTGTCTTATGTCTTCTGAGGAAGGCGGCTTCACAGCTCAACATGGAGTTTCAGTAGGCCTTCCAAATATGGATACGATGTCAAAATGCAGAAATTTAGGATAAGAATCAAGATGTAGGAACCGGTCTCAGTGGCTCACACCTGTAATCCCAGCACTTTGGGAGGCTGAGGCGGACGGATCACCTGAGATCAGGAGTTCAAGACCAGCCTGGCCAACATGGCAAAACCCCGTCTCTACTAAAAATGCAAAAAAAAAAAAAAAAAAAAATTAGCCGGGCATGGTGGTGGGTGCCTGTAATCCCAGCTACTCGGGAGGCTGAGGCAGGAGAATCGCTTGACCCAGGAGGCAGAGGTTGCAGTGAGCCGAGATCCTTCCATCGCGCTCTAGCCTGGGCGACAAGAGTAAGACTCTGTCTCAACGAAAAAAAAAAAAAAAATCAAGTGGTATGTAAAAGAAGACAAACAAGAAAGTAATTGATGTATTAGGAAATAAGTTGCACACTCAGGTTAAAGTGTAGAGTACGTGAAAGGAAGATCATATTTTTAAAAAACTGGGAGAGTGTAGTTTATAGAGCTTTGGGAATCTGGACTTAATCTGGTAGGCTATGAAGATCATTTAGGATCTTTATATAGAAAAGCTACATGATCAGAACTGTACTTGCAAGAAATTCATATGGCTGCAAGACAGAAGATAATTGATACGTACAGAATGTAGGGTGGATAATGATCTAGGTTCACTTTAAAGGAACTGCTTTGTCTGTGAGTCTGCTTATGCTCCGTGATGCAGCAGTAACAACCTTTAATGTTCAGTGGCTAGAAACAACAAAAATATATTTCTCTGATGTTACATGTCAGCTGAGGTTCCCTGTGGCCATGGACCATATGACTTCAATCCTGGCTCCAGATTGGAGGAACAACCCCTATCTGGGACTTGCTAATACTGTGACAGAGGGGAACAAAAGAAAGAGAACTGTGCAGTAGCTTCTTAAAGCTGTTGGCCAGACTGGCATATGTCACTTTGTTCATACTTAATTGGCCAAAGCAAGTCACACAGCCAAGCCTGATGTCAGTAGGGTCAGGAATTATATTCCTTCCTACTACAGGCACTGCATGCCATGTAGCAATAGGCAAGGTTGTGTAATTCCCTTACCAGGAGGGCCAGGAGTCATTTGGAACAGTAATACAATATACCACACTTTGTCATTATAAATCGTATTTCTAAATGCTTTTTTTTCCTCTTTTTAACAACAACAACAAAACAATCCTCGGAAACATAGGGGGGTGGTGGTGGTGGTGGTGGTGGTTAGGTGGTGGTGTTGTTTTTGTTGTTTTGAGACGGAGTTTCGCCCTTGTTGCCCAGGCTGGAGTGCAATGGCATGATCTTGGCTCACTGCAACCTCCACCTCCCAGGTTCAAGTGAAGTGCTGTGTGTTTCTATCTTGAAATTCCTACAGGTTCTACTCTTCCCTTTTTTTCTGCCTGGCTTTGTTCAGAACCAGATGTTCTCACTGTAACTCTGTGCCTTTAGATGTCTACAGTGCCACGGACAGAGTACCAGGTCACATGGAGTATAGGCCCCAGGAAGAAAAGATATCTGTCTCCCTTGTCTCTTCACTGATGCATCTCCCTGTCTAGAACAGTGAAAGCCTTCTGGACCAGGGAGTCTCTTGGCTCCCACTTGGCCCGCGTCAGCCCCAGCGGTGTGAACTCTTCATCATTCCTTTCCAGCGTGACTTAACTGGGAGTAAATGTTTGCAATCCCTGGACTGCCTCAGGTCCTTCAGCTTTGGTGACCTGGGGCCATAGAGTCAGCCTAGCATTCTCCTCTCTGTGGCTGGATGCACCTGGCATGGTGCAGTGAGGCAGAGGGGACTGTAGAGATAGGCACATGAAATGAGGTCTTGGTCCAGAAGTTCTGAGCCAGACCCAGAGATTGCTCATGATGGTGATGTTAGCATGACTCAGATTTAATCTATGTTTTATTTTTCTTCTCATTTTTATGAGTAACAATAATCATTTATCAGAGATAGCAGATAAGATCTGATAGCAGATGCTTAGATATTTGCAACTTATCTTCTAGACTGTTTTTATTGAAGAAGAAGTATTCTGTGTTTGAAAATATCCACATCACCTTTGAATGTGCTGTTGGAGAAGTTATTTGGGTGGCTAGGTTTTTTGAGAAGTGATCAGGATATGAAAGAACTGGAAATACCACAGATTGTGCATTTGTGACACTCCCACCCCCACCCCTCAGCAACCAGGGAAGCGGATTTTGAAAATGAATGATAAAGGATTAGATATGAAATGAGTAGAGTATTTGAAAGAGTTAGAATTGAATTAGTGCTTCATTGCTTATGCACCACTAGTTTATGTGTACAGTGTTAAATGGAAGCTCTGTGCTGTTATAATATTGGTCTGGGTTTTGAGAGGATGATTTCCTGTTTTCAGATTTATTCATTAAATGAATGAAAGCATGAATTAGGTCTTTGTAGAGATACCTTCTCCATGCATCCACAGAAATTTGAACTGCAATGCAGAGTAGTATTTTCCAAAGATAGTAGTTTCCTAGAACAGACTGTGCATCCCCCGAGATCAGGGACAATGCCTTGTAGATGTGCAGCAAATGCTGCTGGCTTTGAATCTTTAAGAGGCTTTCACATCTTCACAATCAGTCAGTGCCAACTGTGTAATGTAAGACGTTATTTGGTATGTATATATAGGCATATGTAAAGGAAATGATTAATTACATTGCCAAAAGACAGCTGTTACTTGACAGATGTTTAAATGGGAAGGTAGGTCTGTCAGTAAAACTCACCAGTAATAAGGGTGATGACTCTAGCGTTCCTTAGGAGATATGTTGAGATACAGGCTAGAGTTCCTGCTGGCAGAGCTGCTTTTCGAAAAGCAGTAGTGAAGGCAGTTCTGTGATCACACAGACTCTCAGTGCTGGGTTTTCCTTTCAATTTCAATCCAGTTCCTCTGAGATGAATGAAGTTTAACTCTTCCTTTTTTTTTTTTTTTTTTTTAAATGAATCTTCACATCTTTGATATTAGGAGAAAGATGAAAAAGAGAAAAGTGTTGAAACTTGGCATTCAAAGAAAAATTTGAACGTGAAATCTAAAACTTTACTTGGTATGACTCAGTATTCATAACATGGTGTGGTGAAATGTGAACAAATTCGAAGTGTCACTTTCATATTAATTGTAGTCTTTCAAATTGACAAAGTTGAAACGTAATCACAAAACAGGACATTGGCAAGCTAGTGTTCCTAAAACTGGAGAAATGGGGCTTTTCAGAGAGCTCTGGGGCTCAGTTTTCAAAGTAGGTAGTGGCAGAACAGGCTGTTAATGGCAGCTGGGTCTGCAGATGTGAACAGCGGATTAATTGTACAAAGAGAGGAAGAAGGCAGTGTAAAGGAGAGGACACACTCCTTCATACAAAGCAAAGCAAGTCCACATAGAGCAGACTTTTTTCCCGAAGGGAAGCCGTTTTGATTTTAGATTTGGGTGCTAGGAAGTAGTGTGCTTTGCATTGAAATTTTTGACACAGAACCAAATAGTCTGTAGCAACTCCCACACACATGGCCTTTTTTTGTCTTTTCACTTCTTCTTTCTATTTAATTCAGCAAATACTGAGTACGTATCTACACTATCCTGTACCTAGAGGAAATAAAGATAAGTTAGCACAGTCCCTTGCTCAGAAAACCTCCCTGCTTGGTGAGAATATAAAGTATTCTCACTTTTGATGAGAAAGTTGGTGCCTGGTACCCAATGAATGCTCTACAGCGGTAGCAGTGCTATTAATGGGGGAGAGAAGTCCATCAGTATATAATGATAATATTGATAACAGTAGCTGCCATAGACTGAGTTACACTGTGTGCCAAGTATTATCTTAGTAGGTATTCCATTTATGTCACGACAATCCTAAATTAATGTAAAATATGCAGTTATTTAGGTAGATGAGTGTGTGTTAGAGAGGGAGAGCTGTTGGCTAAGACAGAACAGAGGAGGCAATAATTACAGGGAGGAAGTTGAGAAAACATTGGAGGAGGTGACATTTGAACAGGTCTTGAGTAGTGTGAGTTGTACTTCACTAGGCAGGGAGGCAAGGTGAGGAAAGGGAAAGAATTACAGGAAGGAGAAATTCCCTTATAATTCGATATTCCCTTCTCTTTTTTTGTTATTATTTCCTTTTAGCAATAGGATCTCACTAGGTTGCCCAGGCTGGAGTGCAGTGGCTATTCACAGGTGTGATCATAGTTTGCAACCTCAAACTCCCGGGCTCAAGTGATCCTCCCACCTCAGCCTCCCAAGCAGCTGCGACTGCAGGTGCATATGACTGTACCTAGCTCTCCCCTTCTTTCTTTTTTTGCCTAGACATCTCACTGTGTTCAGTATACGCAAAGGATTTCTTGGTCATTGGTGGAATCTCTCAGAGCTGAGAAGGTGACTGACCATTGACATAATATACAGATGTATAGGGTCATTGCTTGTGTCTTTTTGGGAAAGGGGTGGGAATCCAGTAAACACAAAAATAATGCCTGTAAGGTGACAGCAGTCTGTTACTGTGGCAGTTGAAGTAAAAATGGAGACTTTGGCAAAGTACTGTTGGGGTGCTGCTATCCTGGCTGTGCCACTGAAGGATTTACACTGACTTGTCTGTGCTATTTTAAGCAGACGTCACACGTGAAAACAAAGATTTACATGATTGTTTAAGAGGTAATTCACCAGGAAGTTGCCTTAATTTTTGTAAATTATTTTTATTTTATTTTTTAGAGACAGCCCTGCTCTGTTATGCAGGCTGGAGTGCAGTGACATGATCACAGCTCACTGCGTCCTTAAACTTCTGGGCTCAAGCAGTCCTCTTGCTTCAGCCTCCTGAGTATCTGGGACTACAGGCACATGCCACTGCACCTGGCTGATGTTATTTTTTGTAGAGACTGTGTTGCCCAGGCTGGTCTTGAACTCTTGGCTTCAAGTGATCCTTCAGTCTCAGCCTCTCAAAACACTAGTATTATAGGCGTGAGCCACTATGCCCAGCAAAAGTTGCTTTAAAATGTAAATTCGCAGAGTATTTTTGTTTGGTAATGAAAAGATTAGGGAAACCAAGGCTTTATCCTCTAAGAATTAATATTGTAGCAGAACAAAGGGAATTGTATATAAATAGATGTGTACATATATACACACTTATAGAATCTGATTAGACAGATATGGAAATTCAGGATGAGAAATAGTATCCTTAAAAGTTTTATAAGGAGGCTGGGTGAGGTGACTAACGCCTTTAATCTCAGCACTTTGGGAGGCTGAGGCGGGCAGATCACTTGAGGTCAGAAGTTCAAGACCAGCATGGCCGACATGGTGAAACCCCATCTCTACTAAAAATACAAAAATTAGCCAGGCGTGGTAGTGGGCGCCTGTAGTCCCAGCTACTCAGGAGGCTGAGGCAAGGGAATAGCTCGAACCTGGGAGGCAGAGGTTGCGCTGAGCTGATATCATGCCACTATACTCCAGCCTGGGTGACAGAGCAAGACTCCATCTGGGAAAAAAAAAAAAAAAAAATTTATAAAGGAGTGACATTTGAGATGACATTAAAAGGAAACAGAAATTAAAAGGTAGGTTTTGGCTTACCTTGCAAAAATCTGATGTATATGTCCAGAAATATTTCTTTACATAAAATTAAATTATCTTGACATAGTAAGTATTAGATTAATCACTTTGTGTCTGAGGAGGGTTTCTGAGAGGTATTAAAATGATTTTAGGGAAAAAAATTACTTTTCTTAGAAAAAGAATACTTGTTTTATGTTTTACCTTTTTAACTAGATTGTAAGCAAGAGGATACAAATAGGCCTAGTACATACTTGAGTTCCCTACAGCCCCTAAAAGTGAAAAAGGTAACAAGTGGGTGTTAGTTTATTGCTTTCCAAATTGACCATTTTGCAGTTGGAGAACGTATTAGTGAAAGCACACAACTCGAAAGGACAAATGAAAGGATACAGAGGTAATGAGGTAATGCAGTTGAAAGTGCCTTCACATCTCATTTTCATGGATCAGAAAAATGGTTACAGATTCCATATCTTAAAACGCGGATGCCTTCTGGTTCGCCAAGGAACATAGAAGATCTTGCTTCTTTTTTTATTTTTTTGAGACAGAGTCTTGCTCTGTTGCCTAGGCTGGAATGCAGTGGCACAATCTCAGCTCACTGCAACCGCCATCTCCCAGGTTCAAGCAGTTCTCATGCCTCAGCCTCCCGAGTAGCTGGGATTATAGGTGCATGCCACCATGCCAGGCTAATTTTTGTATTTTTAGTAGAAACAAGGTTTCACCATGTTGGCCAGGCTGGTCTCAAACTCCTGACCTCAAGTAATCCGCCTGCCTCCACCTCTCAAAGTGCTAGGATTACAACTGTGAGCCACTGCACCTGGCCATTGCTGCTGCTTTTTTTTTTTTTTTGAGACGCAGTCTAGCTCTGTTGCTGGGCTGGAGTGCAGTGGCGCGATCTCAACTCACTGCAACCTTCTCCCGAGTTCAAGCGATTCTTCTGCCTCAGCTTCCCGAGTAGCTGGAATTACAGGCATGTGCTGCCACGCCCAGCTAATTTTTGTATATTTAGTAGGAATGGGGTTTTGATCTCCTGACCTCGTGAGCCACTGTGTCCTGCCTTTTTTTTTTTTTTTTAACTGTAAATTGAATTTTGCTGAAATGCCATCAGAGATGACTTTTAGATAAGAGTGGAGTTTAACTGTGCTACATCCTATTCGTAAGTCATGGAACTTCATTACCTCAGATTATATATATCATTCAACACATTTGCCTTATTAAAAACAGCTTTAGTAACTTTATTAGATATTCAGTGGTTGACAAAAATGCAAAGCTAACATTTTTAAGAGCCTGATAAAGGTGGAGCAGATGTATCGCAAGCTGCAGAGAATTAAATGCTGGTATGGGTTTTATAAGTTGCAAACTAAGAGGAAGGAGTGGGATTCTGAGAAGGTGGAATCAAATGTTGTTGAAAACAGTGGAGGCAATAGCTTTCAGATTTCAAAAACAACTAGAAAACATCTGTGCTTTTAGCTCTTTTTTTAGTTGAAAAGGTTTGAATGCCTTTACAAAAAAATGTTTTCACAATGTTGGTTCTTATTAATAAAATGTAAAATTTATACTTGGTTTGCGTTTTGTTGTTTTACTCAGCTGTATGCATTAAGAAGTCTGCTGGGCCAGGCACAGTGGCTCAGCATTTAGGGAGATCGAGGTGGGAGAATTGCTTGGGGTCAGGAGTTCGATACTAACTTGGGCAACATTGCAAGACCCCATCTTTGCAACAACAACAGCAGCAGCAAAATTAGACAAGTATGGTGGCATGTGCCGGTAGTCTTAGTAGTCCTAGCTACTCGGGAGGCTGCTTGATCCCAGGAATATGGTCCCAGGAATATGATTGCCCCAAGCCCCACTGCACTCTGGCCTGGACAACAGAGCCTTTTTTTTTTTTGTTTTGAGACAGAGTCCTGCCCTGTCGCCTAGGCTGGAGTGCAATGGTGTGATCTTGGCTCACTGCAACCTCTGCCTCCTGGGTTCAAACTATTCTCCTGCCTCAGCCTCCCAAGTAGCTGAGATTACAGGTGCGTGCCACCACACCTGGCTAATTTTTTGTATCTTTAGTAGAGATGGGGTTTCACCATGTTGGTCAGACTGGTCTTTAACTCCTAACCTTAGGTGATCTGCCCACCTTGGCCTCCCAAAATGCTGGGATTACAGATGTAAGCCACCGAGCCTGGTCCAAGTCTTAAATAACATTTTTCTAGTATAATATGGTGGGTTTGCAAAAAGTAAGACTTTATTTTTCTTCAGAGTCATCAGTTTCTGGCCAGCCATGGTGGTTCATAACTGTAATCCCAGCACTTTGGGAAGCCAAAGCAGGAAGATCACTTGAGGCCAAGGGAATTCGAGACTAGCTTGGGCAACACAGCGAGGCCCCATCCCTACCAAAAAAAAAAAA